>NC_082729.1:3512857-3838571 GCF_030144855.1 Hypanus sabinus
GTATGAGGGTTATGGCCCAGGTTGATGGCAGTAGGCAATATAATAGTTCAGCATGGACTAGATAGGCTGAAAGGCCTAATTCTGTACTGTCATGCTCTATGACTCTATGAAGGAAACAACAAAGGTTTCTGAAGTCGCACTGTGGCATTTAGCAAAATTAATAAAGTGTTCACTATCTTGGGATTGTTCATTTTTGTCAGTTGTTTGGACGAGGGTTACATAACGTTGTATTGCGTAATCCCAGAAGAAACAGCCTTCTATGTTCAGGTAAAGGCTTAGAAGCTTCAGGCGTGAAATGAACCCTGCCTGACAGTTTAGTCATCAAGAATTTAGTTAATTAAGTTGGAGAGGAGGTTGTTTCCGTCTTCTGGTCGGGACGAAGCTTTTGATGGCGAGAAAGAAGCTATAATGAGATCTACGTTGGAATTTTCAGATACCTGTTGAAGGCATCTATGTTGGACTTTTCAGGTAAGTAATTCCCAGCCACATGGAGCTGTAGCATTAATGCTGCCTCCTCAAGCAATCCTGGTTCAAATGTGACCTGTAGTGCTTGGCAATGTGGGTTTCCACCTTCTCTTGGTGATCACATAGATTTCCCCCACGCTCTTTAGTTTCCTTCCACATTCCGAACTTGGAATCCAACTTCATAGCTCCTTGAAAGTGGCTACACAGGTTGATAAGGTAGTTAAGATGCTGGCTTTTATTAGTCAAAGCATTAAGTTTGGAAGTCAGGAGGTCATATTGCAGCTTTATCAAATTCTGGTTAGACCACATCTGGAGATTTGCGTACAGTTCAGGAAGGATGTTGAGGCGTTGGAGTGGGTGTAAAAGAGGTTTATCAAGATACTGCCTGGCTTAGAGGGCATAGATAAACTTGGGCTGTTTTCTGTGGAGCATCGGAGGCTGAAAGGAGATCTTTTAGAGGTTTACAAGATTTTGAGAGGCATAGATAGAGTAGACAGGGAGTATCTTTATCCCAGCATAGAAATGTCCAATACCTGAGGTCATGCATTGAAGGCGAGAGGGGTAAACTCAAGGGGGAGTGTGAGGGGTAAGTTTTTTACTCTGAAAGTGGTGCATGCACTACCTGGTATGGTGGTAGAGGCAAATACATTAGTTTATTTTAAGAAGGATTCTTCGTTGTTGTTTCCGTACTTTCTTATGACCATTCAGGGTTGTTAGCCCAGAGCTGAACCTCCAAACCTGAAGGGCCAGTGAACCACTCTTAGTCTGGCCTCTACCTTTTGACCTTTTTGGCATGGGTGACCCTTTCAAGAGTCAAAGCATAAAGCCCTGACTTCAGCCAGCATAGCTCTCTGAGTCATTGAGGCAGCCTCCAAGCCCTACAACAAGCCACACATCTGCTCCCATGGCTTCAAGCAACCATGATCGGGGGGGGGGGGGCTAAGCAGATGCTGCACCTTGCCCAAGGGTGACCTGCAGGGTAGTGGAGGGAAGGAGCACCTCACACCTCCTTCGGTAGAGATGCATCTATACCCCCCTCTCTCTCCCCCCCCTCTCTCTCCCCCCCTCTCTCTCCCCCCCTCTCTCTCCCCCCCTCTCTCTCCCCCCCTCTCTCTCCCCCCCTCTCTCTCCCCCCCCCCTCTCTCTCCCCCCCTCTCTCTCCCCCCCTCTCTCTCCCCCCCTCTCTCTCCCCCCCCTCTCTCTTGGAGGTACAAAGTGCAGTGCGGGGAGATAATAAGGTGCAAGCACCAGACCAGAGAGTCTGGGGCCTTCTCTCTCCATGACGCTAAGGCTTCCCCCGGCTGCTGTGCTTCATGTCTGCAAACTTTGCAGCAATTTGCCTCACTAGTATGATGAACCGAATACTGAAGCTATGGGCCTCCTCTGGGCCACTCTGGGGATTTGCATCTGAGAACTCAGTTTGGTTCGGAATTGTGTGTTGTTGCTTGCTTGTATTGTTTGCATGATTTGTTTTTTTCTCTTCCTCTGTGGGCACTGGGGGTTGGTCTAATTTTTTTTTAATTGGGTCCTTTCAGGCTCCCTGCTTTGTGACTGCCTGTAAGCAAACAAATCTCAAGGTTGTATAATTTATACATCCTTTGATTATAAATGCACTTTGACTTGACTTCTTCTGTTTTCGTGGATGTCTGAGAAGAACAAGAATTGCAGGATGTATATTGTATACATTTCTCAGATATTAAATATAACTACTGAAATATACCCAATAACTTGACCTCCACAGCAGCCTGTTGCGACAAATTCCTGATTCTGCTGTGGAGCTGTGGGGCAAAGAGCCTGCACTGTTCAATGTTGGATCTGTGGCCAACATTTCCAGCACCCAGATTGCAGTATAGTCAAAATAGAATTTCTGACATCTGCCATGTTGTATGACATGGGCCATCATGGTCTTTCCATGACCATGATTGTTCTTAGCAAATTTTCTACAGAAGTGGTTTGCCATTGCCTTCTTCTGGGCAGTGTCTTTACGAGGCGGGTGACCCCAGCCATTATCAATACTCTTCAGAGATTGTCTGCCTGCCGTCAGTGGTCGCAAAACCAGGACGTGATACACACCGGCTGCTCGTACAACCATCCTCCACCTCCCCCCCATGTTTTCACATGACCATGATCAGGGGGGCTAAGCAGGTGCTACACCTTGCCCAAGGGTGACCTGCAGGCTAGAGGAGGGAAGGGGTGCCTTACACCTTCTTTAGTAGAGAAGGTTCTCTACCCCGCCACTCAGTCCACTGTACACACAGCCGTATAAATCGTTACCATTTGAATTTAACTTTCTTAGTTCAAAAGCACGATAAGTGAAAATAAAAAAAAACCTGAAAGTTCTGGGAATCTATGATAAGCATAAAAAATTCTGGGACCATTCAGTAGTTCAAACAGAGTGGTCAACCTGACCTTTTCCTTTCCTGTTGGTCTGTTATTGCATCAACTGTTAAAACTTATATAGCCTTGTGAAAATGTTGCAGAAAGCAGTTAATAGTCTTTTAGGCAAGATCATGGAGAACTCAGAATGTTACTGTTCCTCAGAGGATCTGAATGAATCCTTCCCAATTACCTTTACGTTGTCCATGTATTTCTTACTTGCTTATTTTTCTATTTTTTGCTTGCCTTTCAGATCTCAGTCTGTGATAAATTCACGGTATTCTGTGTTTAAAACAAAAAAAAAGTATTAGGAGGGTAATGTAAGCTAAATTTGTACAGAACAACACCTTCAAAATGCTGGTGGAACTCAGCAGGTCAGGCACCATCTATGGAGGGGAATAAAGAATCGACATTTCAGATTGAGACCCATCATTGGGACCAGACAGGAAGTGGGAGAGGGTGTGAAGTGAGAATAAGAAGGTTTGGGGAGGTTGTAAAAGCAAGAAGGTGATAGGTGAAGCAGGTTGGATGGGGAAAGAGGGACGAAGTAAGAGGCTGAGAGGTGATAGGTGGAAAAGGTCTTCCCCTTTCCTTACCAGTCCTGATAAATTCCATAGATGCTACCTGACCTCATGAGCTCCTCCAGCATTTTGTGTGTGTTGCCCTGGATTTCTGGCATCTGCAAAATGTTTTGTGTTCTAAATCTGTACAGATGGTAATTTTTCTGCCTTGTGTCATGTCCCCAATCATGTATAAAAACATTGTGATACTACTCAAGGCGATATCAAGCTATTGGCTTTCTATACGACATGTATACGCCACGGTGGAGATAAGTTGCAACTTCAAATGGAAGATTTCTCTTTATATAGTATGAATCCAAATCTCCAGTCAATCTCAGAATATTTTACACTCATAGAATAAACAGCAGGGAGATGGTTATGAAGGATTTCACCCACTATTCTCATGGACTATTTGTCGCACTCCCATTGGGGAGGAGGCTACTCGAGGACCAGCAGACTGAAAACCAGATATTTTTCCTGAGCAGTAAGGCTGATCAACACCTCCACCCACTAAGACACCCCCTCTACACCCACAACCACCACTTGTTCAAAGTTCAAGGAAAATATATTATCAAAGTGCATATGTGTCACCATATACTACCATGAGATTCATTTTCGATATGGTCTTTATAGTCACTACTTTATCATTTCCTGTCAGTCACCTTATGTACAGACACATGCTGTACCTAATGTCACTATATGAGCATACAGTCTATGTGTACAGTATAAGCTATTTTATGCATTTACTACATATATTGTGTTTTGTTATGTTGTTCTCAATCTTAAGTTTTTTTGTGCTGCTTCAGATCTGGAGTAACAATCATTTCATTCTCCTTTACACTTGTGTACTGGGAATTACATTAAACAACCAAGAGAGGCCTCACTTGGAGTATAGTGAGCAGTTTTGGGCCCCTTTCCTAAGAAAGGATGTGCAGACACTGGAGAGAGTTCAAAGGAGGTTTGTGAGAATGATTCTGGGATTGAAAGGCTTGTCTAATGAAGAGACCCTCTACTCACTGGAATTCAGAAGATTGAGGGGGATCTCATTGAAACCTCTTGAATGTTGAAAGGCCCCAAAAGAGTGGATGTAGAGAGCAAGTTTTCTATGGTGGGGAAGTCTAAGACTAGAGGGCACAGCCTCAGAATAGAGGAGTGTCTTTCTGGAATGGAAATTAAGAATTTCTTCAGCCACAGGGTGGTGAATCTGTGGAATTTGTTGCCACATGTGGCTGTGGAGACCAAGTCATTGGGTATATTTATGGCAGAGATTGATAGATTCTTGATTGGTTAGAGCATGAAGGGATACTGGGAGAAGGCAGGATACTGGGTTGAGGGGGAAATGAAATGACAGAGCAGATGGGCCAAATGTTTTAATTCTGCTCCTGTATCTTGTGGTCTTATTATCTAATCTTGAATCTTGATGATCTAATACCCTTTTTATTCTCACTACATTCCCATCAACTTCCCTCAGATTCTACCACTCACCTCCTCTCTGTGGCAGTTCACAGGATTCCTAGCATCATGGACGGACAAAGACAAACAAAGGGATTATAGGGTCCATGCAAGTTGATAGGGTGGTTAAGGAGGCCTTCGTTGGCTGGGGGATTGAGTTCAAGAGCCGCAGGGTAATGTTGCATTTCTATAAAACTCTGGTTAGACCACACTTGGCGTATTTATTCTGGTTGCCTCATTTTAGGAAGGATGTGGAAATTTGAGAGAAGGTGCAAGGGAGATTTACAAGGATGCTGCCTGGTTTGGAGAACATGTCTTAAGAATATAGGGTTAGCGTAGAAGGATGAGAGGCAACTTGATAGAGGTGTATATCTAGAAAGAGATAGAAAGAGTGGAAAGCTGGCACCTCTCTCCACAGGGTTGCAATGACTAAATAAAGTGGGTACAGCTTCAGATGATTGGTGTAAGCTATAGGGAGGGCTGTCAGAGGTAGGTCTTTTACTCAGAGTGATGAGTGTGTAAAACGCACTACCGTGGGTGGTGGTAGAGGCAGATATATTAGGGCAGGGTTTCCCGAACTTTTTTGCACTATGAACCCCTACCATTGACCAAGGGGTCCGTGGACCCCAGGTTGGGAGATCCTGCATTGTGGGCATTTAAGAGACTCGTAGATTAGACCATAAGATATAGGAGCAGAAGTAGACCATTCGGCCCATCAAGTCTGCCTTGGCATTCAATCATGGGCTGATTCAGTTCTTCCAGTCATCCCCGCTCCCATTTGTCCCATGTTCCATTAGGACCATGGATGAAAGAAAAAATGGAGGGCTACATGAGAGGGAAGAGTTAGAATGATCTTAGAGTAAGTCAGAAGGTCAGCACAACATTGTGGGCTGAAGGGCCTGTACTATGCTGCAATGTCCCATTAATTGAATGAACTCTGATCATCTTATGCCAGATTTATGCCTCACCTCTACACTGACGCAATCAGCCACCAACTCCCATTTCTTTGGAACATGGGAAGAAATGGCAGTGGACAGGAGGAACCCACGTGGTGACAAAGAGAACATGTAAGCTCCACACTGCCAGCAGCCAATGTCAAGACTGATGCTGAGAGGGGCTGAAGCTCATTTTTGGTGTGCAGTCAACCGTTGCTTGCAGAAAAAATGGTGGCCAAAATACATACAGTCAGTTCCTAAATCAACAGTTTGGTGATGACCCACTTATTGAGACAAGAATTGGCCATGAAGTTGGGGAGAACTCATTCGGCACCTATTAAACGATGACTGTTTATTCTTTTCCGAGAATGCTGCCTGATGTGCTGAGTTCCTCCTGCATCTTGTGTGTATAGACAGGCTACCTGGTTTAAGTTAAAAAAAAATAGAACGTAGAAGTTTTATGAAGCCCAAAATGTCGCAGGAAAGCAGCATCCATCAACAGGGATTCCCACCACCCAGGACAGTCTCTCGTCTCACTAATGCCATTAGGAAGAAGGTACAAGAGCCCCCAGGACTCACACCTCCAGGTTCAGGAACAGTTATTACCCCTCAACCATCAGGCCCTTGAACCAAAGGAGATAGCTTCACTCACCTTGACTTCCTTATCATTAAAATGTTCCCATGACCTATGGACTCACTTCCAAGGACTCTTGATATTTGTTGCTTATTTATTTGTTAATATTGTTTCTTCCTTTTTGTATTTGCACAGTTTGTTGTCTTTTGCACGTTGGTTGAATGCCCAAGTCGGTGAGGACTGCCATTGATTCTGTTATGGTTATTATTTTATTATGGATTTGTTGAGTATGCCTACAAGAAAATGAGTCTCAGGGTTGTATATAGTGACATATATGAAGTTCAAACTTCGAATTTCTTGAGTGTGCCAATGAAAAGGATTGGTGTATTTTTCATCTTGAGGTTTTGCCGATGTTTGAAAGACATGATGTTTGGATTGCAATTTTGCAACTCTTCATAGGCAGACGTCTCCTTTAAGAGCCTACAGTGTTAAATGAGTCATTGATAAACAAATAATTAAATGCAACTGTCTTGCCTACATCCATTCTTGTTCTACCTGTTTTAAATTTGGAGGTTCTTCCAGGAATTGACTACACAAATGAATTGTGTAACTCTTTTCCTCCGGACAAGGACTATGATATTTGTGTTTCTGGATATGCAGAGTGATAGCTTGCCCCTGGCAAACATCAACTAAACCAGTGTCTAGTTTTTAAATAACTCTATTCTTGGTTATTAATAAATGTTTTATTCCAAATTGTCAATTATTTCTTATTTAGAAGGCATTCAATCCAAAAAAAAACCCTGTCAGCATCTCCTCAGCACCCTCCTCCCAGGTTTTCGTGTTTAAGACGGAGGAACGGTTAGATGGGGGAGTGTGGTATGCATTGGCTGACCACGCAGTACATTTGTGTGGTCTGCTTTCACCGTTGTGCATTTTAATGTCTGTGTTCTGAGGACAGTCACAGGAACATTGTGATGCTGGCAGTGTTCGGAGTCTTAAATTAAAAGCACGTTGTACCTCTCAGAAATTCAGGAGTGGGTGGGAGGGAGGAGGAGAGGAGAGAATGATGGTGCAAACTTAATTGTACGGTCTTTTTGGTGCTGGCTACAGATCCCACAAGTGAAATATATATATATATATATATATATATATATATACACTTAGGGGTGAATATGTGTGTAAGTACAAGAGGGGGAGAGAGAGAGAGAGAGTCTCTTTCTGTCTCCCTGTCTCTCTTTTTCCTCCCTCCCCCTTTCTCCCATCTCCCCGACTTGTACAAACTGAAGCAACCATTAAATGTTACACTTCAGCTGAAAAGTCAGCGACTGCAGAGCAATTTATTTGTTTACACGGCATACAGAATTTATATTTGTAAAGGGCCGGTGGTTTATGCAAGGGACTGAATATGTCATTTAATTCTGTTTTACAGAAAAGATTTTTTTTACAATGACCTACAGTCACAAACAACTGTCAGTATGTGTAGGTATTAGATATACTTTTTTTTCCTTTGCAGAATTCTCCTTCATATCACATCATTTTGGGGCCAGATGGCTTCCTGCTTCATGATCATCTTTTTGAGGCATTTTTAGAAAACAAATTATACTGAAGCTGAAGGTAATGTAATCTTGATTTTTTTAGACAATATATTTGTTAATTGACCCAGTTAATTATCACTGCATTGTTATGAAGTGTGTCTCTCAAGGGATTCTATCTTTTAAAGTGTGCTGGTAGAATGTGAGGGGCCAGGAGTGGAAAGAAAGATTTGGGCACTGAGACATTGGGATGAGCGATGGATTTTCTGCATTTGTTGAGTGAGTCAGTGCTGGGTGTCACACTGAACGATTTTAAATTAATGCTTTTCTTCACAAGTTTTTAAGCCATGCTCGCTTGTTTGTTTCTCTGTGTGTGCGTGCGTGTGTGTGTGTGTGTGTGTGTGCTGTCTGACTGTGTCTCAATGTGTGTGTGCTGTCCATCTGTGTGTTGTCAGTCTGTATTGTCTGTATGTGTACGTGTGCTGTTTTTCTGTGTGTGTGTGCTGTCAGTCTGTGTGTCTGTATGTGTGCTGTCAGTCTGTACGTGTCTATTTGTGTGTCTCTGTGTGTGTTGTCAGTCTGTATGTGTGTATGCTGTCTGTGTCTTTGTGTGTGTGTGTATTGTCTATGTGTTGTCAGTCTGTCTGTGTGTGAGTGCAGTCAGACTGTGTGTTGTCTGCCTGAGTGCTGCCGAACTGTGTGTGCGTGTGTGCGTGCATGTGTTGTCAGTCTGTGTGCATCTTGTCAGTCTGTATGTGTGTGCTGTTTGTGTGTGTGTTGCCAGTCTCTTTGTGTGTGTGTGTGTGTGTAGTCAGTCTGTGTGTGTGTGTGTGTGTGTGCCTTGTATATGTGTGCTGTTTGGGTGTCCTCTGCATGTGTATGTGTTTGTCTGTAGTGTTTATCTGTGTGTGTGTGTTTGCAGTCTCAGCATGTGTATCTCTCTGTGTTACTGTGTGTGTGTGTGTGTGTGTGTATGTCCCTTATCTGTCTGTCTCTCTGCTGTCAGCCCATGTGAGTGTGCATCTACCTCTCTGTTGTCAGTCTCTGTGTTCTGTGTGCCTCTCCCTGTTGTCAGTCTGACTCCCTCTCTCTCTCTGTTGTTAGTCTGTGGGTGTGCCTGTTACCAGTCTGTCTCTCTTGTCAGTCTGTGTGTGTGTGTGTGTCTCTCTCTCTGACGTGTGTGTGTGTATGTGTGTGTGTGTGTGTGTGTGTGTGTGTGTGTTTGTGTCTGTTGTGTCTGTGTGTGTGTGTGTGTCTCGTAGTCTGTGTGTGTCTCTTTGTCAGTTTGTGTGTCTCTGTTGTCAGTCTGTGTGTGTGTCTATCAATTTTGTGTGTGTCTCTCTGCTGTGTTGTTAATCTGTGTGTGGGTGTGTCTTGTCAGTCTGTGTGTGTTTGTCAGTTCTGTGTCTGTGTGTCTTGCGCTCTCTGTCAGTCTGTGTGTGTGTCTCTATTGTCGGTTTATGTGTGTATCTCTGTGTTGTCAGTCTGTGTGTGTGTCTGTCAGTTTTGTGTGTGTGTCTCGCTCTCTCTGTCAGTCTATGTGTGTGTGTGTCTCTCTGTGTGTCTGTCTCTGTTGTCAGTTTGTGTGTGTGTCTCTCTTGTCAGTTTCTCTCTCTGTCAGTCTGTGTGTGTGTGTGTCTCTCCCTCTGTTGTCAGTTTCTCTCTCTCTGTCAGTCTGTGTGTGTGTGTGTCTCTCTGTGTGTCTGTGTCTCTGTTGTCAGTGTGTGTGTGTCTCTGTTGTCAGTCTGTGTGTGTCTCTCTGTTGTCAGTTTCTCTCTCTGTCAGTCTGTGTGTGTGTCTCTCTGTTGTCAGTTTCTCTCTCTCTGTCAGTGTGTGTGTCTCTCCCTCTGTTGTCAGTTTCTCTCTCTCTGTTAGTCTGTGTGTGTATTTTCTTTCAATTTCCCTTTGTTTTTGAGGACATCTCTGCCTCGTTCCCTTTCTCCTGGAGGATGGGTGCATTGGATATTTTCACAAACGCAGTTGCCAATTAATCTCCAAGCTCAGTAAAAAATTGCTCCCTGCAAAAAAAAAACTACTAGACTTCTCTGCTCACCGGCGTGTCATTTGTAAAGAAATGATAATCGCGGAAGTGTCCATCAGCTGCTGTGGAAGATGCAGAGAGTTTGTGATCTGCCTCTAGCGCGACTGCACCGATCTCTGTACAGCGACGATCCTGGCTCCGTGTCTCGGAATGTTGCAAAGCAGGGGTTTTTTTTCGTACTCGCAAAGCAGACAGATTGGGAGAAGGTAATTGCAAATGAAGTCGGCCCTGCATTCTGTGAAAATGTCTGCAATGTGTAGTGACAAGACTTACATAAGAGGCACCCACAGCATACAAGAGGGCAGCGCGAAATTACATAAACCCTTCGATAAATGGTTAGATCAGGAGGGAAAGCAAAATAGTTGCAGCTGTGGGCTGAGCAATTCCTTCTCCCGACTGAAACCTGCCACCGTGTCCTGCTAGAATTTTACCCTGCAGCTTTTCTGTGTAATAATCTGTGAAAAAAGGTGAGTAACACCTTGAAATTTGCTTCATTCAACGGTTATCCGAGCACGGTTGCATTATACGCTGGTGTGTATAGTATATTTATCCTGGAATATATATTTTTTTAAAGAATTGGTTTTGCTGTACGTCAGAAAAAAACCTTTGTCTGAGTAGAGGGGTGATTTTTTTTTTCTGCATGGAAGTTAGGTTCTTCATCTCCACGAGAGACTTGAAAATGTAGACTTGATCTGTTTCTGAGTCACTTCGTTAACCCTTTGGATGACAGATCTTTGTATGCGCGCCTTTCTCTCCGTCGTGTGAACAGTAATTAGGCGACTGGGAGCTCCGAAGCTGCGGTTCGTTGCTGCAGTCAGTTAAAAAAAAATTATAGCTGATGATCGTACCCGGAGACAAGGACGGGTCACTGTTTAGGAAACTTGGCCGTTGGGTGCTCCAAAGATTCAGCTTTGATCCTTGAGGGATATGCGATCAGTTACCACAATAGATTAGCGCCGTCAATCTAATTACACGTTTTAAGCCGTTTATGGAATTCGTAGAAAAGTTAAAAAAAAGGCATTTGATGTAAGGGAGCGGCAGCTGAATGTTTTCCATGCGGAATGAATTCTTTTAAGCCTAAATAGTGAAGATAATTGAAAGGTTATTTGAACTTTGAAATCCAGCTCTTGGGTCATTTGGCAATTCTCTGCTCGTAGACTGTTAGTCTCACTCTCATCAGGGAGGAGGCTACATAGCGCCCACGCAACGACCACCGGACTGAAAAACAGTTACTTTCCCCAAGCAGTAAGGCTGACCAACACCTCCACCCAGTAATCCCCCCAACCACCACTACTTTATCATTTACTGTCGGAGTCACCTTATGTACAGACACTCTTGTACGTAATGTGTAATGCCTAGTGGCACATTACCGGCATAAATCAATCTATGTATATAAGCTATCTTATGTATTTTTATTTATTGTGATTTTTTTTATTGGTTCATTATCTTATTGTGCTTTATCTTGAGCTGCATCAGATCCAGAGTAAGAATTATTTTGTTCTCCTTTACACTTATGCATAAGAAATGACATTAAACAGTCTTGAATCTTGAATTTTTAAAATTTAATGTCATTGACTTCCTTGATACCCAATGGCAGAGAGAAACCCTTTAAATTATCTTTGAACAGAGTTGTCAGTTCATCGAGAGCAAATTTAACCTCCTCCTCCCCAGCAAAAGTTGCATTCTCTTTTAGTTTTAATTTTTTTTAAATAATTTGGCCACACCAGACTTGGTTGTACTTGTATATTCCTGAAGATTCTGAGTATTCTGTCATTTACTATATAGAACAGTATACAGTAAAAAAGATCAAATCAATATTTGGTGTGACCACCTTTAAAACTGCATCAGTCCTCTTAGGTATAGTTTTATAAGAAAAACTGTCATGTAGTTTTATCAGAAAATCGGCTGGTAGGTTGCACTAAGCACCTTGGAGAACTTGCCCCAGAGCTTCTGCAGACGTGGGCTGTCTTGCTTGCTTCTTCCTCTCCAGATAATCCCAGACAGCTTTGATGATTTTGAGATCAGGGTATCTGAAATCATATCAAAAATCTAGGGTGCTTAAGACCTTTGCATAGTACTGTGTTTGTATATCTATAAAGGGATACGGGGAGAAGGCAGGAGATTGGGGCTGAGAGGGATAATGGATCAGCCATAATGAAATGGTGGAGCGAACTCGATGGGCCAAATGGCCTAATTTTGCTCCCATATCTTATAGTTTTATTTTCACACATACAATTTGTCATCTTTTGCACATTAGTTGTTTGTCAGTTTTTCAATAAACTCCATTGTATTTCTTTATTTTCCTACAAAGATCTGCAAGAAAATGAATCTCAACATAGTATGTGGTGACTTTAACGTACTTTGATGATAAATTTCCTTTGACTTTGACTTTTCCCATTCCTGGAAATATATCACTGTTCTATCATTATGGGGTAGAGTAGAGGTTACAGTACCAGACACCCATGTTCAATTCCCGTGCCCACCTGTGTGGAGTTTGTACACTCTCCCTGTGACCACGTGGATCTCCTCCCACAGTCCAAAGACTTACTGGTTAGTAGGTTAATTGATCATTTTAAATTGTCCATTGATTAGACGGGTTAAATCGGGGCTGGGCAGTACAGCTCCAAGGGCCAGAAGGGCCTTTTCCACTGTAGCTCAGTAAATAAATAAAATCAGCACATGGTGCCTTCCCAACAGCACTTGAGAGGGAAGCTCCTTCACTAGAAGTACTGCAAAGGTCCGTGGTACAAACTCATTCCCCACTTCCCAAAGGCATTTAGCATTGGACAATGAAAACTGACTTTGAGGTGAAGCTGTCCTGCTTCAAATCAGTGAACAAAAAATAAACACATTGATGCTAATTGGAGAGACAAGAATGACCGCCAGGGCAACAGATCAGAGCAACACACAAAAATCATTGGAGGAACTCAGCAGGTCAGGCAGCATCTATAGAAAGGAATAAAGAGTCGACAGTTCTGGCTGGGGCTCTTTGTGGGTCTTGATGAAATGCCGACTGTTTATTCTTTTCCATAGGTGCTGCTTGGCCTTCAGAGTACCTCCGGTGTTGTGTGTGTGTGTGTGTGTGTGTGTGTGTGTGTGTGTGTGTGTGTGTGTTGCTCTGGATTTCCAGCATCTGTAGCCTTCTGAATTTTCCCCTTACTTTCCAGTCCTGATGAAGGGACTTAGCCCGAAACTTCAACTCTTTACTTTGTCCCATAGATGCTGACTGGCCTGCCAAGTTCCTCCAGCATGTTGTGTGTGTGGTTCTGGATTTCCAGCATGTACAGACTGTTTTGTGTATCTGCAGAATCTCTTGTGTTTAGATTTTAAAGGCTGCTTTTTGACACAATACCAATATCAGCTCATCTCGATCTTTTTCCAGTAAGCCCCTCCAACGCACACTTGGTAATGACTAGAATTCAGACATTTGTTGATTCTTTGAGGCAGTTTCATCCACTTCATTCATTGCTAGACTTCAGTTGTCCTTGACTTCCCCAGCATTTTATGTCTCTGACAGAGGTCAACCAACTGTTAAAACAAGATGACAATGCTTCTGCCAAGGTTGCAGTCTGGAAAGGCTCAGTATAACCATGGCAACCATCATTTCAGCATCCAGTTGTTCCACTGTTGATCCACAGAAGTTTGGAGAGATATTTAAATCTATTTAGAAGAATTAGATTCAGAATCAGGCTTATTTTCACTGACTGACTCTTCAATGGCCACTTTATTAGGTACACCTAAACACCTGCTTGTTAATGCAAATATCTTATCAGCCAATCATGTGGCAGCAACTCAATGCATAAAAGCATGCAGACAGGGTCAAGAAGTTCAGTTGTTCTTCAGATCAAACATCAGAATGGGGAAGAAATGGGATCTAGGTGGGATTGACTGTTAGTGTCAGATGGGGCAGTTTGAGTGTTTCAGAAACTGCTGATCTTCTGGGATTTTTACACATAACACCACAACCCGTCACACCAGACAAGGTTGCTTGATTCTAAACATTTGGTTTATTGAACATTACAGAATGTCTCTCTTGTGTTTCCCACTCCCTCCCCTCTCCCTTCCCCTTTTCTCAACCATGATTCTCCTCTCCCTGCCCCGTTCCCACTCTCAGTCCACAAGAGAGACCCATATCAGAATCAGGTTTATCAACACTCACAAATGTCATGAAATTTGATTTTTTTTTTTGCGGCAGCAGTACAGTGCAGTACATAAAATTACAATAGTACTGTGCAAAAGTCTTAGGCACCCTATGTGTATTGCACAAAACTGTACCTGCCTAAATATCTCTTTGATGTTGAAATTGAACCTGCAACCACCACCCCTAATAGCAATTTGTTCCATACTTTCACCTCCTGATGTTCCCTTAAACATTTCACTTTTCACCCTTTTAACCTATGACCTCCAGTTCTAAACTCACCCAGCCTCGGTGCAAAAAACCTGCTTGCATTTATCCTATCTACAGCCCTCATAATTTAGAATTCCTCTATCCCTCATTTTCCTACACAAGTGAAGAAAGTCCAAACCAATGCAACTTTTCCCTATAACTCAGGTCCTCAAGTCCTGGCAATAATAATCAATAAAGACAGTGATGTATCTGTCAATATTGCTGTTGTATAACTGTGATAGGCAGTTCCTTACAACTCTATCATAATATTATCCAGTATTATTTTTCAGTGACTCTCACAGTGTTTCCAGCTCTTTTATTTGCCTCCTTAAAAGACTTCATCATGTTCTCAATCTACTTTGATCTTTTCTGCCAATCACATTCCCTTTTTTCTAAAAACTTTAGATGTACTCTTATAAGGAAAATGAAACTGCTGTAAGTTGTGCAGGTTTCATGTAATCATGCTACCTCGACTCTGTACGATATTTAATTATTCTGAAAATATATCATTCATTTTTTAAAAATCAGTCTAACGTCTCAAAAGGTAATGTCATCCTCACCCTGATGAGCACCATCAGGTGTGGCTGAATAAGGCTGGGTATGGAGCCAAACAACGTGGGCACCAAGTACCACCATGTTCAGAGGTTTTATCTGTCCCTGGTGTTGCAAAGGATGGGTTTGGTCCGGTGCCGGGCACCGTTCCAGTCAGCTGGACGGTGCCATACTACTTTGTGAGATAGCAGCTCACCTCCTTGTGGACTGAGAGTTTGCGAAGAGGGAAGAGGGTTTGTCACGGTTCACCCTGAGCAGCAGTGTGACAGAGGGTTCTCTGACCTACGGGCTGTTCCCAGGACACACACCGAGACTGGTATCAAGAGCCATTGAAAGATGTCCTTTGGTCTGCCGGCACATGGAGGAATGCTGCCGAACGGTACGTTCCAGGCTGCAGGAGGATGTGCTGAGGTCGGTACAGCCAGGTGGGGGAGGACCACAGTGATGGGTTCTTCTACTGGAGGGGGAGGGGCTGGGTTGGGTGAGGGAGCCCCTCAACTATTGTAATAGTGACCCACCCCAGGGGACCTCATGAGTGGCAACTGTCCTATGGTTATGGAATGTACTAGAACACTATTGAAAGCATTGACTCTAAATGTAGTGTAGTAGATAAGCACAGTGCTTTATAGTACAGGCGAATCGAGTTCAATTCCTGCTGCTGCCTGTAGGTTTCCTCCAGATGCTCCAGTTTCTTCCCACAGTCCTAAGATGTACTGTTGATGGGTGAAATGGTCATTGTAAATTGTCCTGGGATTAGGCTAGAGTTAAATTGGGAGATTGCTGGAGAACATAGCATGAAGTGCAGGAAGGTCCTATTCCTTACTGCATCTCAATCAATTAATCAATCAGTCGGTAAATACATGTAAGAATGAAAAGGCATTTTGCATTTATTCTTGTAAAATTTTCAGATATAAATACCATACAAGATAGGAACACAATTAGGCTATTCAGCCCATTAAAGGTATTCATCATTCAATCATGGCTGATTTATGATCCCTCTCCACCCTACTCTCTGCCTTCTCCCCGTAACCTTTAACACCTTACTAATCAAGAACCTATCAATCTCTGTTCTAAATAACCAAATGATTTGGCATCCATAGCCAATTTCTGAAGTCAGGCTAACTGGCCTATAATTTCCTGTCTCTCCCCCCCCCCCCATCCCTTTTTAAAGAGAGGAGTGACATTTGCAATTTTCCAGCCCTCCAGAACCATTCTAGGATCTAGTGATGGAGTGCTTGGTGACACAGGACAAGATAGTACAAAGCCAGCATGGTTTCCTTCAGGGAAAATCCTAGGCAGACCAAAGGACATCTTTAGATGATGGAATAGATGGTTCTGTTGCCAAGTTTGCAGATGATACAAAGATTGGTGGAGGGGCAGGTAGTGTTGAGGAAACAGGTAGGATTCAGAAGGATGTAGACAGATTAGGAGAATGGGTAATAAAGTGGCAAATGAAATACAATGTTGGAAAATGCATGGTCATCCACGTTGGTAGTAGAGGTAAATGTGCGGACTGTTTTTTAAGTAGGGAGAAAATCCAGGAATCTGAGATGCGGAGGGACTTGGGAGTCCTTGTGCAGAACACCCTGAAGGTTAACTTGCAGGTTGAGTCGGTGGTGAGGAAGGCAAATACCATATTAGCATTCATTTCAAGAGGTCTGGAATACAAGAGCAAGGATGCATTGCTGAGGTTTTATAAGGCACTGGTGAGACCTCACTTTGAATATTGTGAACAGTTTTGGGTCCCTTATCTTAGAAAAGATGTGCTGGCATTGGAGAGGGTCCAGAGGAGATTCACAAGGATGATTCCAGGAATAAAAGGGTTATCATACATAGAACATAGAATAGTACGGCACATTACAGGCCCTTTGGCCCACAATGTTGTGCCAACCCTCAAACCCTGCCTCCCATATAACTCCCCACCTTAAATTCCTCCATATACCATATACTCCATATACAAGGAATGTTTTGATGGCTCTGGGTCTGTACTCACTGGAATTCAGAAGGATGAGGGGGGATCTCATTGAAACCTTTCGAATGTTGAAAGGCCTAGACAAAGTAGATGTAGAAAGGATGTTTCCAGTGGTGGGGGAATCTAGGACAAGAGGGCACAGCCTCAGGATAGAGGGGTGTCCATTTAAAACAGAGATGTGGAGAAATTTATTTAGCCCGGTGAATTTGTGGAATTTGTTGCCACACGCAGCTGTGGGGGCCAGGTCGTTGTGTCTATTTAAGGCAGAGATTGATAGGTTCTTGATTGGAGATGGCATCAAAGGTTACAGGGAGAATGCAAGGAACTGGGGTTGAGGAGGAGATAGAGATAAAGGATCAGCCATGATTGAATAATGGAGCAGACTCATTGGGCCAGATGGCCTAATTCTGCTCCTGTGTCTTATGATTCTTGAAAGATTATAAATAAATTTTTTGTTTATAAAAAAAACAAATCCAGCACCCTGCACTGACCCAGTGTCTCTATTGCGGGGTTTCCCAACCTGGTGCCAATAGACGCCTTACTTAATGTTATCGGTCCATGGCATAAAAATAGTTTGAGAACCCCTGGTCTTCTGGGACTTGAGGTCCCATTCCAGAGACATTTCAGGAAAGAAGTTCAGGCTGATAATCCAGTGCAGAAAATCCCACACAACTCGTGCTGTGGGTTTTTGGATAGGACATTGAAGCAAGGCGATGTTCATTTTCGCAGACAAGAAATCCCATTGAGCAAAGTCTAAGAGCTAATACCTCCTCCTCAGCCGAAAGAATTAAAACAGTTCTGATGAAAAGTCACATGGTGATCTCTCTGCTCAGCAGCCCTGTTAAGGATCTTGCCCTTAACAGTGTATTGTCTCCTTGCATTTGCCCTACCAAGGTGCAGCACCTCACATTTATCTGGGTTAAATTTCATCTGCTATTTCTCTGCCCATGTCTACAACTGATCTATATCACACTGTATCAGTCTTCTACACTATCCACAACTCCAACAATTTTGTTATTATCCACAAACTTACAAACCCACCCATCTCCATCCTTCCTCCAGTAAATTTACTTTGAATTTGAACTTTTTTTTTACACAAAGGTGATAGGTGTATGGAATGAGCTGTTAGAGAAGTGGCTGAGGCGAATACAAAACTATTGTTAAAAGATAGTTGGACAGGTATATGAATATGAAATGTTGAGAAGGTTATGGGCCAAGTGCTGGTATTGGTGTACTACATGGACATCTTGGTTGGCATAAAGCAACTGGGCAATCAGGAGGTGCAGACGTCTGAAGACCCACGCTCAACAATTCAGGAACTGCTTCTTCCCCTCTGTTACCCAATTTCCAAATGGATGTTGAACCCATGAACACTACTTCAATACATTTTTTCTATTTTTTCACTACTTATTTAACTTAACTATTATATATATATAATTACTGCAATTCACATTTTTCCTATATATTATCATATTTTACATTGTACTGCTGCCACAAAGTTAAAAAATTTCGTGACATATGCTGGTGATAGTAAACCTAATTCTCATTCTGATTCTAAGGGCCTGTTCCTTCCTGTGTGACTACATGACTCTGTGTTCAAGTTCAATTTTATTGTTATCTGACTGTACATATGACATGGTCAAGTGAAACAACGTTTCTCTGGACCATGGTGCACCCACACAGCACTTAAAACAAAATATCACCACAAATAACCTAATAAACTATGCTAAGTGTCAATCTTCTGCAATGTACTTTATTGGTTAATTTATTTGTGGTAATATTACTTGATGTGTTATATGTGTAATCTATATGTACTGTATTGTGCACCTTGGTCTGGAGGACATTGGTTGAATGACAATAAGCTTCAAGTTGAAAGTTGCAATGTTCTGTCAATCACAATAACTGCACTTCTCAAAACAGAATATTAATAACAATTTTAATGCTGTGAAGCCTCCAATTGTGATTTGTGGATATCATTGCACAAAGTGATGCATGTGGGGAGACCGATGTGCCAAGGTGTTTGGCTTTGAAAATCATTCTTAAGTTACATTTGAAGGCTTAGATCAGGGGTTCCCAACCTGAGGTCTATGGATCCCTCGCGTAATAGTATTGGTCCATGGAACAAAAATGATTGGGAGCCGCTGGCCTAGATAGAGTAAGCGAGGGGAGGATGTTTCCTAAGGTGGGAGAGTCTAGGACCAGAGGGCACAGCCTCAGAATAGAGAGATATCCATTTAGAAATGAAGAGGAGTTTCTTAAGTCAGAGGGTGATGGGTCTGTGGAATTCATGGTCACAGGTGGCTGTGGAGGCCAGGTCATTGGGTGTATTTAAAGCAGAGGTTGATAGATACTTAATTGCTGTCCCCTCGGGTCCTAGACTCCCCAGCTATAGGAGACATCTGTTCCACATCTACTCTAGCTAGGTCTTTCAGTATTCAATAGGTTTCAATGAGAATCTTCCCCCCCCCCCCCGCCATTCTTCTAAGCTCCAGTGAGTACATGCCCAGAGCCATCAAACACTCTTCATACTTCTAGTTAACATGGGTAGAAGACCTAGTTGGGCCAGAATAGGACCCAATAGGTTCCCTAAGTCCATAAGATATAGGAGCAGAATTGGGCCACTGGGCCCATTATGGCCAATCCATTTTCCCTCTCAGTCCCAAATCCTGCCTTCTCCCGTATCCCTTCATGCCTTGACCAATCAAGAACCTATCAACCTCTGTCTTAAATATAACCAATCACTTGGCCTCCACAACCATCTACGTCAACAAATTCCACAATTCACCACTCTCTGGCTGAAGAGATGCCTCCTCAACTCCAATCTAAAAAGATGCCCCTCTATTCTGAGGCTGTGTCCTCTGGTCTGAGGCTCCCCCACCATAGGAAACATCCTCTCCACATCCACTCTGTCAAGGCCTTTTAACATTCAATAGGTTCCAAATAGTTCAAAGGAGTATTTTTTTTTCACTTTTATCATTATAGCCTCTCAGATAACCTTAACCACTTCCTTCAAGTCAGGTCAAAAGTCAGGATTGTCCAGCTCTGAGGTCATGCTGACTTCAAGAAAAACAATCCAGTTAATCCCATCCCCAGTCCCATCAATCCCATGGGCTCCTTCAATACCATTCCCTAGCTCTTTTCCCAGCCCCTAGTGAATCATTCAGTTTCATAGAACATAGAACACAGTACAGACCCTTTGGCCCATGCTGTTGTGCTGACCTTTTATCTACTAAGATCAATCTAACCCTTCCCTCAAATATATATTTATCTATCATCCATTTTGTACTTAGCACCCCAACGGATCCATCTGTACCACCAACCCCGGTAGACATTGCACACATTCACTTCCGGTCTCCTTAAAATTAAGCCCTCTGGTTTTAACCATTTCCACCCTAGGAAAAAGTCTTTGGCTATCCACTCGATTTATGCTTCTTAACTTCTTTACTCCTCTTATCAAATCACCTCTCCTCCTCTTCTAAGAGAAAAGCCCTAACTCGTTCAACCTATCCTCAAAACAAGCTCTCTAATCCAGGCAGTGCTAGGACATATTATGGAGTTAGGGTGTATCAAAGGTTTCGATGTCAGAGAAATGTAAACTATATACATCCTGAAATACTTTTTCTTCGCAACAGAGGAGTGCCCCCAAAGAATGAATGACAGTTAAATGTTAGAACCCCAAAGCCCCCCCAGCTCCCCCCTCCCGAGCGTAAGTGGCAGCAAGCACCGATACCCCTCCCCCACCAGCAAAAAAAAGCAATGGAACCCCCCACTGAGCACTCAAACGTGCAGCAAAGCTTCAGCAAAGACACAGATTTGCAGTTTCCCAAAGACTCACCCAGTATTCGAGATACCACAGGCTTTCTCTCTCACTAACAAGGGAGAAAGAGATGTCTCCATTTCACCGCGAGAGGAGAAACATAACCAACAACTCACTGATTTACAATGTTAAAAGTTAAAAGGGTGTATAGCAAAATGTTAACTTCAACAACCAATCTTTCGACCTGAACGTGGATCGGAGACTAAATTTTAAATACAGCCCTGGACAATAGGTTCCTAGAGCTGTTCCTCCTCTTCAAAGAGAAAAGCACTAGCTTGTTCAGCCTATGCTCATAAGGCACACTGTCTGATCCTGGTAAATCTCCTCTGCACTCTCTCTAAAGCAATAGTTCCCATCCTGGGGTCCACACACCCCTTGCACAACGGTATTGGTCTCTGACATTAAAAAAAGGTTGGCCGTAAAGCTTCTAAATCCTTCCTACATTGAGCCAGCCAGAACTCAACACAACACTCCAGCTGTGGTCTAACCAGGGTTTTAAAGAGCCACACTATTACCCTGTGGCTCTTGAATTCCACTAATGAAGACCAACACATAATATGCCTTCTTAACCACCCAATCATGTCTCTGGCCAAGTCCAATATCCTCTCCATATCTTATTGCCTTAGGTCAGTGATTAGGAGCTGTTATTCCCTAATCTCCAGAGCTTGGATCTCCTTATCATTCCAGGTAGATTCAGACCAGCAGTGGGAATCACACTCACACCAACAGCCTTATTTCCTGGAATGTAAAAGTAAGGATGTAATGCAGAGGCTTTATAAGGCATTGGTCAGACAACACTTGGAATATTGTGAGCAGTTTTGTGACCCTTATCTAAAAAAAGTGGCAGGGTGGAGATACGTCTCTACTAAAGGAGGTGTAGGGTGCTTTTTCTCTCCACCAGCTTGCAGGTCACTCTTGGGCAAGGTGTAGCCCCCCCCCCCCCCCCAAATCATGTCACATGAAGTCATGGGAGCAGCTGGTGCATATCATAAGACCTGGTGATGTGACCACTGATGCCAAGCAGACAATCTCTGAACAATATTGATAATGGCTGGGGTTACCTGTCGTGTAAAGACACTACCCAGAAGAAGAAAATGACAAAATTTGAACTATCATGGTCATGAAGGCCATGATTTCCTTTGTCATACGACACAGCACATAATGATGATGGCCTAAGAATCCTCCCAGTTCCTTCAGGATGTTCCTTTAGAACAGAGATGAAATATTTCTTTACCCAGAGGATAATGAATTTGTAAAATTCATTATCATAGACAGCTATGGAGGCCAAGTCACTGGATATATTTAAAGTAGAGATTGATAGGCTCCTGATTAGACAGAGCATCAAAGCAAGCAAAGAATGGGGTTGAGAGGGCAAATAAATCAGCTATGATGGATGGCAGAGCAGACCCGATGGGCTGAGTGGCCTAATTCTGCTCCTTTGTTTTATGGTCTAAATCTATATGTGGAGAACTACTGCATATTATTTTTCAACCACACACTCAGTGCTCAGACTTATCATAACAGGTTTTGAAAGAGTACAAAGAAAATTTACAAGATGGGAGTTGTAAGGAAAAGTTGAATAGGTTAGGACTTAGCTGCTTGAAGCATATACGATTGAGGGGAGATTTGATACAAGTATTCAAAACTATGAGGGTTATAGATAGAGTAAATGCAAGCAGACTTTTTCCACTGAGGTTCGGTGAGACTAGAACTAGAGGTCATAGGTTGAGGATTAAAGGTGAAATGTTTAAGGGAAACATAAGGATGGTGAGAATGTGGAATGAGCAGGCAGTGAAAGTGTCGGATGCGGGTTCAGTTTCAACATTTAAGGGAAGTTTGGACTGGTACATGGATGGAAGAGGTCCAATCACAGACAGGAGAAAATCTGCAGATGCTGGAAATCCAAGCAACACATACAAAATGCTGGAGGAACTCAGCAGGTCAGGCAGTATCTATGGAAAAAAGTACAGTCAACATTTCAGGACAAGACGTCTTGATGAACAGTCTTGGCCCAAAACGTCGACTGTACTTTTTTCCATAGATGCTACCTGGCTCGCTGAGTTCCTCCAGCATTTTGTGTGGACGAAAGAGGTATGGTGGGCTATGTTCTTGGTTCAGGTTGATACAATTAGGCAGAATATTAGTTGGAATGATTTAGATGAGCCAAAGGGCCTGTTTCTGTACTGTAGTGCTCTATGACTCAATGACCAAGCCATGCTCTCCAGGGATTACGCAGCAGTGTTTCTCTTCATTTCTGAAATTTAGACCCGTAGCATCTCTGGTGCACGGACCTCTTCTGAAATCAGAATGGACTCTCAATAGTCTTAGTCATAGGAAAATACAGCACAGAAACAGTCACTTCAGCCCATATAGTTCACATTTCAAGCTGAGTCCCATCATCAATACATATGGGCCCGAAGCGTCGACTGTATTCCTTTCCAAAGATGCAGCCTGGCCTGCTGAGTTCCTCCGGCATTTTGCGTGTGTTGCTCAGTGTAAAAAAGCCTGTTTGCATTTACCCTATGTATACCCCTCATAATTTTGTTTATGTCTATCAAATCTCCTCTCAACCTTCTACATTCCAAGGAATAAAGTCCGAACCTACTCAATCTTTCCATGTAACTCAGGTCCTCCAGACCCGGCAACAGACTCATTTACATCGTCTGCCTCAATCTAAGTCATTGGGTTCTGTTGACTTTAATGAGCTGAATTTTCATAATGGAATCTAACACATTCTTAGCGCAATGATTTAATGTTGAATCTCTGTCCCGTTGCCTTTGATGGAGACTCCAGAGACTGTAGATGTTGGATATGGGGATATAGATTCAAGATCGTTTGTTGTCCTTCTTTAGTACATGCCTATAAAGGAGAAGGAAATGATTGTAACTCTGGCTCTGATGCTGCATAAAAAAACACAAAAACCATTAAAAAAAACCCACAATAAATATGAACATAAGAGTATTCTTATAAAACACAGTGTACAAGTAACTCACAGTGGAGGAACTGAGCAGGTCAGGTAGCATCTATTAAAATGAATAAACAGTCAGGCCAAGACCCTTCTTCAGGAGTGGAAAGGAAGAGGGAAGATGCTAGAATAAAATGGTGGAAGGGAAGGAAGGGGGAAGATAGCTGGAAGCTGATAGGTGAAGCCAGGTTGGTGGGAAAGGTCAAGGGGTGGAAAGGAAGAAATCTGATAGGACAGGAGAGTGGACTATAGGAAAAGGAGAAGGAGGAAGGGACCCAGGAAGAGGTGATAGGAAGGTGAGGAGAAGAGGTAGGGAATAGAAGATTTCCTACCCTAAGGGTGGCCTCATCTTGGCATAAGAGGAAGCCATGGACTGACATGTTAGAATGGGAATTAAAAATGTTTGGCCATCAGTAAGTTTTGCATTTGGCAAATGGAGTGGAGTTGCTTGGATGAAGTGGCCCCCATTTTACGACGGGTCTCACCAATGTAGAGGACGCCACATTGGTAGCACTGGACACCATAAATGACCCCAGCAGATTCGCAGGTGAAGTGTTGCCTCACCTGGAAGGACTGTTTGGGGCCCTGAGCGGAGGTGAGGGAGGAGGTGTATGAGCAGGTGTAGCACTTGGGGCGCTTGCAGGGACAGACTGATAGTATGACAATAAAGTGAAGTGTATGTAGTGGCAGTGTAAAGCATTGGTAGTCCCCTGTAGATACTGCCCAACTCACTGAATTCCACTAGTTCTAGTGTCTGTCACCCTGATGTAGTTAATGCAGAAGTCCAATACAGTTAAATCTGCATTCTGATTTGTGCATCTTTATGAGATTTTAAACTATTTATGTATTAAAGCGGTCCTTCATATGTGTTACTTTTCATCCCTAGGAATTGTCTTACCTCACAGCTGCACTCTTAAAACTTCCTTTCTTTGTCCGGTTTATCTTCAAGTAATTGTCTCGTGTTTGGGCACCAAATGGTTGGATCTTTGTTTATTTTCTGATCCTTTGGGTTCTTCCAGGAGTCAAGAAGGGCGAGCAGTCTTAATTATTAATGATCATTTATCTTAAAGTACAAGCAAACATTTGAAACTACGTAGAGAGCTAAGAAGCAAAGGTGACAAGGAGAATTGACAGCACTTTTCAAAAATCAAGCACTTTTATAAACAAGATAAGAGAAATTCCTTAGATAAACTAAACCAATCACTGGTTGCACAATTACACCTCACGTGGGTAATGTGCTGATACTTAGCCAATGAAAAATGAGAAAGATAAACTCAGTTTAACTGCTATACCGCTTTCTGCCAGTGAGTGGGGATGAACCACCACATACTGTGAAAAATACAAAGATTCAAAGAACATTTATTATCAAGGTATGTATAAATTATACAACCTTGAGATTTGTCTGCTTACAGACGGCCACTAAACAAGAAATCCGAGAATACCAATTTTAAAAAATATAGACCAACACCCAATACATAGAGAAAAAGAAAAAAAACACAAATCATGCAAACAATAAAAGTGAGCAACAGCGTTCCAAACCAAACTGAGTCCTTAGTTCCGAATCCCTGGAACAGCTCGGAATAGGCCCAAAACCTCGGTCTCAGTTCATCATTATTGCGGGGCAGATTGCCACGAAGCTCACGGACATGAACCACAGCCTCAGCGCCATGGAGAGAGGAGTGAATATCGCAGGAGTGTGAGTGAAAATACATGAGTTTGTTAATAAAGTACAAATTATGATTAAACTATGACTTTAGTAAAAGTACAAATGATACAACTACAACTTTAGTTGTACATTAACTCATCGAATAGTGGTTTCCAACAGGGAAATCTAATCGAAATCCTTATGCAGTGTTTCTCCCCCGTAGATGCTGCTTGACTCACTATCTCCTATTCTAGTGTCTTTTACCCTAATGCAGTTGATCCAAAGTCCAATGCAGTTAATCTGCATTTTGATCTGTGTATCTTTATGTAATTTTAAAACTATTTACGTATTAACGCTGTCCATAATGTTATTTTTCATTCCTAGGAATGTACTGAAGACAGAGGAGCAATGTCACAATTAAAGGTAAGGGTATTCCCATTTTTCTATACAAGTCTTTTGAGTCAATGTTAATTTCCCAGTGCCACATTTGGGGGTGGGGGGTGGTGTTGTTTCTTAACATTGTTAAATAAATTGACGCTCTTTGATTGTAATATGTTTAACGACTTTAAATTACAAATTGAACCTCCATACAAAACGTAAAAAAATTGGCAAGTTATGATACAAAAACAATTTATGCTATTTTCTTTCATTTTAAGTTACTTGATTCCTAGGAGTATCTTTAAAATAATTTCCAATTCAACAAGAAAGATTTCATACAGTATACTAGCTTCCAAGTACTCAACTCTCAATACTTCGTATCGACCTTGCTAATGAAAATTTTTCATAAGTTAACCTGATTATTAAACAGTGTTAGTTTGATTTGAGTGAGTTTATTTGATTTGCCATTTCAGTGATTCTGAAATCAATGCTGACATTGATGAGAAGCATTTGAAACCAAAATGCAATTTCACTTCGGATAGGGAAAGGTGGGAGTAGCTGATTAGGGTTGCGCAGAGAGACAGTGGAGAAGTTGTTCGTCTGAGAACGAGCGATACTTCGTGTGAAGGAGGAATTCATTTTTTTAAGGAAAACAAGCATATTCCAAACACTAATGATCCAATCTGCACATGCTAATAGATTTTACTCTGTTCATTCCAGTTAAACATTTTGAATTTTGATTTCACGCAAGCCATCTAGCAAAAACATTAGGTCCAGGTTATCAGGGGTATATGGACCCTTGCTCCAGAGAGTCTGTAATTGTTCATTTTAATGAGTTCAGTCAGCAGTTCCAATTCACCCAGCAACTTGTGTGACAGGTATTCGCAAACTCAACAGATTGGGCAAGCCCATTCCAAATGCCTGCAGCCAAGGTTTATTCTTCTGTAAATTGTGTATTAATACAGTAAGATACACCCCCATTTTCCTTATAAGCATCATTTAGACTCCGTTTAATAAAGATTTAAGACCCCAGTAAATAGGGACCTGGTGTAGTGCTGATCCAGTCCATACTAAAGGGCTGAGTGGTAGACATTCATCCTCTGTTGCGCATGCCTCATCTTCTGGACTGGGGTGAAGTCAACACAGCCAAATTCTGAGCACTGCATTTGACAGGCATTGCAGGAAAGGATGAATCTCTTCCTTCTGGGTCTTTTTACACAGCCTGGTTCAGTGTTGGCTATGGTAAGAATATCTGACCGATTTTTATATTTATTTATTAACATACAGCATGGAGTAGGCTCCTCTGGCCCTTCAAGCTGCACCACTCAGCAACCCCTCGATTTAAACCCAACCTAATCACGGGACAATATGCAATGAACATTTAACCTACCAACTTGTACACCTTTGGGACTGTGGGACGAAACCGGAGCACCCAGAGGAAACCCATGCGGTCACATGGAGAACGTACAAACTCCTTACAGGCAGCGGCGGGAATTTAACCTGGATCACCTGTGCTGTAAAGCACTGTGCTAACCACTACACCACTGTGCTGCCCCCAAACTTCTGCTTAAAGGAAACTTTAACACTTCCATCTTTCGAAGTGTTAAAGTTTCCTTAAACCAAAAGTTTGGGGGGAGTGTCAGTCAGATATTTTTATCATAATCCACTAACATTTAAAACTATGTGTGAACAGAGGCTAGATTCCTCTCAACACCAATTAATACATCATGCACACTTCTGCCTAAGAGCATGGCTATTAGAACAGAGCTGTGGTTCCACCCATGCTTAAATATTTGTCTTAAGTAAACACTGAGGAATAAAACATCCCATTTTGGCATTCAGACAATCTCACATTATTAGTTACTGCTTTCAGGAGAGGGGAGAAAAACCTGAAAGTGAGGGAAGCAAAGTCTTTAACCAGTTGATAAATACTTTCACATCTAACCCTCTTTGTTTGTTTGACACGCCACCTAAACTTCGCTCCAACTGAATGGCCCAGAAACAGAAAGTGTTAAAAGGTTCCAGTGTTTGAGTATCCTTACTGCTGTTTTCAATAGCAATGATCAAATTGTGCTGCACTTCATCCTTCAGTTTGAACTGTGCCTGTAAGATGTAGCAGCCCAAGGAGATCAGATAACACCAGGAATGAACTGACACAGACAATGGTCTCAAATCACATACCTTTGAAGTAAACTTTAAAAGTAGGTACATTAAGGAATTCCCAGTCAGCAGGGTAGGAATCTAAAGTTAACATGTTAAATGATGTATCCCAAGTTAAACGATACAAGGTTGAAAGAAGCATTTCCATTCATATTTCTTTCTCAAGATGTCATTTGATAGGTTTTCAATGTTTTTGTTCCATTGCTGCGGTGATTCCTTCTCCAGTGCTCCTTTCACCTTTGTCAATGAGGTCATGGAATGGAGAGGTGTCTACACAGCTTCAGGCAATGAGGCTCATGGGCCCACTTACCTCAATGGTGCATTCCCACTTTTAGGGATATATGGATTCCTATCCCAAATGCACTGCCACAAGTTCTCCCACTCTGTGGCTTTGTGTCCCAGTATTTCTATTTTTTTTCTTCCCTGTGCAAACTGTGGTATTACTAATACAAGAGATTCTGCAGATGCTGGAAATCCAGAGTAACACACATAAAATGCAGCAGGAGCTCAGCAGGTCAGGCAGCACCTGTGGAAAAGAATAAGCAGTTGGCATTTTGGCCAAGACCCTTTATCAGGACAAAACCTTGTTGGTTCAATCCTGATGAAGAGTCTTGGCTCAAAATGTTGACAGTTTATGCCTGACCTGCTGAGTTCCTTCAGCATTTTGTTACATTATGATATTACAGTTTTTATGAGTTACCTCGAAGTTTCTGGGAAGATCTGCCTTGTGTTGATATAGGGGTTTTTTTTACAGCTTGTGGCTGAGATGATTTTTACAAACAATAGCACTGGAGGGGGTTTACATTTCAGTCAATTCAGACTATTCTCTGCCCCCGAGTAAAGGGGGCTGACATCACAGAGAAACTGGACACTAGAAGATGCACCACACTCCGTGGGATAGCACGCCCTGGGGATGGGCTTCCAACGAACACAGCTGCTACATTTTACTGGCAATGAAGCTCAAGGAGAATGCACATAACCACATCTTAACACTCAGTCACCAGAGAGATCAAATGATTTTCACAGTCCTAAAATAAATTAATGTATTATACTAAAGAATCATTTCCCTTGTTATAGTTTTATAAAGCGGAATTAAATATTTTTGAACTACTTAGATCTAAATATTCTAGATATGAGAAATATTGTTCTTAATTTAATATTTAATTGTTCTAATTATAATGCAATTTATTTGCAATAAATTATCAAGGTGGTTGCAGAGAATAAGATGGTTTGTCCTTCACTTCAGGTCTCCTTCACATATTTTTGGTCTGTTACCTTGTCCTTTGTGTCTTTGTCTCTTTCAATTTTTGCTTTAAAGCATAAAAGCTTAGATCCAGTGAAAGGTTTATGAATCTCCTCTGCCTGTGTGTTGTATAAGCTTCCTAAAAGGACAGTTTTACATCTGCCACATCAGCTTCCGTGCTCCCTGTAGTGAAGAATTTTTTTGAAAAACCTCTCACCTTGTTGATTTTGTCAGCTTGTGGCTCAGTTGGTCACTCTCTCTCTCTCTCTCTCTCTCTCTCTCTCACACACACACACACACACACACACACACACACTCACACACTCTCACACACTCACACACACACACACACTCTCACACACTCACACACTCACACACACACACACACACACACACACACACACACACACACACACACACACACACACACACACACACACACACACACACACACACACACACACACACACACACACACACACAACCCTACCTGTGTGTCAGATGGTTCTGGTACCAGAGATGGGAGCCATGAATCCAGGCTAACATTCCTGGTGACAACTGGAGATCTGCCTCCTGCACTGAGGCCTTAAAGCTGAGATGTGCCAAATCTCAGGGCTTTAATACAAACAGAGAGTTCCCTGGTACACCACAAGACATAGGAGCAGAATTAGGCCACCTGGCCCATCAAGTCTGCTCTGCCATTCCATTGATGTGTGGAATGCACTTCCAGGGTGGTGGTAGAGGCAAATACATTAAGGGCACTTAAGAGATAGACATGTGGATGATGGAAAAATAGACGGCTATGTAGGAGGGAAGGGTTAGTTTGATCTTGGAGTAGGTTAAGAAGTTGGCACAATATCATAGACTGAAGGGCTTATACTGTGTTGTAATGTTCTACATTATTTGTCAGTCTCTCAACTCAGGCCAACTGATCATCCTCGGATAACGTCACTAATTTTGCACTCTGCAGTCTCCTATCATCTACCCTGTTAATCCCTCTAGTATCTTCAAAAGACCCGTCTCCCCTTTCTTCAGAACTCTAGTGAGTATTGCCCACCGCCCCTATCCAAGGAATTAACCCAACAGTTCTCACTTACACAGTGTCTTCTCTGTAAGAACTATCCCCTCTGGCATTGAGCTGTTTTAATTAGGCATAATTATTAGATGACATTGGAGCTACAGGTCCTCATCATCTTAGCGATGAGATACATCAAACCTAGATCCATTGCCTCATTCGAAAAAGTGTTCAAATTTGTGGATAACCACAAATGTGCTAGACTGGAGGCATTACTTGAGAAAGATTGCTGGGCTGAGATACAGAATCAAAATATGTTGAAGTAAAGGCCAAACACAAGAGATTCTGCAGATGCTGGAAATCCAGAGCAATGCACACAAAATACTGGAGGAACTTGGCAGATCAGGCAGCACATTTGGAAGGGAATAAACAACTCTTCAGCCCTTTGCCTCTTTCACTCCCAGCTTCTTACTTAATCTCGCCTCTCCCTTCATCTTCACCTGGTCTCACCAATCACCTGCCAGCTATACGGAGTCCCCTCCCCCCCACCTTCTTATTTTGACTTCATTCCCACCCCCCCTTTCCAGTCCTGATGAAGGGTGTCAGCCCAAAATGGCAACTGATTATTTCCCACCATAGATGCTGCCTGACCCACTGAGTTGTTCCAGCATTTTGTGTATGTTGAAGAAGAGACTTGCTAGAGTTAGGATCAGGATTGGTAAAGTTGAAGTACTCATATTGTTTCGTGAAGGATGTTGCATCCCCAAATCACAACAGTGTGGTAAATGTAATATTGAGTCAGGACTATCTTTGGCTGGCCAGTATGTGCTCTCTAGAATAACTCTGTGCCCTTTAGAGTCCAAAGTTTAGACCCTGAACCTGACTTCATTTCAGCTGCCTCATCGCTTTTGTCTTCCATTTCTGTTCATCATCTTGTTCTTTGTTGATTTCAAATGCTGTCCACCATTCAAGAAAGTTTCTTCACCTTCTGAATAGTTGCTGCTGCTCTCTCTGAATTATGTTTAACAGAGGGTAGCTATTGTATCATCTGTGATAGCTGATAGATGGGCACCCTCTGTTAAGCGTAACAATGGGGACATGTAAAAGGCTCTTAGACACATGGGTGTAAGAGAAATGGAGAGTTATGAGCTGTGTAAGACGTGAAGGATTAGATCAAGCTTTGAGTTAATTTTATTAGTTTTACGACAACTAACCTGTGTTAAAACAGGAGTTGGTGCTTTTCTACTACCTGCCCACCCGTCATTGAGTGTGATTGATCAGACTGTGATCTCAATCCCACATTCCCCCCTCCATTGTTGGGAATCTGTTTTACATGTGCCTTCAGAGGTGTTTTTCACCACCCTTTGAAGGGAGTTTGGTGGACAATGAGTACAAATGAGTATGTTTTAAGTTAGTCATGGGAAAAGGTAAGGTGGGACCCAGAGTTAAGATCTTATATTGGGGAAGGGTTAATTTCAATCACACAATGCAGCAGTCTTGGACCGGAGGGCACAGCCTCAGAATACAAGAACATCCCTTAGAAAAGGGGTTCCCAACTTTTTTCTGTCATGGACCCCTACTGTAAACTGTTGGATCCCAGGTTAGATTGATGGTGGAATAGTTTTATCTAAGTTAGCACAGCATCGTGGGCTGAGTACTATGCTGTACTATTATATGTTCTCTGTAGAGGGGTAAGGCTGAACATGTGAATTAGAAATTTGTAATTTGAGGCTCTTTAAATTGCCTTCCAATTGGCATTAACGTTATCAAGAAGCAAGGTGTGGTGGCCAGCATTTTAAGAGAGAGAGGACATCTGCTTAGAACTAATGTTCAAAGACAGGTCTCTTCCTCAGAAAGTTGACAAGAGAAAAGCAGGGAGGCTGATGACTGATGGGATTGCTAGTCTGGGAGCCGGGATGGACCTGTTGGGCCAAATAGCCACCTCCTGGGTCACTATAAGGAAGGAAGGAACCAGTTCCCAAAATATGAGAGCACTGAAGTAAAGACGACAAAAAGCAAATGCCTAAAGCTAGACTTTATTTTTATAGCACTTCTACTTGCTCCCTTTCAAGAGAACAGGAAGTCTAGCCCCCACTTTTCCCTGGTGGGCACCGGTGAGGAACTGTTTGAGGCTGAGAGTTCAACATGGAAAAGTTTTCATAGAAGCACCGGGGGAGTTTGTAGCTCTGAGATCATGCAGCTGTTGGTATCCAGGAGTATAAGTGAGGACCCTGAGCACACTGTGCAGAAGGCTGGGTGGTTTTTAGAACTCTGCTGTGGCACACCTGGCTGAATGAATTTTTCTCAGCTTCTATTATCACTGTGCACAGAAGATTTCAAAGCTATACCTCCCATTCCCAATATTTGGCTAGATGTAATCATGTTCCTGATGAACCTCAGAAGCTCTAACCACCTTCGATAGGAATCCTTTAGTTAACCATTGTTTGTAAAAGAGACTTGAAATGAAGGGAACAGGCATTGTAATGTTTCTTTGAATAATAGTCTCCTTAACAAATGACCTACATTGTAAATGTTTTTAAATCTCTGGCTGGCTAACTCTCCCTAAAACATTTGGGTAAATATGTTCATGTTATACGCTGCATTAGTGGAGTAAGTTATAGCCCTTTAATGAGAATATTAATTTGTTCTACAAAAGGGAAAACTTAAAAACATCCCTATTGGCAGAATCCTTGCTATGAAGTGGAGACAATCATTTGGAGAGGAAGCATTACTATGCCTGAAGTAGATAATCTTCATACGTTATTTAAAATTGTTCTACTAAATTAAAGTTTTCATATAAATCTCAATCACATCAAATTAACACCGGGGGTTAGTTTGATATAGCAACTAAAGCATTGGATCAAACTTATTATACTTCTCCTAACACTAATAAATTAATTAATTCCAAGATTTGAACCTTAAATTGAGTAGAACAACTGAATGGTTTAGTTTAAAATGTAGCTATGTGCTCTTATCTTGGCTAATCTGACTAAATATTTTCTCCTTCTCCGATTACATGTATATATACCACTATAATCTACCACATTTCATAGTCTTCTGTGTATAAACAACAGGTTCATGTGTAGGCAGTTTAAAATAAACCAGCGTGGTTTTTATTTTTTTTTAAATTTGTTTTAACCATAGGTGCTTCCATAAACTGTAGAAGTTCACAACCCAACACCTTTTCCAATGCCGCTAACATTAACATTCAAAGAGTACTAAAGGAGAACACACACCCCAGCCTTAATAACAATGTCCGCTTCTAAGGAACCTTGTAATGGCTCAGAAGAAACTGAAGGTGTTCCTTTACCCATTGGGTCTCTAGAGGTAAAAGATGGTCAGTGTTCAAATGCACACACTTATAATCAACCAGATACTGTGATTCAAATGGATTCAGTTGGTATTTGTGAGACTAGGAAAACAGAAAGCTGTTTTAACAAGTCAGACATAAGGTCAGACCAAACCAGCACTGATAAAGCAGAACAAAGTGAAGTTGCAAAGGAAACACTCCATAGAAGTTTTCCAAATGCTTCATTGGGAACTGGGAAAAGAAAGATTAACAGCATAGTGGCATTGCTGAAAAGCAAATATGGCAAAAATAATATGTACCCTGTAGTAACCTTAAGAGATATCATGAAAGACTTAAATCTCTTGTCTAATGACATGCAGAATAATGGCCTCAAACTGAGTTGTGATGCACTTAAGGTTGACTCCAACACCTCACAAACTAATGGAAGCAAAGTAACAAAGAATGAAAAGCCAAGATTACAGTATAGTTTCTTTTCTTCAGTTGTGCTTGCTAGCAGTGTTAGAAGCCCAGCGGAGAGCCCACATGTAACATCTAACTCTGAGACGGCAAACAGAGGACAAGCAATGGATAGGTCACAAAGGAAGGAGGGCACAGACCATTGTGAACGCAGGCATGTTGAATTTGGCAAGTTTGACTCCGCCAATACGGGCTCCAAAATCGAAGCGCTGATCTCATCTGTGGTCCCCAACAACAACAGCTTCTTCGGCAACATGTCCTCGTTGTACACGGTGCCGGAGCACAGGCACCACGTCAACTGCGAAGGTTCCAAAGCTGGTATTCTCAAACACAGCCAGAGCGAGAGCGAGCTAAACGCGGGGCTCCTTTTGGCCGAGACGACATGTAAAAAGTACGCGCTGAGGAAAAAGACGATGGTCCAGTACAATCGAGAGAGCAGCCTGGAGCAGCTTGAGTTTGAAAAGTACTGCAAGAGTGCGTCGATCCCTTCAGCGTCAACAGTAGTTTGCCAGGACTATGGAGCTGCCTCTCAGTTGCCGCTAAAAAGGACAATTTTCAATAAAAATCCAAAATATAAGTACAAAGGAAGTCGTAAAATGTTAGTTAAAATAACAAAGATTAATATTCAGAAATACCTGATACAAGCCGAGAAAAAAACAAAACTGTGCCAAAAGCTTCTAACACACAACAATTTGAGTTCAGGAGTCAAGATGCAGTACATTACGATGCCGGAGCAAAACGTGGCCACAATACCAACAGTGAAGAAGGGCAGGAGAAACAAGATGACGATGCTTCCTGCCGGGGATGTGCCCGTCGTCATTAAAAGGAAACGAGGTCGGCCACGGAAGGTGCTACCCGAAGGCAGCACTGAACCTACCAACCATGTCAAAAGAAAGCCCAGGCATCACAAGCTTTCTCCGCCGCAGCCTACCTACATTGCTGGGTCGAACGACAGCACCACAGACTATGTAGATGTTTTGTCCAAGTTAGCCTTCTTGACCAAACAGAGTTTGATCTTGGGCAGATGCTCACCGCCCAGGTGTTGGTCTCCCAGTGACCCTGGATCCTTTCAGAGATCGGCATCCATTCACCAAGACATGTCGCAGTTCTACCGGACGTTGGCAGGGACGCGGAGGAGGGGCGGTAAGGCGGGCATCTCGCGGGGCCGGCAACTCGGGCAGTTCGCAGAGTCTTCTTCTACCTTCAGTGATTTCTTTGAGGGCATTGGAAAGCGAAAGCGGATCTTCCTGGGCGAAACCAAGTTGTACGCAAGGAAATGCAAATGGGGCACTGAAATGAAAGAGAAACCAGTGCAAAGGCGAAAACCGTACAAACGGGCAGTTCCGTTCCCAGAACACAACATGTTCCAGAACGTCAGTGCTGAGAACTCTGAGTGGGCGAGACAGAATGAGAATTGTTGGGCCACAGGTCAAGGTTACCCTTCCAAACAAATCAGGAATGGGCTGTACCCGTCCTACCCGGGAATGTCCACTCAATCATTTCCCAATGCCATTTGGGATTCGCGGTCCATGTCCAGGAATGGCTACTTAATGGGTCGTCTCTCTTCTAACCAAAGCAGCGTCGCCCAACAAAGCCCCGGTTGCATCGCTGGCTACTTCCGCTCTCTCCTCGACTCGGACGACTCCTCTGACTTGATGGACTTGTCGTTTTCGCAAGCCGGGCAAGAATCGTGTAATATAACAGGAGGCTACGGGGTCAGTAGTTCGACGCCGCCGTCGAGGCACTTAACCCATTTCCAAGAAGGCTTCGAGAAAACCAACTCCCCCAATTGCACTGGCGCCCAGCAGCACACGAACCAGACGGGGCAGGCGTACCCGCAGATGCTTGCGGATAACTCTGACAGTGTGGACTATGGCTCCTCCTACCACTCCTCGGAGTCAGAAACTTTCCAAAGAGGCGCTTCTCAGGCTACCCTCACCAGGAACGCTGGCCTCTCGTGCCAGCAGACTCCGGATAACTACGGACATTACGGTAATTACAAAGTGAAAGCCCAAAGTTTCGCTAATTCGGATGCACTACAACAGCCCAGAGAACTTTCTGGCCTGGACTTTCTTGGCACCAGAGATTGCACGTTCGGCTACGACGGAAGCAATAACACTTCCCAACCCGCCTCTGCTGATGCGTACAATCCACACAGCGTTGGCTCGAAGTCACACTTTAATGCGGCTTCTCCGTTTAATTCTTTCAGACCAGACCCCCGCAGTCCAATGTCCTTACAAGCCCCCTTAAGCTCTGAGAGTCAGTCCGACGCAGCCTGCTCGATGGATCTCCCCTCTCAGAAGTACTTTAACTCGCCCCAGTTGTCGACTGATAGCAGGATGGCGTTCTTCAGAGGGCTTCAGATGAGCGGCAAATCTGGCTTTAATCTCTGTGATGGCAACATGGCACACTTCAACCACCATTACGCTCCAGTGTTAGACTATAACAGTTTGAATGAGGCAAAGGACATTTTGGACATCTCGAACTACACACCCCAGAAAGCCAAGCTAAGGTCGTTCCCGGAGACGCTCACGGAATCGTCGTCTCACTTTAACGCGGCTTTTGGGAATTCCGAAGGAGGTGGGAATATTTGTGGCAACGTGGCGAGTGAGGAGAAGTCCAGCCTGTCGAGCCTGGAGAAGTTGATGATGGACTGGGATGAGACCATTCCCGTTGAGAGGGCTGGACCAAAGGTGGGTTCCAAGCGCCTGTGGAACCATCACGTACCTTTCCCCGGTGATTCGAGAGCCCTGTACGGCAGGCGGAAGCGAGTTGACATGTCCAGCCCTCCTCACTCACTTTTCCCAGCGTCCCCGCCTTTCCTTCCCAGGAAGACCTCAGCTCCGAGACAGATGAGGAACATCAGAAGCCCATCTGCTTCAAATAAGAAAGAACAGCCTCTCCGCAAATCAAAGCTATTGCAGAAAATTCCAGGGGCAAGCCCTGCGTTCTCCGAGAGTCCGGACTGTGGTTTAGACTATGGGTATGGTGGGGATAACTCTCTGCCCTCAACTCTCTCAAATGTCCAGAATTTCCAAGTTCCAAAAAGCGACCAGAAGGAGTATTGCAGTTTATACTCCCCCAGCTGCACTCGGCCAATGACCGATGAAACTTTCCCGGCGAGGTTTGCTGGTGGTGACATTCAGGAGACAGTCTCCATGTATTCAGACCTGAAGCAGCCGGCCGTGGACGCTGAACAGCTCCCCGTGCAGACGCTGCAGCACTCCATCAGCCAGGAGCACGACCGAATCCTGCCCAATAACCGAGAGCTGTTCCCTCTGCAAGCCCCGGGATATGCAGGCAGCCTGGAGTCAACTGAAGGAAAGAAACATCGAGCTTTTTACGATGCTTTGGAAAACAGCGCGGACATTTCCCAGAGCGCCGCGGCCGCCAGCCGAGATTTGCTGGCTCCACAACTCCAGTTTGACGCTGACAACGCCGCTGTTCTGGAAACAAACGCTAGGTATTTGCAGAATTCTGGTCCTTACGCCTCGCTGGATGAGAACAAAAGGGAAGCTGAACTGTCTTTGTTTGGGATACAGCGCAGAAATAATATATCAAGTTCCAGACCCCAAATAATCCCCCTAAACACAGCAGCACAAATTGAGCAACAAGCACAGAAGCTGGCCATGGATTACGGCGGTTCCCCTTATGCCAGCGCGTCAATGACCACAGCCAACACCTCGCCAGCGTCAAGTGATTCTTCTATACACGTGGACAGTAACTACACTGACAAACAGGGGAATCGTAGACCGACACCCATGGGCTTATTGATGGACCAAAATCAAGACGAGCTGTATGCGGGAAGTGCTTCACAGTGACGGTGCAAGGAATTTGGTGCAATTAGGTAAGGCTCTGCTCTTAATTCATCTCCTCCAGTTGGGGTTTGTGGTAACTGAAATATTCTCATGATGAACTGCAACGTTTGTTCCTGGGTACCACCCTGATTGTGCATGATGGGAATGTATGTACAGAGAGCATTTAGAAAGATTCTTGCTGGGACTTGAGGACCCTCAGTTGGTTAGGACTGGGCCTGTACACTGCCATTGAAGAGAATGAGGAGTGAACTTATCAAAACTCCTTAGAGGGGTAGAGTGGGTGTGCTGAGTCTCCTGCAGTGGTGGAGTCTAGGACTAGAGGGCACAGAGTCAGAATACAAGCACATCCCTTTAGAGGAGGAATTTCTTTAGCCAGAGGATGATGAATCTGTGGAATTCTGTGGAATTCATTGCCACAGGTGACTGTGGAGGCCAACCCATTGGGTATACTTAAAGTGGAGCTTTTGGGTCCTTGGTTGGTAAGGGTGTCAAAGATTATGGAGTGAAGGCAGGAGAATGGGGTTGAGAGGGATAATAAATCAGCCATGATGGAATGGCAAAGCAGACCCAATGGGCTGAATGGCCTAATCCTGCTCCTATGTCTTATGGTTTTAATGACTTTCCTCCTGGAATATCAGAGAATGAGGGGAGATTTGATAGAGGTATCAAAATTATGAGGGGTATAGATAGGGCAAATGCAAGCAGGCTTTTCCACTGAGGTTGGGTGGGACTACTACAGCTAGAGGTCATGGATTCAGGGTGAAAGGTGAAATATTCAAGGGAAATTGAGGGGGAGCTTCTTCATTCAGAGGGTGGTGAGAGTGTGGAATGAGCTGCCAGCGGAAGGGGTGGATGTAGGTTCCATTGCAAAGTTCAAGAGAAGTTTGGATAAGTACATGGATGGGAGGGGTTTGGGGGGGTCTATGGTCCTGGTGTAGGACAATGGTACTAGGTTCAATAGCAGTTCAGTGTGAAGTAGATGGGCTGAAGGGCCTATTCCTGTGCTGTGTGCTCTATGGCGATGTGATGTATTATGGGCTAATGTTTATAATTCAATGTAAAATATTCAAAATGTTTAAGAACTGTTTTACTTTCTGGTTAACGTGTGAATCCTCTGATGGGTAAGAGGAACATGCTTACAGAGCTCTGTGTCAAAGGAAGTTGTCAGTTTGAGCAGCTATCACTGCCACATCCCAACGGAGAACTAACCAACCTATTTTTTCAATTATTTGTTACCCTATCTCTTTTGTCCTTTGAGGGAAGGTTGAGCAAGCTTGGGCTTTGCCCTTTGGAATGACAGAGGATGTGAGGTTTATAAGATTAAGAGAGGCGTAGACAGAGTCAACAGCCAGGACTATTTTCCCAGGATAGCAATCACCAATGCCAAAGGCCATCAGTTCAAGCTGAGTGGAAGAAAGTTCAAAGGAGATGTCTGAAGTAAATTTTTTACATAGAGAATGATAGATACCAGGATGCATATCTGGGCGTGGTGTTAGAAGTAGAAACAACAGGGTCATTTAAGAGACTTTGAGTTAGGAACATGGTTGTAAGAAAAATGGAGGGTTATGTGCTGTGTAGCAGGGAATGGTTAGATTAATTGTTGTGTAGGTTTATATAGATTGTAGGTTGAAGGGTGTTGGACTGTCTTATCTCCTGGGTGATGAAGACTATGCCTTCTCTTGGCTCTGGATAAACATGACAAAGTCTGCAGATGCTAGAAATCCAAAGCAACACACACAAAACGCTGGATGCACTCAGCAGGCCAGGCAGCTTCTATGGAAGTGAATTGATTGTCAAAGTTTTGGGCTGAGATCCTTCTTCAGAACTGGGAAGGAATGGGGAAGATGCCAGAACAAGAAGGTTGGGGAAGGGGAAGGAGGCTAGCTAAAAGGTGATAGGTGAAGGCAGGTGAATGGGACAGGTCAAGGGCTAGAGATGAAGGAATCTCTTAGGAGAGGAGAGTGGACCACAGGAGAAAGTGAAAAAAGGATCAGAGGAGGGGACCCTTTGGATATTCAGATGATCATCACCAGTTTAACAGGTTTAGTAAGTCATCATCATCTTTCAACAGTTTTACTTTTGAACTGAAATTCCACATTGTGTATACCTATAATCGAACCCATGAAAATCTGCTCTACCCACAGTTCTGGAAAATAAAATTAAACAGACAAAAGAAAATGACACATGGGGGAGATGTCAAGGCAGAGAGAGAGAGAGAGAGAGAGAGAGAATACAGAGAGAACTGAGAGGAAGTTGCCAGGGCTGGTGAATTAGAATTATGGAGCAACTCTAGGTTGGAGTCTTGAGAAGTGAGAAATCTGGAGCAAAACACACACACACACACACACATGTGCAAAGCAGGTCAGGCAGAAAATGGGGTGGGAAGTTGTTCATGTTTTGGGTTGAGACCCATCATCAGGACTAAACTGGAGTGATTTTTGTTGGAAAAGGTGAGGTTGAGACACTGTGTCACAATCAGGTTTAATATTACTGGCATATGGTGTGACATTTGTTGTTAAGGGACAGCAGTACAATGCAATACTGTAATAAAATGGAAAATTACAGTAAGAAGCTTATGTTTATTTTAAAAGTTAAATTAAGTAAGACGGCAAAAAGAGAAAAGAAGTGAGGTGGTGTTCATGGGTTCAATCTTCATTAAAAAATTGGATGGCAGAGGGGAAGAAGCTGTTCCTGAATCGTTGAGTGAGTGCTTTCAGGCTTCTGTACCTTCTCCCTAATGGTAGCAATGAGAAGAGGGCATGTCCAGGATGTGGGGGGCCCTTAATGATGGGATGCTGACTTTTTGAGGCATCACTCCTTGAAGGTGACCTAGATGCTGGGGAGGCTAGTGTCCATGATGGAGCTGACTAGGTTTACAATTCTCCACAGCTTACATCGATCCTGTGCTGTGCCCCCTGCCCCCATGCCAGATGGTAATACAGCCAGTTAGAATGCTCTCCACGGTACAGCTGTAGAAATTTGCGCGTGTCTTTGGTGACATACCAAACCTCCTCAAACTCCTAGTGGAATATATACCTTCCTTGTAGCTCCATCGACATGTTGGGCCACGGGTAGGTCCTCAGGGATTGAGACACGCAGGAACTTGAAACTGCTCACTCTTTCGACTTCAGCTCACACTATGAGAACTGTTGTGTATTCCCTCGCCTTACCCTTTCTGAAGACCACAATCAGTTCTTTGGTCTTAATGACATTGAGTGCAATGTATTTAAAAGCTAAGGTGAGAGTGAATATGGATGGTCACAGTCTTTTCACCAGGGGAGCAGAGTCTAAATTTGGAAGGCATGGTTCTTCAGGGGACACATCAGGCCATCCACCTCATTGCTGCTCATCTCATGAACCAGGTCTTGATCTGCAGAATGAAGGACTTCAGCTTGAGTGGAGGAGGGACAGGAATGGAGCAGAGAACAAGTATTGGGCTCTTTTGCCATAGTGTTTATTCGCTTCTCTGAATAGTGAGCGATATCTGAGAAAGGCGGATGAACTGGTGCATGACACAGTGTGGTTGTGGTCATCACAAATTTGACAGAACATTATCACAACTGCTGGAGAAATTCGGCTAAGTCAGGCACGAACCCATGAACGCCACCTCAGCAGTTTGCTTCATTTATTTATCTATTTTTTTTATATTTGTATGTAAAAACTATTATAATATTTTATATATGACTATGTACTGCTACCACAAAATGACAAATTTTATGACATGTCTGTGCTAATAAACCAGATGCTGATCCTGACTTGTGGAGGTAGAGGACTGGTAGAAGTTTGGGTGGGAGAGGGAAAAACAATGGGTAACAGGGGGCAAAGATTGGCCTTAATATAGAAAGATGTGTGTGTGTGTGAAAGAGATAGAGACATAAGTAAATCAGGAGAGAACGGAACAAAAAGGCTATTGTTTACATGAAATTGGGCATTAAAATATTGATCCCCTTTGGGGAATACAACATTCATACCACTTGGGAAATCCATCCTGTATGGGAATATAATATCCATTTTGTTTGGAGAATACAAATCGATGCCATTTGGCGAATACAGGCTATATCCATGCCGTTTAGGGAATGTAACATCAATTCTGTTTGAGGAATACAATATCCATCCCATATGGAGAATACAATGTGAATGCCATTTGGGGAACATGGTATCCATTCCACTTGGGGAATGCACATCCATTCTGTTTGGAGAATACAAATCCATGCCATTTGGGGAATACAGTCTACATTCCCTTTCGGGAATACAATATCCATTTCATTTGGGGAATGAACTATCCATTCTGGTTGGGGAATACAATATCCATCCCATTTGGGAAGTACAATATCCAAGTCATTTGGAGATACAATATCCATCCGGTTTGGGGAGTACAATAACCATCCCATTTGGGGAATACAATATCTATGTAATTTTGGGAATACAGTCTACATTCCATTTGGGGAATACAATATCCATCCCGTTTAGGGAATATAATACCCATGCCGTTTGGGGAATACAATATTCATTCCATTTGGGAATACAGTATCATCCCATTTGGGAATACAGTATCATCCCATTTGGGAATACAATACCCATCCCATTTGGAAATACAATATCCATCCTGTTTAGGGAATACAATACCCATCCCATTTGGGAATACAATATCCATCCCGTTTAGGGAATATAATACCCATGCCATTTGGGGAATACAATATCCATCCCATTTGGGAATACAATACCCATCCCGTTTAGGGAATATAATACCCATGCCGTTTGAGGAATACAATACCCATGCCGTTTGGGGAATATGATATCCATCCCATTTGGGAATACAATATCTATGTAATTTTGGGAATACAGTCTACATTCCATTTGGGGAATACAATATCCATCCCGTTTAGGGAATATAATACCCATGCCGTTTGGGGAATACAGTATTCATTCCATTTGGGAATACAGTATCATCCCATTTGGGAATACAATACCCATCCCATTTGGAAATACAATATCCATCCTGTTTAGGGAATACAATACCCATCCCATTTGGGAATACAATATCCATCCCGTTTAGGGAATATAATACCCATGCCATTTGGGGAATACAATATCCATCCCATTTGGGAATACAATACCCATCCTGTTTGGGAATACAATACCCATCCCGTTTAGGGAATATAATACCCATGCCGTTTGAGGAATACAATACCCATGCCGTTTGGGGAATATGATATCCATCCCATTTGGGAATACAATACCCATCCTGTTTGGGAATACAATATCCATTCCATTTGGGAATACAATATCCATCCTGTTTGGGAATACAATACCCATCCCATTTAGGGAATATAATAGCCATGCCGTTTGGGGAATATGATATCCATCCCATTTGGGAATACAATACCCATCCCATTTGGGAATACAATATCCATCCTGTTTAGGGAATACAATACCCATCCCATTTGGGAATACAATACCCATCCTGTTTAGGGAATATAATACCCATGCCATTTGGGGAATACAATACCCATGCCGTTTGGGGAATACAATATCCATCCCGTTTGGGAATACAATACCCATCCCATTTGGGAATACAATACCCATCCCGTTTAGGGACTATAATACCCATGCCGTTTGGGGAATACAATACCCATGCCGCTTGGGGAATACGATATCCATCCCGTTTGGGAATACAATACCCATCCTGTTTGGGAATACAATACCCATTCCATTTGGGAATACAATACCCATCCTGTTTTGGAATACAATACCCATCCCATTTAGGGAATATAATAGCCATGCCATTTGGGGAATATGATATCCATCCCATTTGGGAATACAATACCCATCCCATTTGGGAATACAATATCCATCCTGTTTAGGGAATACAATACCCATCCCATTTGGGAATACAATACCCATCCTGTTTAGGGAATATAATACCCATGCCATTTGGGGAATACAATACCCATGCCGTTTGGGGAATACAATATCCATCCCGTTTGGGAATACCATATCCATTCCATTTGGGAATACAATATCCATCCCATTTAGGGAATATAATAGCCATGCCGTTTGGGGAATACAATACTCATCCCATTTGGGAATACAATACCCATCCCATTTGGGAATACAATATCCATCCCGTTTAGGGAATATAATACCCATGCCATTTGGGGAATACAATATCCATCCCATTTGGGAATACAATACCCATCCTGTTTGAGGAATACAATTTTCATGCTGTTTGGTTGTAGATTATCCTTTATTTCACTTGTCCATCACTGAAAAATTCCTCTGACTGAGTGCCCTGTCTTCTGCCCCCCCTTACCATTCCCATATACCCTCTCACCCTCCCTATACCACCCTTTTCTGTCATCAGTTCCCTACATCTCCAGCCCGCTGCTGTCTCCACCTATTACCTCGCCCTCCCAATTCCATCAGCCCATCACCCACTGTTTACTCCTGACTCATTCCTCCCCCACCTCTTTATACCCTCTTTCTGCCCTTTACATTCCCAGTCGTGACACAAGGACTCGACTTGAAACATTGACTATCCATTTTTCTCCGCAGATGCTGTCCGACCCTCTGAGTTCCTCCAGCCATTTGATTTTATCCCCATATTCCAGCAATTGTGGTCTCTTGCCTCTCGGACATATTGTGGGAGAAATTGGGTACAAAATGATCATGCTTTTCTTCAGGTATATGGGGCCTTGGCTCAGATTTTCCCTCTTCATTGATACATGCTGACCTGCTGGACAAAGCCCCACTGCCTTGTTATGTGAAGTCATGCATAGAGAAGGCTGTTCAGCCCGACTCATCACTGCTAACCACAATGTCTATTCTTTGGTCCTTGATTCTCCAATGTAGGAAACATACTCTCCATGTAAACTCTATCAAAGCCTTTCAATATTCTACAGGTTTCAATAAACCTTTCCTATCTATGTACCTATCTAAATATTTATCTGTTTACAGTATGCAGTAGGTCCTTTTGGCTTTTCAAGCCACACCACAGAGTAACCCACCGACTTAACCCTAATTTAATCAGAGGACACTTTAACCTACCACTGGTACGTCCTTGGACTGTGGAAGGAAACCGGAGCAGCCAGAGGAAACCCACATGGTCAAGGGGAGAACATACAAACTCCTTACAGGCAGCATCAATATTGTAATCAAGCCCAGCTCTACCAGTTTGGCTGGCATCTTGTTCATGTACCCTCCACCTTTTGCTTTGACCAGGCGTGGAGTATTGTGTTCATTTCTGGTCATTTCATTATAGGAAGGATGTGGAAGCTTTAGAGAGGGTGCAGAGGAGATTCACCAGGATGCTGCCTGGATTAGAGAGCATGTTTTATGAGGATAAGTTGAAAGATGTAGGGCTTTTCTCTTTGGCGCAAAGGAGGGTAAGAGGTGACGATAGAAGTGTACAAGAGGTATGAATAGAATGCACAGTCAGAGACATTTTCCCAGGATGGAAATGGCTAACATGAGGGGGAATAATTTTAAAGTGATTGGAGGAAATTGTAGAGGGAATGTCAGAGGTAAGCTCTTTATAGAGAGTGGTGGGTGCATGCAACGTGCTGGCAGGGGTGGTTGTAGAGGCAGGTTCATTTGGGACATTTAGTAGACTCTTAGATGAGCACGTAAAGGATAGAAGTACGGAGAGATGTGTAGGAGGGAAGGGTTAGATTGATCTTAGAGTAGGTTAAAACATCGGCACAACGTCATGGGCCAAAGGGCCTGTACTATGCTGTACTGTTCAATGTTTTTCAAAAATCTGTGCCCTCTGAACTTCAAAGTAAATTTTATAATCAAACTACATATATGTCACTATGTACAACCCTGAGATTCATTTTCCTGTGGGCATACTCAATAATTGCATAGTATAATGTCCATTACAGAATCAGTGAAAGACTGTCTAACTAAGGTGTTAAGCCAGAGTGCAGAAGAGAACAAACTGTGCAAATACAGAAAGAAAGAAATAATAATGAATGAATTAATTAATTAATATTGAGAGCATGAGATGAGGAGCCCTAAACATGAAAAAGTTTACAGTTGCTGGAAACCCAAAGCAAAACACAGAAAATTGCTGTAGGAACTGAACAAGTCAGTATGGAATAAACAGTCTACATTTCGGGCTGAGGGTCTTTCCCCTCCTGTTTCTTTCTTCTTCTATTCCTCACTCTGGCCTTTTACCTCTTCTTGCTTGCCTATCACTTCCCCTTGAGTCCCTTCCTCCTTCCCTTTCTCCTATGCTGTGCTCTAGTCTCCTTTCAGGTTACTTCCTCTCCAGCACCTAACCTTTCCCACCCACCTGGCTTCACCTATCACCTTCTAGCCATCCTCCTTCTCCTCTCCCAACCTCTTTATTCTGGCATCGTCCCCCTTCCTTTCCAGTCCTGATGAAGGGTCTCAGCCAGAACCATGGACCTTTTATTCATTTCTATTGATACTGCCTGACCTACTGAGTTCCTCCAGCACTTTGAGTAAAGCAAAATGGCCTCTAGTTAAAGACTCCCCAAGCCTGGGAAAAAGGCTATGACCATTCACCTCAGGGTTTTCTATCACTGTATTCTGAATATTACATACAATATTAGTCTCCTCATATAAGAAAGAATGTTCAGTACAGGGTGATTCTTACTTACTGCCTGTTATGCTGCTGGCTTTTAGGGCAGCACTGAAGGCCCTCCATCTCTGTCCTTGGCCATCTTATAACGTCGCACACACACTTAGAAGCATTCTTCATTGCTGCTTCCATAACAATTGTGCTCTACCAGTTAGGGTTGTTAGCCCTGAGCTGAACCCCTGAACCTGGAGGACTGGTGGACCACTCATACTCTGGCTTCTATCCTTTGACCTGTTTGGCATGGGTGACCCTACCAACAGCCAAAGCATCAAGGCCTGACTCCCGCCAATATAGCTCTCCAGGTCATTGAGGCAGGCAAACCATGACAAGGGTGGTTCACTGGACTAATATTTGGAATGGCAGCCTGTAATTCATTGACACAGAAACAGCAGCCTCTACTCTACTTGACTGTGCCAACTGTGAAGTACTCATCTGTGCAAATCCATTTACCAACTTTTGATCTGGGTTCTGTTATGTCTTGTCCATTCAATTTCTCCTCCAGATTCTGTTTATATTTTGTGAGAGTCTTTGCCTCCACCATCCCTTCAGGCAGTGTGTTCCAAACAGCACCCCCTCTGGGGTAGGAGGAGAAAGATGTCTTACCCTTCACCTCAAGTCTATCTGGTCTTACACACCTTTCCCGTGGGGACAGTTTTCTTTCAATTTACCACATCTAGTTCTCACCACTTCATACATCTCCATCAGATTTCAGCTCTCACTCACTCTACCCAAGGAAAACAATTCTGGCTTGACAAGTCCCTCCTCATGACTGATACCCTCCTTTCCTGGCAATGCCTGCTCAGTCTTCTCTGCACCCCCTCCACAGTGATCCCTTCCTCCATATGCTATGGACTAATTCATGTTTTTGAAAGTTTTGACTATAGACCAGAGGCCCATGAGCCAGTTCTCATCAGGGGATCGGAAGTGGAAAGGGTCAGCAACTTAAATTCCTCTGTGCTGTTTTTTCAGAGGACCTGTCCTGGTCCCAGCATTTCAGTGCAATTGCAAAGAAATCACAGCAGTGCCTCTGCTTAGGAGTTTTTGGTGATTCAGCATGGCATCTAAAACTTCAACAAACTTCTATAGATGTGTTGTGGAGAGTATATTGACTGGCTGGATCACAACCTGGTAGGGAAACACCAATGCCCTTGAATGGGAAATTCTACAAAAAGTAGTAATACAGTCCAGTTCATCACAGGTAAAGCCCTCCCCACCACTGAGTACATTTACATGAAATGCTGTCGCAGGAAAGCAGTATCCATTATCAAGAACCCAACTACCCAGGACATGCTCTCATCTGGCTGGTGTCATCAGGAAGAAGGTACAAGAGCTTTGAGACTCACACAGCAGACTTAGGAACGATTACTACCCCTCAACAATCAGGCTCTTGAACAAGGGGAATAATCTCATTCAATTTCACTTGCCACATCATTGAAGTATTCCCACAACCAATGACCTCACTTTCAGGGACTCTTCATCTCATGTTCTCAATATTTATTGTTTGTTTATTTATTATTATTATTATTACTATTTCTTCAGTTTGTTGTCTTCTGCACTCTGGTTGAACTCTCAAGTTGGTGCGGTCTTTCATTGATTCTGTTATAGATATTATACTATAGATTTGTTGAATATGCCCACAAGAATGTGAATGTCAGGGTTATATAAGGTGACATATATGTACTTTGATAATAAATTTACTTTACTTAAGTTGCACCCCACCATTACCTCCCTTCTTTAACACTCTTTGCCCCCACTAATGAAGGCCAGCATCCCATCTGCTTTCTCGGGATCACATCCAGGTTTATTAACAGCGACATATGTCGTGGGATTTGTTTTGTGGCAGCAGTACAGTGCAAGACATAAAAATTGCTATAGGTTGCAAAGGTAGATGGTGCAAAAGAGGACGAACGAAGTGTTCAGAAATCAGACGATGGAGGATAAGAAGTTGTTCCTAAAGCATTGAGTGTGGGTCTTCAGGCTTCTCCACCTCCTCCCCAGTGGTAATAATGAGAATGACGGATGTCGCCTTCTTGAGGCACTGCCACTTGAAAATGTCCTCAAGGGTGGGGAGGGTTGTGCCTGCCTTGGAGCTGACTGAGTCTATAATCCTCTGCTGCCTTTTTCAACTGTGCACAATGGAGCCTTCAGAACAGGCTGTGGTGCTACTGTTCACAATGACATTTGTAAGGGTCTTTTTGTGACATCCCAAACTCCCTCAGACTCCTAATCAAGTACAGATGTCGGCATGCCTTCTTCATAATTGTGTCCATGTGCTGGGCACAAGACAGATTATGTGAGATGGTCGCACTCAGGTACTTAAAGATACTCACCTCCTCCGCACTGACCCTGATGAGGAGTGGTATGTGTTGTCCCGACTTCCCCTTCCTGAAGTCCACAGTCATTTCTTTGGTCATGCTAACATTGAGTGCCACCGCATTATGTACCTGTGCTGCCACCTTCAGAAATCTTAGGACTAAAGGAAAGGCTGGACAGGCCATGTTGTGGCCTTTGGGGTTTAGCAGGCTGACAGGGATTTTTGACTGAAGCTTTTAAGCTCAGATTCAGAATCAGGTTTAATATCGCCAGCATATGTTGTGAAATTTGTGAACTTTGTGGCGCAGTACAATGCAATACATGATAATATATCATGCCTTCTTTATAGCTGCATCACTATATTAGGACCACATTAGGTCCTCAGAGATATTAACACCCAGGAACTCAAAATTGCTCACTCTCTCCACTTGCGACCACTCTATGAGGGCTGATTAATAGCAAGAGATCCTTTGTCAGAACTGGAGAAAAGAAATTTTAAAAGAGGGGTTTAAATTGCAGAGAAAATGGCAGGTGAGATAAAGGGGACAAAGGAAATAGCTGCAGCAGGTGAGACTGGAATTGACAGAGAGATGAGGCAGATGTTTTAGTGGCTGGTCACAGGGGATCCCACCTTGAGTTCTTTTCTGGTTTCTTTATAATCCTCAAGGGCTTTGTTTGATCTTAGCTTCCTAAACCATATGTGTACCTCTGTGTGTGTTTGTGCTGCTGGCAGTGGGACTTGTCCAGTAGGTCAGGGTGTGTTCATGAAGAGGGAGGTGCTGAGCAAATCCTAGGTGGACTGATGTTCAGAAGAAGTGGCCAGTCCTGACATGGACAGGGAAAGGCAGTTACTGAAACTGCACAAGCATAACGGTTAGCATAATGCTATCACAGCGCCCGTGACCCAGGTTCAATTCCTGCTGCTTTCTGTAAGGAGCTTGTACGTTCTCCCCATGATCATGTGGGTTTCCTCCTGAGTGCACTGGTTTCCTCTTGCGTTCCAAAGATGCATGGGTTAGTAGATCAATTAGTCACATGAGTATAATTGGGCAAAGCGGGCATGTTAAGAGTTTGTCTGCATCTCTAAATAAGTTAAATCTGAAAGCCTACTATGTGAAGATGAGGTGTTAGACCTCTGAGAAGTGATTGAGTGCTTCAAAAGCAGGGTTTCCCAAGCTGGGGTCTACGGAACCCCTTATTTCATTGTCCATGCCGTAAAAAAAGTTGGGAACCTCTGCTCTAAAGTGTATTGATTTTGACTTGATTCTTGAGAATAATCTATAAAGAAATGGGATTGATGGAGTTTGATGAACAGCCTCCCATTCCCAATTCAAAATACATGCTGCCGCAGTTCTTTGCTGGGTGACATCTCACTACCTCTCCATCTCCTGGTCACGAGCTGGGTGTTATTTTTACTGAGACAGGGTAAAGGGATCTGGGAATTCAGGCCCGTAATTCCATGTAAGTGGCCTCATAAGTCGATAGGGTTTAAAGAGAGCTTTTGGCACACTGCCCCTGATAAATCAACATATTGATTACAGAGGATGAGATGTTATGTTGAAGCTGTATAAGACATAGGTGAGGTCTAATTTGGAGTATTGTGTATAGTTTTGGTCACCTATGTAAAGGAAAGATATAAATAAGATCAAAAGAGAACAGATAATATTTACAAAAGGTGTTGCCAGGAAATGAGGACCTGAGTTACGAGGAAAGATTGAATAGGTTAGAACTTTATTCCCTAGAATGGAGAAGATTGAGGGTAGCTTTTTTTAGAGGTATACAAAATTATAGATAGGGTAAATGTAAGCAGGCTTATTCCACTGAGGCTGGGTGAGATTAGAAGTAGAGGTCATGGGTTAAGGGTGAAAGGTGAAAAGTTTAAGGGGAATATGAGGGAAAAGTTCACTCAGAGGGTGGTGAGAGTGTGGAACGATCTGCCAGTGTAAGTGGTGCAAGTGGGCTCGATTTCAACATTTAAGAGAAGTTCGGATAGATACATGGATGGTAGGGGTACAGAGGAGTGTGCTGCAGGTGCAGGTCAATGGGACAGAGCGGAATAACAATTTGGCATTGTCTAGATGGGCTGAAGGGTCAGTTAGAGGACTGTAGAAAAACTGAAGTGACCTGAACTTTATCCTTGGAAGAAATTGAATATAGTGGCAAGAGCATTCTCCAGAACTTGTTGGGAAGGCCTCATTAACATCAGGAATGGTAGCAGAAAAAAAGCCGTACGCTCACTTGAGCCTGCTCCATCGTTCTCTATTATCAGGCCTTATCTGGTCTTGGCTTCAACTTCACTTCCTGCCTGTTCCCCGAAACACCTGGTTCCCCCTTTATAACAAAATGTCTATCCCAACCGGGAATTTATTCCATGAAACAACCTCTGCAATAGGATTGCGAATCCCAAAGCTTTATGAGGGAAATTTCTCCGAATCCCCGTTTTGAATTATTGACCCATTATCTGGAAGTTATGCCCCAAACTGGCTGACACCATAGTATAATGGTGAGCATAACACAATTATAGCGCCAGAGACCTGGATTCAATTCCTGCCACCGTCGTCAGGAGCTTGTACGTTCTCCCTGTGACTGAAAGGGTTTCTTCTGGGTGCTCCAGTTTCGTCCCACGTTCCAAAGATGTACGGGTTAACAGGTTCTTATTTGATTTAGTGAGATACAGCAAGGAATAAGCCCTTCTGACCCTTCGAGCCACACCACCCAGTAATCTCCTGATTTAATCGTAGCCTAATCACAGGAAACTTACAATGACCAATTAACCTACCTACCTGTATATCTTCAGACTATGTAAGAAAACTGGAGCACCGGGAGGAAACCCACACAGTCACAGGGAGAACATACAAACTCCTTACAGGCAGTGGTGGGAATTGAACCTGGATCACTGGTACTGTAAAGCATTGTGCTAACCACTGTTACTGTTAATTGCTCACTCGGGTGTAATTGCCACAGGCTCGTTGAGCCGATATTAACTATTAAAGATGTGGCAGATTTTGCAGTGGGCTAGTGGAAATGACAGAGAACACTGAATAAAGTTTAACCCTCCCCCCCCCAACATATCTCTGTGAGATTCATGATGAAGGGTCTCAACCTGAAACGTCAACTGGTTATTCCTCTCCATAGATGCTGCCTGACCTGCTGGGATCCTCCAGTGATTTTTCTGTGTTGCTCTGATTTCTGGCCCTGGCGGTCACTCTTGTCTCTCCAATTAGCATCAATTTGTTTTATTTGGGAAGGGCGGAATGAGTCTGTACCGCAACCATTGTAGTACTTCTAGTGAAGGAGCTCCCTTCTCAAGTGTTGTTGGGAAAGCACCATGTGGTGATGGTGGAACAGTGATATATTTCCTGGAACTGGAAATGTCAAAGTCAAAGGAAATTTATTATCAGAGTATGTATATGTCACTATTATTACCTTGAGATTTATTTTCTTGCAGGCATTTACAGGACAATAAAGGAATACAATATAACTCACTGAAAAACTATATAAGTAAAGATTGACAAACAACCAATGCGCAAAAGAAGACAAATTGAATGTTTGTATATACGTGTGAGTGTGTGTGTGTGTGTGTGTGTGTGTGTGTGTGTGTGTGTGTGTGTGTCTGTGTATACAGTACTGTGCCAAAGTCTTAGGCACCCTAGATTTTTTATATGGTTTCAGGTGGTTTGGCCTCCACAGAGCCCTGATCTCAACGTCATCGAGGCTGTCTGGGATTACCTGGAGAGACAGAGGCAAGTAAGACAGCCAAAACCTGCAGAAGAACTGTGGCAAGTTCTCCAAGATGCTTGGAGCAACCTACCAGCTGATTTTCTGATAAAACTGCACAACAGTGTACCTAAGAAATTGACACAGTTTTAAAGACAAAGGGTGGTCGCACAAAATATTGATTTGATTTACGTTCTTTATAGTCTTTTTTTTGATATTTAGAAGCTTTTCATTTCAGTTTTTTAAAGCATCTTTGGTTTACAGAATTTTATTACATGTGCCTATGACTTTTGCACAGTACTCTGTGTGTGTGCAATGCATACACACAGCTTTATATATGTACGTATATAAAACTAAGATCAAATTATTAAGGCATAGAACATTAAAATGAAGAAACAGGCCCCAAAGCCCATCTAGTCTGTGCCAAACCATTAATCCCATCGACCCACACCCGGACCATAGCCTGTATACCCCTTCCATCCACGTTCCTATCCAAATTTCTCTTAAACAAAACTGCATCCGTCACTTGCACCAGCAGTTTGTTCCACACTCTCACCAACCTCTGAGTGAAGAAGTTCCCCCTCATGTTTCCCTTAAACTTTTCACCTTTCATCCTTAACCCATGACCTCTGGTCTCACCATAGCTCAGTGGAAAAAGCCTACTTGCATTTGTAACCCTCATCATGTTGTATTCCTCTCTCTATGGGAGATTTGATAGAGGCTCAGTAGGACCATGACTAGAGTTCATGTGTTAAGGGTGAAAGGTGAGTCTGTAGGTTCAGTTCAGTGTTGAGGTGAGTGAAGTTATCCACGCTGGTTCAGGAGTCTGATGGTTATTTTATTCAATGATACAGCACGGTAACAGGCCCCTCCAGCCCAATGAGCCCATGCCACTCAGTTACACCCATGTGACCAATTAACCTGCTAACCCATAAGATATGGTAGATGTGGAAAGGGTGTTTCCCATGGTGGGGTAGTCTAGGACAAGAGGGCGCAGACTCAGCATAGACGGGTGTCCATTTAAAACAGAGATACAGAGAAATTTCTTTCGCTAGAGGGTGGTGAGTTAGTGGAATTTATTACCACAGGCATCTATAGAGGCTAGGTTGTTGGGGTGTATCTAAGGCAGGGCTTGATAGGTTCGTGATTGGACAAAGGATAGGGAGTAGGGCTGAGGAGGAGAGAAAAAGATCAGCCATGATTGAATGAAGAGCAGACTCAAAGGGCCAAATGGCCTAATTCCACTCCTGTGCCTTACGATCTTATGTCTTTGCAATGTGGGAGGAGACCAGGGAACCCAGAGGAAACCCACACCATCATGAGGAGAATGCACAAACTCCTTACAAGCAGTGATGGTATTGAACCCAGGTCGATGGCACTGTAATAGTGTAAACACTAAGCCACTAGTCTACTGTGCTGCCTCATTTGTAGGGTTATAGTCATTCCTGAACCTGGTGGTGCGGGGTCTAGTGGTCCTGTACCTCCTGCCCGATGGGAGTACTGAGAAGAGAATGGCTGGAACGCCAAGGCTGATAAAACAACTTATCTGAAGTCAGAAGCAGTTCTCTGGATAAGAGGTCCTATTGTGAATGGGGGTGAGGAAGTGTTAGGTGAGGGGGGAGATCGCTCGTTTTCAGCTTAGTAAGTGACCAGTTTATCTGTTAAAAACAAAATTCCAGCATACCCATCTTTACCTTTCTCAGAAATATCCATGAATCTCTGTTAATTGAAAATAACATTATTCTCACTCAGAATTAATTCCTTGGCTGAGAGCCTGAGGTGTAGAATTCATTTAATTATTGGAGGGAAGTTGAGGATTTTTTTCACTCAAAGTGCAATGTGGGTCTGGAACTCGTTGAAAGAAGGCAGAAACATCAGGGTAGCTGGAGCAGGCAGCAAGCAAGCGGTCGGAAAGCAGGACTAACTGGAGTAACTGATTTCCTGCCTGGTTTGTTTGGGTTAGACCAAACAACTCTCTGCCATCAATTTCATCAAGTCTCAAAAGACTTCTCTTTTGCACCAACAAGGGTGAAAAATTCTGTTCCAGACTGGAATTTCAACCCCCCCCCCTTTTTAAATGTTCAAAGCTTTATTTATTATTTAAGGATGTATCCATATCTGAGATTTGTCTTCTCCAGATAACCACAATACAAAGAAAGAACATGAAAGTCGTTCAGGGAGAAATATCAAACCCTCCATCCCAAAAGAACGGCATCCCAATCATCAGCCCCTAAAACCCCCTCCCCACTTACCAAACGGAACGAGAATATCCACCCCCAAACCTCCATCCCATCCCCGCTCAACAAAACAGAAAAGGAACAGGTGATAAAAGACACAGAATATAAAACCATAAGTCCATAAATGGAATAATTCAATCCATAAGCAGGGAACCACGACAGCACCCTCCAACAATCACTGAAAGAGAAGGACACCACACAAGGTAGAGGCCCACTGGCCTGCCACAGCAAACTATACAGCAGTAAGCTGCTCACAAACTCCTCGGAAGGCAGTCAGTGGCAAAGTCTTTCTTTGTTTTCTCTTTCTGACTTTCCCCTCATCCTGGTAACCTTCTCCTCTAAATTTGCAATCACACTCATGCCATCCCTCCCTCCTCCTCTGTTTTCCATTCAATTGTGCAACTCCTACCCTAAAATACAACTGTTGGTCTTGTCAACCCATTCCACTTGCATCAGCCTCAGAGTGAAGAAGTTCCCTAGATTTCCCTTAAATAGTTCACCTTTCACCCTAAACCTATGACCTCTAGTTCCAGTCTCATCCAACCTGAGGGGAAAAAAGGCTGCTTGTGTTTACCCTATCTATACCTCTCTCTCTACATAATTTTGTACAGTACTGTGCAAAAGTCATTGGCACATATATAAAAATAGGGTGCCTCAGAGTTTTGCACAGTACTGTATTCGTCAACGTGGAGCGGAGAGTGCATTTGTAATACTGGCATCAGCTAAGGATGTTGGGAATGGCAAGGGTGGAGTGCCACAGGACAGATGGCAGAGAAAGAGTGCCGGGGCAGGGGGAGTGGCACGGGTGCAGACACACCCAGTCCTGAGACAACAGGCAAGGTCACTTGGTTCCAAATAATTGGTTTATTGATCTTTATAGAATGTCTCTCTAATGCTTTCCACTTTCTCTCCTCTCCCTTCCCTTTTACCCAACCATGATCCTTCCCACTCCTCGGTCCACAATAGAGACCCATATCAGAATCAAATTTATCATCAAATGTCATCAAATTTGTTTTTTTTTTGCAGCAGCAGCAGTACAGTCATAGCGTCATGGAAAAGTACAGCACAGAAATAGGCCCTTCAGCCCATCTAGTAAATGCTGAAGCCAAAACTTTTTAAACTGCCTGCTTTGGGACAATAGCCCTCCATACCCCTACCATCCACATGCCAATCCAAATTTTGCTTAATTGTTGAAATTGAGCTCGCGTGCACCACCCTGTGCTGGCAGCTCGTTCCACACTCTCACAACCCTCTGAGTGAAGAAGTTTCCCCTCATGCTCCTCTTAAACTTTTCACCTTTCCTCCTTAACTTACGACCTCAGTGGAAAAAGCCTACTTGCATTTACTCTATCTATACCCCTCATAATTTTGTATACCTCTGTCAAAACTCCTCTCGGTCTTCTACTTTCCAAGGAATAAAATGCTAACCTGTTCAATCTTTCCTTACAACTCAGATCCTCCAGGCCCAGCAAGTTTGTGTAATGCAGTGCAGTACGTAACATTACCTCAGAACTGTGCAAAATTGTAAGACAGCCTTGCTATATATACCTGCTGAAGACTTTTGCACAGTACTGTATATGTCTCTCAAATCTCATGCTCCTGTGCTCTAGGGAAAATGTCCTAACCCATGGGTTCCCATTCTTTTTATGTCATGGACCAACACCATTAAGAAGGGGATTTGTGGATCCCAGGTGGGAAACCCTGGCCCTATCCTTTTTGACTGTCCCCTGTAACTCAAGTCCTCAAGTCCCAGCAACGTACATTTTTTTCCTGCACTCTTTCAAGCTTTTTGATATCTTTCCTGTAGGTAGGTGACCTGAACTGCACATATTTTTTTTGCTGCACAATGCAGTTTCCCTGGTATTGCCTGTCGTTCTTAGGTACAGCAAAATAACATTTTATGCAAATTTAATAATTACCATAAGTCAATGCAAATCAGCTATGGTTTCCGGTTTATCAACTCATCCAGTACAGTTCAGGTTTCATGCCAAGTATTTGTTTCTGTCAGGGTGCCTGATGTAGTGCGTTGAGGTCCTGAACACTGTTGCCCTCTTAGCTTTCCTTTCCTCTTTCACCTTCGCACTGAACCCTCTTCCCACGTGAAGTGATGGCCATGCAGGGAATTTAGTGTGGCCACGCTGAGAGAGGTTGTAAACTCCCTGCGTCTACCACAAGCAAGCCCGGCATATGACATGTTGCTTTCTGTGAAGACTGACCATTAGGATTCAACTTTTAGAGAATAGGGAGAGAGGAATAAGAGCAACAATGTGAAGGGGGTCTTCTCATAGACAGTGATCAAGATGGAAAGGCCATGAATGCCCACATCATATGACACAGCACATAATGATGATGATGAATGTACCTGCCACTGCCACGTCCCATGCACCCACCACTCTCTGTGTAAAAAAACCTTCCTCTGAAATCCCGCTTATACTTTCCCCCCAATCACCTTAAAATTATGCCCCCTGGAGGTAGCCATTTCCGCTGTGAGGAAAATGTCTCTGGCTGTCCACACTATCCATGCCTCATCATGTACACCTCTATCAAGGCTCATCTAATCCTCCTTCACAAAAAAGAGAAGCTCGAACTCACTCAGTCTGTCCTCAGAGACATGCTCTCTAGTCCAGGTAGCATCCTGGTAAACCTCCTGTGCACCCTCTGCAAAGCTTCCACATCATTCCCACAATGAGGCAACCAGAATTGAACACAATATTCCAAATGTAGTGCAGCCAGAGTTTTATAGAGCTGCAACATTACCTCACGGATCTTGAAACATCATGCGTATCACTAGGGAACTGATTTAAACATTCATGATTTTCTAGTCATGGAAAAATATCTTCCTCCCAATGGGTACTTAAATAGTTCCAATCATTGTCAAAGACCATAAGGTATAGGAGCAGAATTAGGCCATTTGGCCCATTGAATCTGCTCTGCCATTTCATCATGGCTGATCCAGTTCTCTTCTCATGCCCAACCTCCTGCCTTTTCCCCATATCCCTTCATGCACTGACTAATCAAGAATCTATCAAACTTTGCGTTAATATACATAAAGTTTTGGCCTCCTCAGCTGTCTGTGACAAAGAATTCCACAGATTCACCACTCTCTGGCTAAAGAAATTCTTCCTCATCTCCATTCTAAGAGGACTCCCCTCTGTGCCCTCTCAACTTAGACCTTCCCACCATAGGAAATATCCTCACCACGAAGAAAGTCAAAATGCCCTTCCTCTGCAGGGTACAAACGCGAGGAAATCTACTAGACATGAGATTATTAATGTGCTGCACCTAAACCAGTGGGGGATGTGAGGGTATGCTGGAGGAGGAAAAATGAGTCTACCTGATGTAGGAAAGTTGCACCCATCATCAGGATCCCACCACCCAAGACATGCTGTCCTCTCATGCTGCCATCAGGAGTCTCGGGAATCACGCCACCATGTTCAGGAATAGTTATTACCCCTGAACCATCAGGCACTTGAAGCATGGGGGATTATTTCACTCAGCTTCACTTGCCCCATCACTCAATTGGTCCCACAACCAATGGACTCACTTTCAAGGACTCTTCATTTCCTGTTCTCTGTATTTATTGCATGTTTATTTATTTTTTTGTATTTGCACAGTCTGTTGTCTTCTTCTTCTCTTCTTCTTCGGCTGTCCATTGTTTGATGTTAACTGTGCTGAGAGTTTAGTCTACCACACCATCCAGAAACTCTACTCCAACACGCCTTGCACAGTAATAAGACAGACTGTGTCGTGCCCCCACCATACAGTCTCTCTGGGCTTCCAGATCTGATGCTAAGTGGTACACAGGAGTGTTACAGACTTAGCGGATAAGGAGGCTGCCCCGCAGTGGCAACTAACTAGTCTAGTGATGCCATCCGTTGACCAGCACTCCGGTTCCTCCGCATGCCACCAAGGTGGCTGTACCATTGACCCTTTGGGATTCATCTGCCACAGACACCATCAGACACCCTGCTGCCGGCATCCTCATTGGGTGCAGCCTTTGCCTGAAGAGGCATAACCTACAAAGTAGCAAAGGCATGTTTACCTCCTTGACTCAGCTAGCCACGATCCTACTACTAGATCTAATCTTTTGCACACTGGGCGAACACCCAAGTTGGCTGGTCTTTCATTGATTCAGTCGTAGTTACTACTCTATAGATTTGTCGAACAGGCCCACAAGAAAATGAATCTCAGGGTTGTATATAGTGACATATATGTACTTTGAGAATAAAATTTACTTTGAACTTTGAGTTAGTGTGTGTGGGAGGGGTGTGACCATGTGTGTATTCTGGAGGGGTGTTCTCCTTGTGTCACAGTTCTGCAGCAGATAATCACCCCTTTTGCCCTTCTGTCCCATAAAGGCATGGTCTTCTGCCTACTCCCATCCATTTGCACCTGGACCATAGCCCTCCATACCCCTCTCAGCCTTGTACTTAACCAATCTTTTCAAATATTACATTTGAATCTGCATCTACCACTTCCACCAGCAGCCTGTTCCACACTCTCACCACCATCTGCATGAAGAAGTTTCTCCTCAGATTCCCCTAAATATTTTACCTTTCACCCTAAACCTCTGACCTGTAGCTCTGGTCTCACCCAACCCGACAGGGAAAGCCTGCTTGCATTCTCTATACTATACCACTCATAGCTTTGTATACCTCTATCATATCTCCCCACATTCCCATGCTCTCCAGAGAATAAAGTGTCAACATTTTATTAACACAAAAAAATCTCAGATGCTGGAAATCTATAGCAACACACACAGAATGCTGGAGGAACTCAGCAGGTCAGGCAGCATCTGTGGGGAAGAGTAAGTGGTCTGAAACCCTTAATCAGGACTGGCAAGGAAGGGGGAAGATGCCAGAATAAAAAGGTGGGTGGAGGGGAAGGAGGATAGCTAGAAGGTGATAGGTGAAGACAGGAGGGTGGGAAAGGTCAAGGGCTGGAGAAGAAGGAATGTGATAGGAGAGGAGAGTGATTCGTAGGAGAAAGGGAAAGAGCAGGGGACCCAGAGGGAGGTGATAGGCAGGTGAGGGAGTTAAAAGTTAGAGGGGGGAATAGAGGAAGTAGGGGGGGGGAGTAATTTATCTACCAGAAGGAGAAATGCCATCAGGTTGGAGGCTACCCAGCTGGAACATAAACCTCATCTTGACACATGGAATATATTAGATATTTTTCTCAATAATCAATGAACAAGTAATGTCTTTTTGTGTTATTTATTTAACTGGGTTCTCTTTATCTAGTTTTACAGCTTATGTGAAGATCTCATCAGATTTTAGGTCATATTTATGTAGAAATAGAGAAAATTCTACAGTGTTCACAAACTTTCTAGCACCATTGTATGTGTGTCTGCTTGGTGGAGGCATAGAACCGTGTGTGTGGTCACCAGGGTAACTGTATGTGTGTCGCCCAGAGCAGGGTAACCCCTCGTGTATGGGAGCAAGGGTATCCCTCTGATATGTCTGACCAACAGGAATCCTATTAATTTTGTGAAGTACTTGAGGGTAAAGCTTATTAAAATCAGAATTAATTAAGTGATATGTCAAAATTAAAAATAATTAAATCAGTAAATAACATCATTTATTAAAAATATTATTGCCACCTGTTATTCCCTCATAGCACAACAACAAGTCTCTCAAAGAAAGTGGATGATCGTGGTTTGATGAGGTGCCGTATGGTTATTAAAATGCTTAACTGATCAAGAAGTGCTGAGTGAGGATTTTGATTTTACAATGTTATGAGATATTGTGTGTGTACATAGTATAGAAGAGACTAATAGAAACACTTATGTTCCAAAAAAAAATTGTTTTTACTGATGGAAAACTGAAGTTACTTTGAGTTAGTGAGCTCCAGAAATCGACCCAACGAGATCTGGACGCCAGTGACCAGAATGGACTGTGTGTGGATACAGTCATCTCAGACCTGTGTGTAGATACAGCATGTCTCTATGGTCGAGCCCATCACAAGTAAAGCTTTCCCCACCACTGAGCACATCTACAAAGAGTGCTGCAACAAGGCAGTAGCATCAAGGACCCCCACCATGCAAGCCATGTTGTCTTCTCACTACTACCACCAGGCAGGAGGTACAGGATCCTTAGGTCCCACACACCAGGTTCAAGAACAGTTATCCTTCAACCATCAGGATCCTGAAGCAGTGTGAATAACTTCACTCACCTCAACTCTGAACTGTTTCCACAACCTACAGACTCACTTTCAAGGACTCTACAACTCATGTTCTCAGTGTTATTTATTTACTTACTTGCACAATTTGTCTTCTTTGGCATGCTGGTTGTTTGTCAGTCCTTTTTATATATAAAGCAGCACACACCAAAATGCTGGAGGTAATCAGCAGGTCAGGCAGAAGCTATGAAAATAAATAAATAGTTGACATTTCGGGCCGAGACCTTTCTTCAGGACTGAAAAGGAAGGTGGGGGGGGGAAAGATGCCAGAATAAAAAGATGGGGTTGGGGAAGGAGGATAGCTAGAAGATTATAGGTGAAGCCAAGTGGGTGGGAAATGTAAAGGGCTAATAGGAGAGGAGATTGGACCACAGGAGAAGTGAAAGGAGGAGGGGACACAGTGGGAGGGAAGTAATAGGCAGGGGAACAGAGGTAGGAAGCCAGAGTGGGGAATAGAGGAAGAGAGAAGGGGGAATTTTTTTTTACCGGAACGAGAAATCGACATTCATGCCATCAGGTTGGAGGCTACCCAGATAAAGTTTGGCTCCTCCATCCTGAGGGTGGTCTCATCTTGGCACATGAGGAGGCCATGTTGGAACAAGAGTGGGAATGGGAATCAAAATGTTTGGCCACCAGGAAGTGCCACTTATATATAGATTTAATAAATTCTTTTGTATTTTCCCCATAAATGCCTACAAGAACATGAATCTCTAGGTGGTATACAATGACATATTGTATGTATATGTACTTTGATAATAAAGACCTTGACCTTGTCTTTTCAGTCTGCATTGCAGGAAGTTGGAACCATTACAGCACAGTAAGTTATTTGGCTCATTGAGTCAGTTCTAGCTCTCTGTGGAGCAGTACATTTTGGTTCCTCAAGCCTCCTCAAGGATTCCATAGGATTAGTGAATCAGAATCAAGTTTATTATCACCGGCATATGTTGTGAAATTTTTTGGTTTGTGGCAGCAATGCATTGCTATTAAATGACTATAAGTTAAAATGAAAAGTAAAAGAAATAACCCATGCAAAATAGTGAGTTAGTGTTATGGATTAATGGACTGTTTAGAAATGTGATGACTTCCTTCAGGGAAGAAGCTCGAAGAAACACTCTCAACATTTTAGGAATAGCTTCTTCTCCTCGTCCCAGAAGACTGTAAGTCTTAGTAGGCCAAGTGGTCTAATTTTGTTCCAATGCCTAATGGACAGAGGGGAAGAAACTATTCTTCAAATGTTGAATGTGTGTCTTCCAGCTGCTGTACCCCTTCGCTGATAGTAGTAACGAGAAGAGAGGTCTCTAGGCTCCTGTACCTCCTCCGTGATGGTAGTAATGAGAAGAGGGGTCTTCAGGCTCCTGTGCCTCCTCCCTGATGGTAGTAATGAAAAGAGGGGTCTTCAGGCTTCTGTGCCTCCTCCCTGATGGTAGTAATGAGAAGAGGGGTCTTCAGGCTCCTGTCCCTCCTCCCTGATGGTAGTAATGAGAAGAGGGGTCTTCAGGCTCCTGTCCCTCCTCCCTGATGGTAGTAATGAGAAGAGGGGTCTTCAGGCTCCTGTGCCTCCTCCCTGATGGTAGTAATGAAAAGAGGGGTCTTCAGGCTCCTGTGCCTCCTCCCTGATGGTAGTAATGAGAAGAGGGGTCTTCAGGCTCCTGTACCTCTTCCCTGATGGTAGTAATGAGACGAGGAGTCTTCAGGCTCCTGTACCTCCTCCCTGATGATAGTAATGAGAAGAGGGGTCTTCAGGCTCCTGTACTCCCTCCCTGATGGTAGTAATGAGAAGAGGGGTCTTCAGGCTCCTGTCCCTCCTCCCTGATGGTAGTAATGAGAAGAGGAGTCTTCAGGCTCCTGTACCTCCTCCCTGATGATAGTAATGAGAAGAGGGGTCTTCAGGCTCCTGTACTCCCTCCCTGATGGTAGTAATGAGAAGAGGGGTCTTCAGGCTCCTGTCCCTCCTCCCTGATGGTAGTAATGAGAAGAGGGGTCTTCAGGCTCCTGTACCACCTCCCTGATGGTAGTAATGAGAAGAGGGGTCTTCAGGCTCCTCTGCCTCCTCCCTGATGAGAATGTCCTGGATTGTGAGAATCCTTTGTGATTTATTCCTTCTTTGAGGCATTGCTTTTCAAGATGTTCTCTTCAAAAGATGTTCTTCCAAAGATGTTCTTTTGAAGAAGTGCCCATCTGATTTTGTTCCCAACTGCACTTTCCTGCCTGTTACACCAATCCCACAGTACCCTTCACTTCCACAACCCACTTCCCCCAATGGCACTGAAATTCATCTTCCCTCATGCCTATCCACTTTTTATCTGAAAGCCTGTGACAGGCACAGAGATGTGGATCATCAATCTATTACACTCCCCAATGCCTGTTACTTTGAATCTATGGTCCTTGGCTCAGCTTCTAATGGCAACTGTTTCCCTCTGTTCACCAGCTAAATAAGTTGTGATCTCTGATAATCAAACAGCCAAAAAAAAAATACAATGGCAATTATAGAACATCTGAAATCTCCTCTGATAAAATATCATTAACTTGAAATGTGAACCACTTCACAGATGCTGCCCAACCTGCTGAGTACTTACATAAACACTTGCTCCTTCCCTTTCTTCCGTGGTCCATTCTCCTCGCCTATCAGATTCCTCCTTCTTCAACGTAGAAACAGGGAAGAGGGACAGGAGCCTGAAGACCCCTCTTCTCATTGCTACCATCAAGGAGGAGGCACAGGAGCCTGAAGACCCCTCTTCTTCAATCTCTTCCACCTATCATGTCCCAGCTATTTACTTCATCCCTCCCTCCCCTACCCACCCACATCTTCACTCACCTGGTCTCACCTATCACTTGCCAGCTTGTACTCCTTCCCCTCCACCCTCCTTATTCTGGCTTCTTTCCCCTTCCTTTCCAGTCCTGATGCAGGGTCTCGGCCAGAAACATCGACTGTTTATTCTCCTCCTTAGTTGCTGCCTGACCTGCTGAGTTCCTCCAGCATTTTGTGTGTGGCATCAAGTACAGGAGATGGGATGTTATGTTGAAATTGTATGAGATGTCAGCGAGGGCTAATTTGGAGTATTGTTGGCAGGTTGGTCTCCCACCAACAGGAAAGTTGTAAACAAGATTGAAAGAGTACAGAGGAAATTTACAAGGATGTTGCTGGGACTGGAGGGCCTGAGTTACAAGGAAAGACTGAATGAGTTAGGACTTTATTCCCTGGGGCATGCAAGATTGAGGGGAGATTTGAAAGACGTATACAAAAGTATGAGGGGTATAGATAGGGTAAATGCAAGCAGGCTTTTTCCACTAAAGTTGGGTGGGACTGCAACCAGAGGTCATGAGTTAAGGCTGAAGGATGAAAAGTTTAAAGGGAGCATGAGGAAAACGTCTTCGCTCAGAGGGTGTGTGAGTGCAAGTGGTAGATGCATGTTTGATTGCAACATTTAAGAGAGGTTTGGACAGGTATGTGAATGGGAGGGTTATAGAGGTCTGTGGTCCTTGTGCAGGTTGATGGGACCAGGCAATTTCAATGGTTTGGAACAAACCGAATGGGCTGAAGAGCTTCTTTCTGTGTTGTAGTTTTCTATGATTCTATAACTCTACATTGTCCCATGGTGGAGAGTCCCGATTTCTCCAGTGAAACACGGGGTGACATCCCACAACCCTACAGCTCTGCCAGTAAATCTTTCACTTGTGATATCATTGCATGGAAATGCTTCTAATGTTTTGCTTGTGTTCTGATATCTGTCACTTCCAGCACCTTTAATTTCAGCTGATGCACCCATTTCAGAGCCTGCACAGAAGAAACTCATCACCCAGTGATAATTAGACATGCCATCGTTTACTCCTTGCTTGAGTGATATTTTTCCACTCACTCGTGCCAAACACAACTTAAACAGAATTTCCAAAGTGTTTGAATCAGTTCCACAGCGATCTCAGTTGTATTTATATATTTGGATACTGCGCGGAATTGACCCTTTCCAGCCCTTCAGCCCAGCTACCCTGATTTAACCCTGGCCTAATCACAGGACAATTTACAATGACCAATTAACCTACCAACCGGTACATCTGCGGACTGTGGGAGGAAACCGGAGCACCCGGAGGAAAATTCACGCATTCCGGGGGGAGAACGTACTAACTCCTTATAGGCAGCGGCAGGAATTGAACCCAAGTGACTCGTACTGACCTGTGACCTGTACTGTAAAACGTTGTGCTAACCACCTAACACAAGCCTGATCACACAACAGTTTTCAATGACCAATTCACCTACTAACTGGTATGTTCTTGGACCGTGGAAGGAAAGTGGAGACCCACGCGGTCACAGGGAGAACATACAAACTCCTTATAGGCAGTGGCATGAATTGAACCCATATCGCTGGTATTGTAAAGAATTGTACTAATCACTATGCTGCCATGCGCATTGTTACAGTGTTAAATTATTGATAATTAAACTTGGGCATTTCGGTTACCCTGTCGCTTCGGGGTTGGAGCTAATGGTATGTTTTTGGAAACACGTTAAGGTTACTGTGTCAAGCAACACACACAAAATGCTGGTGGAATGCAGCAGGTCAGGCAGCAACTATAGGGAGAAGCACTGTCGACGTTTCAGGCCAAGACCCTTAGGATTAAATCATGTTTAATCTTGCTGGGATTTGTGGCAGAGAAGTTAACCCAATATGAATAAGTGAAAGTCAGAATCAGATTTAATATCACCAGAATACTGTATGTCTTAAAATGTGTTGTCTTTGCAGTGGCAGTAAAATGCAATACATTATAACAGAGAAAATTACAGCAGGTATATAGATGTATATTAAATGGTTAAGTAAGTATGCAAAGACAGAAATAATAAAACAGTGAGGTAGTGTTCATGGGTTCAACGTCCATTCAGAAATCGGATGGCAGAGGGGAAGAAGCTGTTCCTGAATCATTGAGTGTGTTTCTCAATAAGAAGAAGGCATGTCCTGGGTGGTAGGGATTGAAGTTATCTGTAACTTTAACCTGAAAGTAGTTCCAAAACAATTCGCATTTATACAGACTTATTTTAATAGGGACTGGGTAGTTTTTAATACTTTGTCAATGTCTTTAACTTTCTCATTGGTATTCAGAAATGCAAGGTTCACTGTGTACATTTTGTGCTTATCTTGTTATTACTGATGGGACCTCATGCAATACATTAAAAATGTTAATTTTACAGGAACAATCGGTTCAAAGGTTTTGTGGAGCAATTAGGAACGCACATTATCTGCATGAATTCATTGGAGGGCTTGTGGTGAACTGACTAATCCGGGAAGACTGGATTTCAGCTTTAAGGAGAAAATCGAAATGGGCGTCTGCAGAGACAATCACAGTGAACTGTGGGGAGCTGAGGAAAAGACACAGACATTAGACTTGCACTTTGAGACCTGCAATAGAGAAGCGTTGCTACATTCACATTTGAAAAAAAATACATAAAACTGGCTGCAAAAATTGCTGACTCTTCTTTCACACACAATCCATCTTTTAGACAGCGGCAAAAATGAGGTACTTGGATGCACTTGTTCAGCTGGTAGGTATAATGTTTGTACAGTGTAAATATAATTTCAGATTTTGTGATCTTTCAGTTTAACGCTTTCAGAACAGTGTGGTTCCTCTCTGGAAACTTAAAAGTGCACAACATGTAGTCCATTTAAGATCCTGTAAAATTGCCATGTACTGATTTGCTAAAATCTCTTCCCTGTTGTCTCTGCAAACTATTTTTACCATGAAACATCGGTGGGCTTGCTGTCTCTAATTTGAAGTACCATTTTTTTAAAAAGAGTATTGTACATAATCTGGCCAGCAGATAGGGGAAATAGATGGAAATGTACCGTACATTTATTTTTCCCCTGAAGACAGCAATGGTAAAATTAAGGGTAATTAAGGGAATGAATCACACTAGTTCTTCACTCGTTTTCCTTTAGATTACAAGACGCGCACAAAAAAGCATGGTTCTGATCTTGCCACAGAGTGTGTATTTTGGCAGCTCAGTAATTGCTTGGGAGTCAGCAAAGATTGCTGATTGTTGCAATGCTGTCAACAGCTCTTGATCCTTTTTTTTGTCACCTCATTATGCAGTGACAATACATGTTGTCTTATTATAAATACATATGTTTTTTTTAAACCGAAATGTACAGTTTTTATAAACAGTATTTAACCAAGGACAGAGTAGACGTGTCACCAGGGCACCAGCAGTTTATGTTCCTGTACAGATGTATCTGTAAATTCTTTATATCGATATAGCGAGTGCTTCAAATATGCACTGAAATGTTTGCCTGAAGAATGACAAAAATGGTTATAACGTATTTAATGTATATAATCTTTTATTTAAAATGTGTTTTTATTGTACTCTGTACCTACCTGTAGTGATTATTGTGAGGTTGCAAAGTTGATTTTTAGCACATTTTTTTGCCTTCATGCAGTGTGCACCCAAAGATATATCTTTGTAAAACAATTTCGTACGGACTTTTTATTTGTAAGATACAGTATTACATGATGAATTTCGGAGTGCTGATGAAAACAAGCTCAGGGTGTCATTTCTGTTGACTGCCTGATTTGATCTGTTTATTGAGTGGTTCCTGTGAAATACGAACATTTTTAACCATTTTTTAAACAAATCGTCTTCACATTATGTGTTCTTGAAGTTGTACTCAGTGCCTGCCTGTTTGTGTAGTTCAGTCCACATAAAATACAGACCAGCATTGCCGGAGATGAATTTTTCTGCTTGCTTAACCCCTTTTTCCCTCATCCTTCACAAGATTTGCTCTCTGCTTGCATTTTCAATTGGACTGTCATAACAGGTATCCCAGAATTCCCCTCCAGCTCCAGGAGTAAAGAATCACGTTCATTATCACTGACTTAGATGATGTGAGGTTTGCTTTGCAGCAGTAGTACAGTGCAAAGACAAAAAAAAACCCAGTTATATGTCACAAAAATGAATAAAGAATGCAAAAAAAGAAAGGAATAATGACGGAGGGTTCATCGACTATTCAGAAATCAGATCGCAGAGAGGAAGAAGCTCTTCCTGAAACAGTAATAGTGGGTCTTCAGGCACCTGTACCTCCTCCCTGATGGTCACAATGAGAAGAGGGGTCTTCAGGCTCCTGTACCTCCTCCCTGATGGTAGTAACGAGAAGAGAGGTCTTCAGGCTCCTGTACCTCCTCCCTGATGGTAGTAATGAGAAGAGGGGTCTTCAGGCTCCTGTACCTCCTCCCTGATGGTAGTAATGAGAAGAGGGGTCTTCAGGCTCCTGTACCTCCTCCCTGATGGTAGTAATGAGAAGAGGAGTCTTCAGGCTCCTGTACCTCCTCCCTGATGGTAGTAATGAGAAGAGGGGTCTTCAGGCTCCTGTACCCCCTCCCTGATGGTAATAATGAGAAGAGGGGCCTTCAGGCTCCTGTACCTCCTCCCTGATGGTAGTAATGAGAAGAGGGGTCTTCAGGCTCCTGTACCCCCTCCCTGATGGTAGTAATGAGAAGAGGGGCCTTGAGGTTCCTCTACCTCCTCGCTGATGGTAGTAACTGGAAGATGGCATGTCCTGAATGGTGAGGTTAGTAATTTATTTATATTGAAGTTGGTAGATAAACAAAATAAAGCATGCACAATTACAGCTCACACAACATTTGAAATAATCTTCATTTCGTACAGGAGCTGTTGAAGCCCTTTCAGGTCCCTGTAGAACAGAGGACCATTCCATCTTGCCCATTGCTACCTCCATCCCCAATTCCAAACAGGTTCACAAGACCCTTACTTCCAGGCAGCTACATTTCGCAGATGTTGAGTGATTTCTTTCTCAACTGGATGCTGTGAGCAGTTGTGATCAGTTCTTCCTCAAGGGACCTCAGCTTTGGGCATTGTTATTGGCAGCATTATTAGGCTGTGGAGGCAAAGTTATTGGGTATATTTAAAGCAGAGGTTGATAGGTCCTTAATTAGTCAGGGAATCCAAGGTTATGGATAGAAGACAGGAAAATGGGGGTTGAAAGAGATAATAAATCAGCCATGATGGAATGGTGGAGACTTGATGGACTGAATAACCTAATAATGTGTATTATGGTCTTATGACAGTATCTGTAGGGGGACATAGACAGTCGAGGTTTTGGGTCAAGACTCTTCATCCCGAAATGTCAGTTGTCAGTTTGTTTTCGTAGATGCTGCTCAACCTTCTGAGTTCCTCCAGAACTTTGCATGTTGATCCAATTTCCATTATCTATTGTCTCTTGTGCTTCTAAGAAGGTATTTTATGGTAATCATTTCAGTAATATGATGGGAAATTTGACATTATTTCTCAGGCAAGCCATATAGCCCATCAAATCTCCACCATTCCATCATAGGTTGATTTATTTTCCCTCTCAACCCCCATTCTCCTGACTTCTCCCTGTAACCTTTGATGCCCTGACTAATTAATAACCTAGCAACTAATGCTTTAAATGTACCTAATGGCCTCCACTTCCATCTGAGGTAACGAATTCTGCCATCTGACAAAGGAATTTCCTCCTCATCTCTGTTCTAAACGGACGTCACTCTATTCTAAGGCTGTGCTCTCTAGTCCTAGACTCACTCACTATTAAAAACATCCTCTCCACATCCACTCTATCTAGACCAGAGGTCTATGGATCCCTTAGTGAATAGTAAGACTTATTGACATAAAAAGGGTTGGAAACCACTGATCTAGACACCCCCCTCCCCCATTCTTCCAAACACCAGAGACTACAGGCCCAGAGCCCAGAGCCATTACGACACTGAGGCATCTTCAGGCATGATGTCTGATCCTCTTTCCAATGATCTGATGTTTCTCAACACCAGGACAGAGACATCTTCAGCAGGATTATGACTCTGATGCTCGGTAACTAGTATTACCAGCTGATAGAAATGGAATCAAGATCAGCTTTTTACCACCTGAATCTATTTGACATGAACTTTGAGGAAGGTAATTCAGAACCACCTAATTACAAGCCAGTCAGAATATAACCAGCTGCAGGACTAGGTCATTGACAGCTGTCTTAGTTATCATCCAGAACATTGTACTGTTGGGTCAACTCCAGAGATTTAAGCACGTCATTTAGTCTGGGGAAGCAGTGTTTTTGAACATAAGGCATAGTAGCTCAATAAGGCCATTTGGCTTATCGCGTCTACACTGCCATTCCATCATGGCTGCTTTATTCTCCATCTCAACCCTATTTTCCAGCCTTCTCCCTGTAACCTTTGATACCTTTACTAACCAAGAACCTAAAAATCTCTGCTTTAAGTATACCCAATGACTTTGCCGACCTGCTGTCTGTGGCAATGAACTCCACAGATTCACCAGCCTATTGGATAAGGAAATTCCCCTTCATCTCCGTTCTGAATGGATGTCCTTCTATTTTGAGGCTGTGTCCTCTGCTCCTAGACTTCCCCACTAGAGGAAACATCCTCTCCACATCCACTTTGTCGAGGCTCATTCAAAAATTTAGGTTGAAGTAAAGGTAAGCAGTTCAGAGTTTAAGGGAAGCCAGACCAAAATATCAAGATTTTTTTTAAGGTTGTAAAAGTAAAGCAGACAGCATAACAGCCCCCAAAGTTCTTTCCAAATGCTTTGTGTCAGAATCAGAATCATATATATATATATATAGTGTTACATAATTTGTGCAAAAACGAAAATTAATGAGGTAGTGTTTGTGGGTTAAATTCCCATTCAGAAATTGGATGACAGAGCGGAAGAAGCTGGTCCTGTATCATTGAGTGCATGCCTTCAGGCTTCTGTACCTTCTTCCTGATGTTGGCAATGAGAAGATGACATGCCCTGGGGTAATGGGAGTCCTTAATGATGGATGCCACCTTTTTGAGGCACCACTCTTGAAGATATCCTGGATGCTACGGAGGCTAACAGCAGTGATGGAGCTGACCAACTTTACAACTCTCTGCAGCTTTTCCCAATCCTGTGCAGTAGCCCCCTACCCCCATGCCAGATGCCGCACATTAGAATGCTCTCCACAGTACATCTGCAGACATTTGCGAGTGTTTATAGTAACATACCAAATCACATCAAACTCCAAATGTAATATAGTCGCTGTTGTACCTTTTCTGATGCTGCATCGATATGTTGGATCCTGGATAGACCCTCAATGATGTTGACATCCAGAATCTTGAAGGAAGATCTACCAGAAGGACTTCCAATGAAACTAAAATTTATGGGGGAGTTGTGATGGGTGCAGGCAAATGTGCTTTCAGTTTTCATTTGCAGAATTCCTTAGAAATATATCCCAGGCACTTGGGAAGAGGTGTGTCAGACCGAGGGAAGTGTGGGATGATTGAACACAGGGATCCGTGTTTCAACTCTGTTTATTATCTGCATTCATGACCTGAACATTGTAACCAGGGATAAACCTGTAGGAATTGTTGAGGAAACAAAATACAGTGTAGAGAGTGTTGGCCGAGGACTTTGCAATCAACATACTTGCCCAAGAACTTGAAAGAGACAGTTGCATTTGGAAAAACATTAACAATCAATGCTGATGAATGTGAAACTGCGCTCGTTGAGTGTAAAAATATTTGACGTTTCCTTACACTTTACACCACAATTAACCAGCACCCAGTTGGAATTCCTGTGCTACCTCTATGTTTTCATCCCCCTTCACCTACCTACCTCCCAAAGTACTATGGGTCTCTGGAATAAAATTCCTTGAAGTTGCAACCTTGCTGAATGATGGTTGTACCCGAGATTATCGGAATCTAAATGTGCCATGTGTAATCATAGTAATTTATAATAAATAGAACAGTCAATGTAATATAGAGTGCACACAGATCAGTGTGAGTTCATCTGTCTGATGGCCTGGTGGAAGAAGTTGTCCCGGAGCCTGTTGATCCTGGCTTTTATGCTGCAGTACTGTTTCCCGGATGGTAGCAGCTGGAATAGATTGTGGTTGGGATGTCTTGGGTCCCTAATGATCCTACGGGCCCTTTTTACGCACCTGTCCTTGTAAATGTCCTGAGTCATGGGAAGTTCACAACTACAGATGCACCGAGCTGTCCACACCACTCTCTGAGAGTCCTGCGATTAAGGGAGGTACAGTTCCCACACCAGGCAGTGATGCAGCCAGTCAGGATGCTCTCAATTGTGCACCTGTAGGAAGTGCTTAGGATTTGGAGCCCATATCAAACTTTCTCAACCGTCTGAAGTGAAAGAGGCGCTGTTGTATCTTTGTCACCGCACAGCCGGTATGTACAGACCACGTGAGATTCTCGGTGATGTGTCTGCTGAGGAACTTGAAGCTGTTCACCCTCTCAACCCCAGATCCATTGATGTCAATGGGGGTTAGCCTGCGTCCATTTCTCCTGTAATCCACAGCCAGCTCCTTTGTAAGACTGACATCAAATCCAATTAAGTCAAATCTACGAGTGGTTCCATTGTTTATGATTATTAAATTACAGTAATTTGGGGCATCATGGGAGCATAGCGGCTAGCGCAATGCTATTATAGCTCAGAGGTTGGAGTTTGGAACTCAATTCTGGCATCCTCTGTAAGTTTGTATGTTCCCTCCAGTGAGCACGTAGGTTTCCTCCAGGCGCTCCAGTTCTGGGTTGTTGGTTAATTGTCATTGTAAATTGCCCTGTAATTAAGCTAGTGTTAAATAGGTAGGTTGCTGGGTAGTGCGGTTAGTTGGGCCAGAAGGGTCTCTTCCACTCTGTATCTCTAAATAAATAGAATTTCTTTTCAATGTGCACTTCTCTGAGAATAATCCTCCAATTCACTCAATTGACTTATTTATCTTAATAATTACCATAAAGTTTTAAGAAATTGCTACCGCTTTTATAAGTTTTTCCATGTCCTTCATCGGCATCACCTCTGAAGATTAAAGGCAAGATTGATTCTGATATAATTGTCCAAGGTTCAAGGAACCAAACATGTTTTTAACCGCTCCCCCAAACAAGGTTTTGAGAAATAACTTTTATTAATTCACTGGTTATCAATTAAAGCCAATTCAAGTATTGTTTAAAACTTGTGAAATTTCAGATCCATGGAGTATTGCATTGGGTTATTTTTGATCAGCCAAATTTTGATTAGAAATTGAAGGAATTGGTATCATGGCATGTTTTATAATTTTTATTCTGCAACTGAAGTTACAAATTTAATTTTATGTCCATTTAAGGAAAATCAAATGATGCTACATTTTACACGATTCTGTAAAGTTTTGTCATTACTTAGTAGAATGGTGCAAGTACTCTTAAGTGCAACTCCTCAAACTTTATTGCTAGCAGCTTTATTTCAGTAGTACCACTCACACAGGAGTTAATACTGGGCTTGCAGTCTCCATCAGCAGTTTCCTATGGCCTGAACACAGTGCTGCTGAATTTAGCACACCACTCCATACCTAGTGAGAGCATTATGGTGGGAAGTAACGGGACTACACAGTGTGAGGATAAAAACCATGAAACATGTTGTGTTTTCCCAATATGATCCTGATTCCTACCCCTTGCTCTGGGTGCATAAAGGCAAGCTGCCCCAAAGTACAGTGGGAAAAATAGCCTTTGGGTGTGCCATTCAATGAAATCATGTCTGACCTGTGATCAAACACTTCAAATTTTTCCTCCCCAAACACTAACAAAATGAGTCACAAACTTAAATTTGACTACTGACCTACATCAATTGTTTGCACGAGAGATCTCCAAATTTCTACCCCTCTCTGATTGTAGAGTAACACACACAAAATGCTGGAGGAACTCAGCAGGTTAGGCAGAGTCTATGGAAATGAATAAACAGTTGAAGTTTAGGGCTGAGTTCCTTCTTCAGATCTGGAAAGATTGGAAGGGGGTAGATGCCAAATTCAAAAGGTTGGGGGGGGGGGGAGGAAGGAAAACTGATTGAGTGTGCTACTGCGTGTTATGCCACTGGTGTTTATTGCAGCAATGGATGTCCTCATGTCAGGAGCTTCCTCTCAGTAATGCAAGTCCCGGATGGAGACTCAGGAATAATGTCACACTCAGATGTAGAAGGATTCTTCGTTGCTGTTTATGTAGCAGTTTTATTTAACTGGTCAGGGTTCTTAGCCCTGAGCTGATTCCCCAAACCTGGAGGATCGGTGGATCGCTTAGTCTGGCCTCTACCCTTTGACCTGTTTTGGCATGGGTAACCCTACCAAGAGCCAAAGTGTGAAGCTTTGACTTCAGCCAACATAGCTCCCTGGGTCATTGAGGCACGCAAGCCTCCAAACCCTACAACAAGGTTCTGGTCCTCATGGACGAAAACTGATAGTAGATTGTGCTTTCTTCGATCCGCTCCTTACAATCGTTGGCTCTGGCTGGTAACTCTGTCCTCCATTTCTGAAATCTTCTAGTTTATCAGCTTCCTTTAACAGCTTCAATTAAATCACCTCTAAATCCAATTGATTATAATTCTAGATTCAACCTCCTCATTTATCTTTGGGAGTGCTAGCATCAGTGTGGTTGTGCATTCCAAGACGGGGATCCATTTCTATGGCCGTATCTTGAACTCTTTGTTGGGGTCTTATCATCATGAACAAAGTCTCGGGTGAAATCCCTCAAACCTCATTCTACAGAGTCAATCTGTTTGTTAACGAGACGTGTATCATCAACCAGACTGCCATTTATGACCCATTCCTGACTGTCACCTGCGTAGATTGCTTCAAGGGCTATTTCAGAGGGTAGATGAGAGTCAACTGCCAGTGGTGGGTTGGAGTGACAAGTACACCCAAGGGCAACATACCTCCTCACCTGAATGAAATGAGGGAACCAGACAGTTTCCCTCAACCATCCACCAGCTTAATGTTTATTGCAGATGCTGGCATTTTAGTCCAGAGTTATTTAGGTACCTGTATTTTCTCTGAATCTGAATCAGGTTTATTATCACAGACATATGTCATAAAATTTGCTATTTTGCACCAGTGGTACAGTGCAATACCACAAATTACAAAAAGATTTATATACTGTGTATATTAAAATAAGTATTGCAAAAAGAGAGTCAAAACTATTGAGGTAGTGCTCATGAACCAGTCAGGAATCTGATAGCAGAGGGCAAGAGGGCTGTTCCTAAAACATTGAGTGTGTGTCTTCGGGCTCGTGTACCTCCTCCCCGATGATAGTGATGAGAAGAGGGTATGTCCTGGGTGGTGGGCGTCCTTTATGATTGATTGATGGATGCCACCTTTTTTTGTTGCATCACCTTTTGAAGATATCCGTGAGAGTGTGGAGACTAGTGCCCATGATGGAGCTGGCTAAGTTTACAATCCTCTGCAGCTTTTTCTATGGTAAGAATCGAACACATGCCTCCAGATCCATAGTCAATACTGATTCCTGTTTAAGCCTACAGGCTCCCAACAGCAGCTCACCAGAATTCTGGCCAGTCATTAGGCTAAGATCTTTCCTCTCCCATGGATGAGATCCTTGCTTATGTTGGTGTTTTAATGGGATGGGGTTGCTAGCCCCATGCCCTGCCCTCCTCCCTTCACAGCTGTGCTTTGGTACATCCATGGTGGAGTTGTCCAGAGTCAATGCCACTAGAGAATCAATCCAGTTGTCTTCACTTCAGTTGGTTTGAACATGCAGTTCACTTCCAGCCAAGTTAAGCTTAGCCATTGTGACTTGATTCTATGCTAAAAAGACAACCCAAACACCAAGCAGTTACTAGAATCCATTAATTGCTAACAGCACTTTTTGTTACCTTAGCTAGTACAGTAGTCCAACTGGTTTGTAAGTCGTAAGTTACCCTCTTCCATTAAATGGTGCATGGGAGTAATGGTATTCAGTACCATTGTCAAAATAAATTGGGATCTGAGGATCTTGAAGTCTCCCCAAACAAATTCAAAGACATTCCGAGACTTAATCCATTTCATCTCCTAGCAATAAGATGAAAGGGAATAACACAACATGGCCATTGAGTGTTAAGAATATTTCCCCTTTGAAATTCAAGCCTTGAAGATATCACCAGTCAATCTGGCTATGTCTACTGTGGATCCGTTACAGAGTCCTCTGAGAATTTAGATGTATCATCATTTCACCAAGGAGGTCAATATGAGTGCTCCCCAAGACCTCCCATGGAAGTCAAGGTACGCCATTGCCAAAAATGCATGCTCATCTGCTGAAAAGGTGTTGCACAAGCTCAACACACACTACAAAAATGTGTTTTCCCAATGGTACTTGCATGCCAAGCTGTCCGTGTTGTGAAATCACACTTGTTATTGATAGAAGATACATAGAAAATGAATGAGGAGGAAACTGAGGCTTAACAAGTGTGTCCAGATCTTTGTTTCTCTGCTAACTCTCCATCTGATGCCAATCTCAATGTTCGAAGCAGAGGTTAAAGTTTATGCAGAAGTTGACAATATTTCTACAAAAAGGCTAATGTTACAGTGTAAGCAAGTGTGTGGGGGTGCAAGTCTCTGACGATTAAATTCATTTCAATCATCACAAGTTCACTTTCACATTGGTGCACAGATCTGAACGATACAATTGCCCAATGGTATTTTGGGGTCTGACAAATGCCAAAAGTAATCGGCAAAGAAATAAAGTTAATGCCAGATTATTCACTTTCCCCATTTGGCTGTTGGGGAGAGACAAAGGTGTTCTTGATGATTGATCTTAGTGTAAAATATAACTTTGTGGTTTCAAACGGGCCAGGAGAGGTATGTGTCACATACTCTGCCGTAACTGCTTGTGCTTTGACAATCAAAAACCAAACAAAGACAATACGATGTCTTCAGTCAAAACTCTTGGTTAATCTTACCATCGCCCAAATGTACTTTGTGTCTTATTTCTTCCTTGCCAATAAACAAATATTCTGTGAATAATTTGCTCTTTGTATATTGCGGCCACAACTAAAAACACCTGAGGTACAGGTTAGTTCCAGGAAAAGAAGCAAAAACGGGCAAAGTTGCATCGCGGTCGACTGATTCCAGTGTGCCACCAACTTCAGTACCATAGGAGAACAGTAAACAGTGGCTTGTGTTGTTGAATATTCTTCCATTGACGTCTCACCAATAAGGTAATGTTAGACTGGTCCGCACGAAACATCAAAATATTTGTAGTGTTGAATGACAATTTTAAAAATATTGTACATGATCTTTGTATTATGCTACAGAACATTTGACGCATATTAGAATGATTGGAAAAGAACAGATGTCACTTTGTGACCACAAGAGATTTTGCAGATGCTGGAAATCCAGTGCAACACACATACACACACAAATTGCTGGGGAAACTCAGCAGGTTAGACAGAGTCTATGAGGGGAATAAACAGTCAATGTTTTAGGCTGAATTCCTTTATCAGTGCTGTAAAAGAAGGGGGAAAAGCAGAAATAAGGTGGGGTAAGTGGAGTGTAGGTGTACAAGGTGTAAAAGATATCTGCAGATGCTGGAAATCCAGAGAAATACTCTCAAAATGGTGGAGGAACTCAGAGGGTCAGGTAGCATCTGTGTAGAGGAATGAACAGTCGGTGTTTCAGCTCAAAAAGGCGACTCCATTTCTTTTTATAGATGCCTCCTGACCTACTGAGATCCCCCATCATTTTATGTAAATGATAGTGGAGGGGGAAGGTGGGGGAGGGGGATGAAGTGAGAAGCTGAGAAGTGATAGGTAAAAGGTTGAAAAAGAAGGAATCTGATAAGAGAGGAAAGTGAATCATGGGAAAGGGGGAAGGAGGAGGCGCACCAAAGAGAAGCAATAGGCAGGTGAGGAGAATGGATGGGGTAAGATGGGAGCCATAATGGAAAATTTAATGGGGGGGGGGGAAGAAACTAATGAAAATTAGAGAAATCGATGTTCATACTGTTAGGCTGGGAGCTGCCTAGATGGAATATACCAGATTGCTCCTCCAATCTGGCAGTAGAGGAGGCTACATCACTTTATGTCCTATCGTTTCAGGGCTCTGGGTTTGAACCATTCCAGTGTGAGGGCCTTCATCTCCAATAATTAACATATGGAAGAGTCTGGGTGTTACTTCGGACTTCAGGTGTGTCATTAGAAATGGGGGCCAGAGCTCACCACACAAGCCTGCACTGTTCAGACAGACCACAACTGATCAGATCGTGAGCTCAGCTTCACTCTCCTGCTGATCCTCCATCTTTCATTCACTGTTGACCAGAAGTTTGTATCTCCACCTTGACTTAGATTAGCTCACACGTGTACATCGAAGCATACGGTGAAATGCACCGTTTACATCAATGACCAACACAGTCCGAGGGTGTGCTGGGGGAAGCCTGCAAGTATCACCATTTTCCAGCATCAGTATAACATGCCCACAACTTACTAAATCTAACCTCTCAGTCTTTTTGGAATGTGGGAGGATACCAAAGCACCCAAATGAAACCCATACAGACATTGGGAGATTGTACAAACTCTTTAGAGTGGCAGGAACTGAACCCTGATCTTCTGATTGCTGGTGCTTTGAAGTGTTTACACTAACCATTATGCTACTGTGCCGCATTTGCAACCACAGCTCTCTGGAGTCATCATTCCTTTTGTGCCATGTCATATGACATCATCATTATATGCCATGTCATATGATGTGGGTGATCATGGTCTTTCCATGACCATGACTGTTCTTTGCTAAGTTTTCTACAGAAGTATTTTGCCATTTCCACCTTCTGGATAGTGTCTTTACAAGACGGGTGACCCCAGCCATTATCAATACCCTTCAGAGATCGTCTGCCTGGCGTCAGTGGTCACATAACCAGGACTTGTGATGTGCACCAGCTGCTCATACAACCATCCACCACCTGCTCCCATGGATAACCTGTAGGCTAGAGGAGGGAAGGAGCACCTTACACCTCCTTTGGTACAGACATATCTCCACTTCTCAAGGTTTTCAACATTGTAAGAAAAGAAATGGTAAATGGGTGACCCCCCTTCTTCTAAACCTTGACCTTTTGGTTCTAGTATCCCTCCTGGGACAAAATATCAATTCAATTGACATCAACATTTTGGGGTGATCCTAAGATTGGGGTGTAGTGGACAGTGAGGAAGACTATCAGAGCTTGAAGTGAGATCTGGACCAGCTGGAAAAATGGGGTGAAAATGGCCGATGGAATTTCATGCAGACAAGTTCAAGTTGTTGCATTTTAGCAGGACCAACCAGGGTAGGTCTTACACAGTGAACAGTAGGGCACTGTTGGGTGCAGTAAAAGAAAGGAATCTGGTAATTCAGGTCCATAATTCATTGGAAGTGATGGCACAGGTAGACAGAGTCATAAAGAGAGCATTTGCAACATTGGTCTTCAGAGATCAAAGTATTGAGTACAGGAGAACAGATGTTATGTTGAAGTTGTATAAGACATTGTTGAGGCCTAATTTGGAGTATTGTGCACAGTTCTGGTCACCTACCTACAGGAAAGATATCAATTAAGATTGGAAAAAGTACAGAGAAAATTTATATGGATGTTGCCGAGACTGGAGGACCTGAGTTATAAGGAACAATCAAATAAGTCAGAACATTATTTCTTGGAATGTAGAAGATTGAGAGGAGGTTTGATAGAGGTATACACAATTATGAGGGGTATAGATAGGGTAAATGCAAGCAGGCTTCTTCTACTGAGGTTGGGTGAGACCAGAGATAACCAGAGATCATGGGTTATGGGTGAAAGGTGAAATGTTTAAGGGGAAGGGAAAACTTCTTCTCTCAGCAGGTCGTGAAAGTGTGGAATGTGTTGCCAGTACAAGAGGTGTTTGTATGGGTACATGGATGGGAGGGGTATGAAGAGGTATGGTCCTGCTGCTTGGCAATGGAACTGAGCAGTTTAAATGGATTAGATGGGCCAAAGGGTCTGTTTCTGTGCTGTACTTTTCTATGACTCTAACATCTTTCACGTCTGAAATAATCTTTTTTTCTCAATAACCAAGCGTGGTTTCCTTAACTACCGTCATATAACTGAAATGAACTCTCCCTGTTCTCCTGTTATGATGCAGAAAGGGTTAAAATCAACTGAACTTCTGGGTTTTTCTAGAATTATTGTGTCAGTTAGTTTGCTGACTGCCCACAGAAGATAAACCTTGAGCTCAAGTTCAAACATCATGTCATTTGTTGAAACATACGTTTGAATTATGTTTCTTACTGATTTAAATTGATTATTTATTGATCAATTAGTTCTCATTATTGTGCTTGAATTGTGTATTCGGCTGCACATATGGAGCCCGAGATGTGAGAGCTGGAATAGAAGTCAGCTGGTGGAGTGGAGTCACAGCAACAACCTTGTACTCAACGTCAGTAAGACCAAAGAGCTGATTGTGAACTTCAGGTAGGCTAAGATGAGGGAACACACACCAGAGAGATCAGAAGTGGAGAGAGCGAGCAATTTCAAGTTCCTGGGTGTCAGTATCTCTGAAGACCTAACCTGGTCCCAACATACTGATGCAACTATAAAGAAGGCAAGACAGTAGCTATATTTCATTGGGAGTTTGAGGAGATTTGGTATGTCATCTAAAACACTCAAAAATTTCTACAGATGTACCGAGGAGAGCATTCCAACTGGTTGCATCACTGTCTGATATGGGGGGGGGGGTGCTACTGCACAGGGTCAAAGTAAACTGTAGAGGGTTGTAAAGTTAGTCAGCTCCATCATGGGCACCAGCCTCCATAGTATCCAGGACATCTTCAAGGAGCAGTGCCTCCCAAAGGCGACATCCATCATTAAGGACCCCCATCACCCAGGACATGCCTTGTTCTCATTGCTACCATCAGGAAGGAGGTACAGGAGCCTGAAGACCCCTCTCCTCATTACTACCATCAGGGAGGAGGTACAGGAGCCTGAAGACCCCTCTTCTCATTGCTACCATCAGGGAGGAGGTACAGGAGCCTGAAGACCCCTCTTCTCATCACTACCATCCGGGAGGAGGTACAGGAGCCTGAAGACACACTCTCAATGTTTCAGGAACAGCTTCTTCCCCTCTGCCATCCAATTTCTGAATGGACATTGAACCCATGAACACTACTGCACCACTTTCTATTTTTGTTTCTGCACTGCTTATTAAATTTAACTATTTAATATATGTATGTACTTCCTGTAATTCAGTTTTGTTCTCTATTACTATGAATTGCAATGTACTGCTGTCACGTAACAACAAATTTCACGACATATGCCAGTGATATTAAACCTGATTCTGATTCTGATTCACAGACTCATTGCAATTGTGAGCTATTTCCTATTACAAGGCTATAACAGTTGTGGTAAATGTGTGTTTTTCGTTATAGTTTCCATTTGTTCATTCATTCATTTTCTACTAAACTTTTTAGCTCTTAAACCTGGGGCAAATTCCAAAGTGATTTGGTGTTCCAGCTTAATAGAGAACAGAAGGAACTTGTGAACACATGGTGGGGGTGGGGGGATATGTTCTGGGCTAGACATTTACGCACTCAGGAAACATGCTATCAATTTTACCTGTCTGCATAGACACATTTATTTATTTAGTGATACAATGCAAATAGGTCCTTCTGGCCCTTTGAGCTGCCCCTCAGAGCTACCCCTGACAACTCTCGATTTTTTTTAACTACGTAGCTGGCATTTAGGGCAGCAATGAAGGTCCTCCATCTCTGGCAGTGATCATGTCAGTAGCTTCCTCTCGGTTAACGAAGTGTTCAGGAATCAGACGATGGAGGATAAGAAGTTGTTCCTAAAGCATTGAGTGTGGGTCTTCAGGCTTCTGTACATCCTTCCTGTTGTACAAGAGAACAAGGCATGACCTGGATGATGGGAGTCCTTAATGATGGTTACCTCCTTTCTGAAACATGGCCTGGATACTATGGAGGCTAGTGCCCATGATGGAGCTGACTGTATTTACAACTTTCTTCAGCTTATTTCGATCCTGTGCAGTAGCATCCCACTCCTGCCCATACAAGATGGTGACACAGCCTGTTAGAATGCTTTCCGTGGTGGAGAACCTTCAAGAAATCTGCGAGTATCATTGGTGGCATATGGAATCTCCTCAAACGCGAGAAAATCTGCTGTTGCTGGAAATCGAAAGCAACATACACGAAATGGTGGAGGAGCTCAGCAGGCCAGGCAGTGTCAATGGAAGAGAGTAGCCAGACCACATTTCGGGCTGAGACCCTTCATCAGGGCTGGAAAGAATGAGGAGAACTGTCTCCTCAAGATCCTGATTGTGTTGTTCCGATGAGAATTGTGGACGTGCTATGTCGGCGCCTGAAATTGTGGCGACACTCGCGGGCTGCTCCCAGCACATCCTTAGAATGTGTTCGTCATTATTGCATTTCACTGTACATGTGATAAATCTGACTCTAACGTAGCCATGTGGGACGAGCTCACTAGGCAATGCAGTTGGCAGAAGGAATCCCATTGACTGTAAGTGGAACTAATCACAGATCTTGAACCATGAACCATAGATGTAATAGTTAGTAGATTCTTGATCTTTATCCTGCCTGGGGTCAGACTCCTCTGAAACCTGGTTCCAGTTGGAACTGAATTGAAAGTTTATTATTTCAAAAGGAGGAGAGCACAATGAAATGTTTGGAGAATCTCATTTGGTTCAATAGTTGGGCTGAGTTAATGTCCAGGAAGTGCAGGAAAGCATATGTGCAATCCAGACCAAAGTCAAAACCCTCAGAAAGCCAAGTGCTCCCCTGTCCACTACACTCAGTGGCCACTTTATTAGGTACACTGTACCCTCGTTAATGCAAACATCTAACCAGCCAATCACGTTACAGCAACTCAATGCGTCAAAGCATGCAGGCATGGTCAGAAGGTTCAGTTGTCGTTCAGGCCAAACATCAGAATGGGGAAGAAATGTGGTCTGAGTGATTTTGACCGTAGAATGATTGTTGGTGCCAGACAGGGTGGTTTGAGTATCTCAGAAGCTAGGATTTTCACACACAATGGTGTTGAGAATTTACAGAAAATGGTGAGTTAAATAAAATCACTCAGTGAGTGGTAGTTCAATGGGTGAAAGCACCTTGTTAATGAAAGAGGTCAGAGGAGAATGGCCAGACTGGTTCAAGCTGACAGGAAGGTGACAGTAACTCAAATAACCACACGTTACAACAGTAGTGTGCTGAAGAGCATCTCTAAATGTGCAACATGTAGAACTTTGAAGTGGATGGACTGCCACAGCAGAAGACCACAAACATACACTCAGTGGCCACTTTATTAGGTACAGGAGCACCTAATAAAGTGGCCACTTTATCTCCATCCCAAGGGAGAAGGCATCTGCACACAAAGCAATGACAGATGCTGTAAAAGAAACACATAATTCTGGGAATCTTCAACAGTATCTACAGAGAGATTCTAACTTTTAACTGTCGTTCATTCTTTGGAGCAAGTGCACTTGGAGAATGTGTTCAGTTCTGATCGCTTCATTATAGGAAGGACATGGAAGCTTTAGAGAGGGTGCAGAGGAGGTTTACAAGGATGTTGCCTGGATTAGAGAGCGTGTCATATGAGAATAGGCCGAGGGAGTTAGAGCTGCACCCTGACACTCATGGCTTCATGTGACCCTGATCAGTGGGGCTAAGCAGGAAAAAGTCTCCAGCTGTCCACTCTATCTATGCCTCTTATCATCTTGTACACCTCTATCAAGGCACATTTCATCCTCCTTTGCTCCAAAGCTGTCAAATCGATTTGATCATAAAATTCTATCCCTAATGTCTCTTTCCGCACCAGATCATCAATTAATCCTTTTTCATACTGGACCTAAAAAAAGGCTTTTTCTTAATTAGTTTCCCCACTTACTCACTGCCTGATATCCCTCTGGTGTTTAGGGCAGCAATGAAGACCCTCCATCTCTGTCGGTGTTCAGGGCTTCCTTCATCATGTCAGTAGCTTCCTCTCGGTTTTCACTCCTGTCGGTTATACAAGTCCTGGGTGGAGACTCAGGAGTATCATTGCATTCAGATGTAGAAGGATCACAGCTCTCTGGGTCATTGAGGCACGCAAGCCTCCAAACCACAACAAGGTTGTGGTCCTTTCGGGAGCTGCATATTAATACAAGGATAAATCTCCTACACAAACCATAAATACTTGTTCATTATTATTGATAATTTAGCTTTTGTTCTCCCTTGAGTATTGTCTTATCATTGTTACAATCATCTCTAATTCCTTGATTGGCGTGTCGTTCATTATTATTCCTGACTGGGGTTCTCCAGACAACCAGTTTCAACATTCCAGAATCTGAATCAGGTTTATTATTGCTGACATACAGTACATCGTAAAATGTATTGTTTTGTGGCAGGAGTACAGTGCAATACATAAAAAGTCATAAAATACAATTATATATATATATATATATATTTAAAAATTAAATTAAATAAGTAGTGCAAAAATAGTGAGGTAATGTTCATGGGTTCATTGTCGGTCCAGAAATCAGATGGCAAAGGGGAAGAAACTGTTGCTAAAACTTTGAGTGTGTGCCTTCAGGCTGCTGTACCTTCTCCCTGGTGGTAGTAATGAGAAGCGGGCACGCATTTGATCTCTGACATTCCTAGTCCTTGTGTTTCTTAACTACGCCCAAAACAGTTCTGCTTTCTACTGTCAGAGCTGCCTTCCCCACCGTCACAGTCCATTTCTATTTTGCCTATTATTTCTTAAAGTGTGCTATCCTGAGATATTTAATTCCCAGTGTTGGTCAATTTGAAACCAGGATTCTGTACAGATATTGCATCTCATCTGTTATCTTCTGTTTGTTCTGTTAGTTACCCACCTTTTACAAGCTTTCAGACAGCCTGTCTTCAGCTTTGTCTCTTTTTTTGCTGTTCTGACTGTAAGTGGTGATTTACTCATATATTTCTCTGTTTTGTCCTTCCTGATAGACTGGATATCAGTCTCCATCTTGCTCCCCTGAATTATCACCTTATCCTTCAATTTCTTTAAATTGCTAGAGCCACCTACCGCCTCGAGTCCAATTTAGTTAAAAGCCTCATCGACAGTCCTACTCATTCGATTTGCTAGGTCACTGGTCCCCACAGGAACAGCTCTCCCAGGCCCAGTACTATGCACAGTTCCGTGTGAAAATTGAAAGCCATTTCTCCCACTCCAGCCTCTGAATCTCGTGTTTGGTTCTCTGATCTTGATCACCCCATAGGTTGTGGATCAGTGAGTGATTCCAAGGGCAGTATCTTCATGGTACGGCTATTTTTAATATGGCCTCTTCTCCTTCAGCGATATGTTCTCTGTCCTTTTCAATGTCATTTCGAACATAGAACATAAACATCACAGCTCAGCACAAGCCCTTCGGCCCACAATGTTGTGCCAACCTTTTAATCTACTCTAACATCAATCTAGCCCTTCTCTTCCAGATAGCTCTCCATTTTCCTAACATCCATGTGCCTACCTGAGAGTTTCTTAACTGCTTCTGATGTATCTATCTCTACCACCACCCTTGATAGAGCATGTCACACACTCACCACTCTCTGTACAAAAAAACCACCTCCTACATCCCCCATACTTTCTTCCAGTCACCTTAAAATTATGCCCCTCATAATAATCATTTCTGCCTTGAGAAAACAAACCTGGCTGTTCGCTTTGTCAGTGCCTCTTATCACCTTGTACACCTCTATCAAGTCACCTGTCATGTCCTCCTTCACTCCAAAGAGAAAAGCTCTAACTCCCTCGGCCTATTCTCATAGGACACGCTCTCTAATCCAGGCAACATCCTGGTAAACCTCCTCTGCACCCTCTCTAAAGCTTCCATGTCCTTCCTATAATGAAGCGACCAGAACTGAACACATACTCCAAGTGCAGTCTAAGCAGAGTTTTATAGAGCTGCAACATTACCTCATAGCACTTGAACTCAGTCCCCTGACTGATGAAGGCCAACACACCATCCAGCATCCTAACAAGCCTATCAACTTGTGCAGCAACTCTGAGGAATCTGTGGACAAAATCCCATTTTTTCCCCATTGAGAGCACAGCAATTGAGTCATTTCCCCTTCCACTGGCTACCCCACAATGAGGACGCAATGCAGGCTTTAGATGTATACTGACAGCTGTAGATAACATTGTGTGTCACCCCTCACCATCCCCCAGTCCTGCTGCATTCCTTCACATCTCCAACCTGAGTGACTCCTTGTACCATAATCTGCTCATCCACCCTGGGATTGATTGATTGATTGATTGATTGAGATACAGCGCAGAAAAGAAGAATAATGTGAGCTACCTTAATGACTATCGCCTGGTAGCACACATGTTGACAGTGATGAAATACTTAGAGAGGTTGGTCACGATTAGATTGAACTCCTGCTTCAGCAAGGACCGGGACCCATTGCAATTTGCCTATCTCCACAATAGGTCAACAGCAGCCACAATCTCAATGGCTCTCCTCACTGCTTTAGACTGCCTGGACAACACAAACACCTACGTCGGGATGCTCTTCATCGACTATAGCTCAACATTTAATACCATCATTCCCACAATCCTGATTGAGAAGTTGCAGAACCTGAGGCTCTGTACCTCCCTCTGCAATTGGATCCTCAACTTCCTAACCGGAAGATCACAATCTGTGCGGATTGGTGATAACATATCTTCCTCGCTGGCAATCAACACTGGCGCACCTCAGGGGTGTGTGCTTAGCCCACTACTCTGCTCTCTATATATACATGACTGTGTAGCTAGGCATAGCTCAAATACCATCTACAAATTTGCTGACGATACAGCCATTGTTGGTAGAATCTCAGGTGGTGACGAGAGGGTGTACAAGAGTGAGATATGCCAACTAGTGGAGGGTGTCGCAGCAACAACCTGGCACTCGACGTCAGTAAGCCGAAAGAGCTGATTGTGGACTTCCGGAAGGGTAAGATGAAGGAACACACTCCAATCCTCATAGAGGGATCAGAAGTGGAGAGAGTGAGCAGCTTCAAGTTCCTGGGTGTCAAGATCTCTGAGGATCTAACCGGGTCCCAACATATTGATGTAGTCATGAAGAAGGTAAGACAGCGGCTATACTTCATTAGGAGTTTGAAGAGATTTGGCATGTCAACAAGTACATTCAAAAACTTCTATAGTTGTACTGTGGAGAGCATTCTGACAGGCTGCATTACTGTCTGGTATGGAAGGGCTACTGCACAGGACTGAAAGAAGCTGCAGAAGATTGTAAATCTAGTCAGTTCTATCTTGGGCACTAGCCTACAAAGTACCCAAGACATCTTTAGGGAGCGGTGTTTCAGAAAGGCAGCATCCACTATTAAGGACCTCCAGGACCCAGGGCGTGCCCTGTTCTCACTGTTACCATCAGGAAGGAGGTACAGAAGCCTGAAGGCAAACACTCAGTGATTCAGGAACAGCTTCTTCCCCTCTACCATCTGATTCCTAAATGGATATTGAACCCTTGGACACTACCTCACTTTTTTAATATACAGTATTTCTGTTTTAAATCTATTGAATATATGGACACTGTAATAGATTTACTTTTTCATTTATTATTATTATTATTTTTTTAAATTTATTTTTTCTCTCCCTCTTCTATATTACATATTGCATTGAACTGCTGCTGCTAAGTTAACAAATTTCATGTCACATGCCGGTGTTAGTAAACCTGATTCTGATTCGGAAAAGGCTCTTCCAGCCCTTCAAGCCGTGCTGCCCTTGCCCCTCCCCAATTTAACCATAGCCTAATCATGGGACAATTTACAGTGACCAAATCAAGAACAGTCGCTGTCCCACAACCATCAGGGTCCTCAATAACTACACTCACTTGTACACCCATTGAGATGTTCCCTCACCCAATGATCTCACTTTAAGGACTCTTTCTTGTTATCTCATGCTCCCGGTATTTGTTGCTAATCATTTCTGTTTCCATTTGCACCGTTTATTGTCTTCTGCACTCTGGTTGATCTTTCACTGATCCTGTTATAGTCACTGTTCATTGAGTATGCCCACAGGAAAATGGGTCTCAGGGTTGTAAATGGTGGTGTGTACTGTACATGCTTTGATAATGACATTTACTTTGAGTTTGGACTTTGCTCTGATCTTCTCAGGTCTGGAATCATGTTCCTGTTGAGCTAAGTCTCTGGCTACACAGAAGCAGACAGCATGGAGACAGGCGTTTTGGCCCAAAATGTTTCTGCTGACCCTATAGCCACCCATGTTAGCTCATTCAGGTATCTGGATTAACAAACATGAGCCTTCACTTGTCGCACATCTACCCAAACATATGGTGAAATGCACCATTTGCATCAACCACCAACTCGGTTTGATGATGTGCTTGGGCCAGTTTGCAAGTGTTAGAACAATAGAACCATAGAAATTTACAGCACAGTACAGGCCATTCAGCCCTCCATGTTGTGCTGACCCATATAATCCTTAAAAAAAGTACTAAACCACACTACCGCATAACCCTCTATTTTTCTTTCATCCATGTGCCTGTCCAAGAGGCTCTTAAATACCCCTAATGTTTTAGCCTCCACCACCATCCCTGGAAAGTCATTCCAGGCACTTACAACCCTCTGAGTTAAAAACTTACCCCTGATGTCTCCCCTAAACTTCCCTCCCTTAATTTTGTACATATGCCCTCTGGTGTTTGCTATTGGTGCCCTGGGAAACAGGTACTGACTATCCACCTCTCAATGCTTCTCATAATCTTGTAGACCTCTATCAAGTTCCCTCTCATTCTTCTACGCTCCAAAGAGAAAAGTCCCAGCTCTGCTAACCTTGCTTCATATGACTTGTTCTCCAAACTAGGCAACATCCTGGTAAATCTCCTCTGCACCCTCTCCATAGCTTCCACATCCTTTCTATAATGAGGTGACGGGAATTGAACACAATACTCTAAGTAATTACTTAGTGTAAAGTAAAATAATTACTGGTTACTTACTCTAAGTAACACTTCTGGTGCCAACATAAAATGCCACACAACTTATATTCCAAGTTGTACATCCTTGGAATGTAGATGGGGTCTCACGCGGTCACGGGGAGAACATACAAACTCCTTACAGACAGTGGAGGGAATCCAACCCAATCTTACAGCTGGCACTGCGGTGTTATGCTTTCCATGATGTTACCATGCCATACCAAGCTGGTCTAGACTCTTCTAAGATGCTGTTAGTGACTCTGCTTCTAATACTTTCATGAGCACTTTCCAGGAGCTCAAAGTCAACACTATGGTCTGTGGATGACACAACCGTGGTCGACCTCATCAACAACAATGATGAGCCGGAGTACAGAGAGGATGTGGAGTGGCTGGAGAACAGGTGTAAGTGCAACAACCTAAGTCTGAACATGGAGAAGACCAAGGAGATGATTGTGGACTTCAGGAAGGGGCAGATGAACCATCCCTCCTCTATGCAAACATGGCTCCTCCATAGAGAGAGTTAAGGGCACCAGGTTCCTGGGAGTTCAGATCACCTGGTCCCTCAATATCATCTCTTTGACTTTCTTCCATCAGGCAGGAGACTCCGATGCATAAAGACAAAAACGGTCAGGATGGGAAACAGTTTCTTCCCTCAGGCCATTAAACTTCTGAACTCCCTGCAACATCACAATCAAAGTGTCACTGGATAATTTGTACTGTACCATGCAATATGTAATTTATGCACTTTACTTTATTTATGCATAATTCATTTGTAGATTTTAACTGTACTTTCCTAAGTTACTGTGTGTTATGTGTACTGCTGTGTTTTACACTCTGGTCCAGAGAAACGTTGTCTTGTTTGGTGGTACACATGTTAAATGACAATAAGCTTGACTTGACTTGAAAGTCAAAGTGCATTGATTATCAAAGAATGTATGTTACCATATTCTGCCTTGAGATTTATTTTCTTACAGAAATTTACAGGCAAATGAAGAAATAAAGCCCCAGCTCACTCAATCTATCCTCATGAGACACGTTCTCTAATCCTGGCAGCATCCTGGTGAATCTCCTCTGCACCCTCTCTAATCCAGGCAGCATCCTGGTAAATCTCCTCTGCACCCTCTCTAATCCAGGCAGCATCCTGGTGAATCTCCTCTGCACACTCTCTAATCCAGGCAGCGTCCTGGTGAATCTCCTCTGCACCCTCTCTAATCCTGGCAGCGTCCTGGTGAATCTCCTCTGCACCCTCTCTAATCCTGGCAGCATCCTGGTGAATCTCCTCTGCACCCTCTCTAATCCAGGCAGCATCCTGGTAAATCTCCTCTGCACCCTCTCTAATCCAGGCAGCGTCCTGGTGAATCTCCTCTGCACCCTCTCTAATCCAGTCAGCAGCCTGGTAAATCTCCTCTGCACGCTCTCTAAAGCTTCCACATCCTTCCTATAATGAAGCAACCACAACTGAGTGCAGTACTCCAAGTGTGGTCTAACCAGGGTTTTATAGAGCTGCAACATTACCTCGCAGCTTATGAATTCAATCCCCTTACTAATGAAGGCCAACACACTGTTTGACATTTAACAAGGCTTTCAACTTGCACAGCAACTCTGAGGGATCTGTGAATATTGACACTAAGATATCATTTTTTCCCACTGAGAGCACAGCAATTGAGTTGTTTCCCCTTCCACCTGCTAACCCACAGGGAGGAGGTAACGCAGGCTTTAGATTTACCCTGACAGCGGTAGATAACACTGTGTCTCAAACTCCACCCCTCACAGCCCCCATACATAAGCAAAGGCTAACTACCAGCCAGAGTGCAAAAGACACATTATGCTTGTTTCAAAAAATACACAAAAAATTCGAGAGAGAATATTACATATTACTAATTTTCATAGATATATAAATAATACTGAGAACATGAGTTGTAGCATCCTTGAAAGTGAGTCTATAGGTTGTGGAATCAGTTTTAAACTCCGGCAAGAACAGCCCCACAGTCATCAAACTCTCCTCATACGCTAACCTTTCCATTCCAAGTGCCCCTCGTTATTTTGTAGATCTCAGACATGTCCCGTACTCATTCTCTCACCCCAAGGAAATTCTAGCCACTCCGCTCTCTCCTCATAACTATCTCACTGTACTGAGCTGAATCTCTCCTCCACTCTTTCCAGCAGTTCCCTCCTCACCATGGTAAGTGTTGGCATGATCGCCTCCCGTGGGTCCTGCAGGGGCTTAGAACAACTCCCTAAGTGAAGCTGCAGTCATCCGTGGGTGAGTTGGTATATGGACAGCCATTACGAGTGCCAGGTCATTTCATTCCTGATGCCACGACTGCCTGGCAGGCCTGTCAACAGCGTTCCACACTCCTTTATGCCCGTTCCTACCTCCTACCTCAGCCTACAGCACTCTTGGCTTCCTGTTGACCTACATTCCGCTTCGTTTGTTTTCGTCTACAATGACGCACACCAACGTCTCCTTATGCCCCCTTACGACGGCCTGTTCCGCATTTTGGAATGGGGAGAAATGGCTTCTATCATAGAACATATTTTGGTTGATCACTTTAAACCAGTCCACCAAGACCTGGATGATTCCTGCCATGCCCCTGGCCTCACAACGTGACCGTGAGTGTGTCAGCGCACCTCTGGATGAGCCAGAGCTGCGGCTGCTCCACCCACGGAACACGGGACGCAAACCAAGGGTTAGTCCGAGCTCCAGACAAGCTCGCAACGCCAGTTTTACTGAATTCTGGGGTTGGGTGGGGACTGTGTAGGATAACGTATCGGGAGAAATGTACATAATTCACAACCACTGACGCTGAGTTGGGGTTTCGCTTTAAGAGGCTGGTCTGACGCGATGACGTTATTACCTGTTTTTGTGCTTAGGTTTTGAGAGTTCAATAAAATGTGTTACGTGTTTCATTAAGCATAAAGCACCTCATTCCGTTTTATTTGTGAAAACCTACAACTCCATCACCGTGGATGTTAGTGCCACTGGGTGATAGTCATTGAAACCTTTACCACGCACTTGTTGGGCACTGGTATGATTGAAGACCCTGACAACCGAACGACGGGGTCCTTGCCCTGCTCTAAGGTTAGTGCCTGGTTGGAATTGCAGATGTGGCCTGGGCTGGAGGAGTCCTGGCTGGTTGTGATGATCACCGGCGTCTCTCCTCTTGCTTTCTTCCGCTGCTTCTTCAAGGACCTGTCCCGTCCGCTGCGGAGCGGGAGGGGCAAGGCTCATTCCACTGCTGTTTTGTTGCTGGTTGCGTTCGGTGTTGTTCTGCTAAGCATTGTGGGTATGCCACACTGGCGCCAGAATGTGTGGTGACACTTGTGGGCTGCCCCCAGCACAGGTTTAGATTGTGTTGGTAGACGAGACATTCATTGTATGTATTGAGGTACATAAATACGCAAATGAGCACCCTGAAAATGCTGGAGGAACTCAGCAGGTCAGCAAAGCATCTATGGAAATGAGTAAGCGGTCAACATTTAGGGATGGGACCCTTCATTAGGACTGAGAAGTGGGGGGGGTGGTAGACGCCAGAGTAAAAAGGTGGGGGGGGAGGGGAAGGAGGATAGCTGGAGGGTGATAGGTAAAGCCAGGTGGGTGGGGAAGGTCAAGAACTGGAGAGAGAAGAATCTAATAGGAGAGGGAATAGAGGGGAATAGAGGAGGAGGGGGTGGAATTTGTTTACCGGAAGGAGAAATCAATATTCATGCCATCAGGTTGGAACCAGATCGAATATAAGGTGTTGTTCCTCCGCCCTGAGGGTGGCCTCATCTTTGCACAAGAGGACGTCATGAACCAATATGTCAGAATGGGAATGGGAATTAAAATCTTTGTCCCCCGGGAAGTTCCTATTTTGGCAGATGGAGCAGAGGTGCTTTACCGGGTCTCACTAATGTAGAGGAGGCCTCATCGGGAGCACCAGACACAATAGATTACCTCAGCAGATTCACAGTTTAAGTGTACCCCAGGGATCTGTTCTGGGAACCCTACTCTTTGTGATTTGTATAAATGACCTGGATGAGGAAGTGGAGGGATGGGTTAGTAAATTTGCTGATGACACAAAGGTTGGAGGTGTTGTGGATAGTGTGGAGGGCTGTCAGAAGTTACAGCGGGTCATTGATAGGATGCAAAACTGGTCTGAGAAGTGGCAGATGGAGTTCAACCCAGATATGAGTGAAGTGGTTCATTTTGGTAGGTCAAATATGATGGCAGAATACATTATTAATGGTAAGACTCTTGACAGTGCAGAGGATCAGAGGGATCATGGGATTTAAGTCCATAGGACAGTCAAAGCTGCTACGCAGGTTGACTCTGTGGTTAAGAAGGCATATGGTGTATTGGCCTTCATTAATCGTGGGATTGAGTTTAGGAGCCGAGAGGTAATGTTGCAGCTATATAGGACCCTGGTCAGACCCCACTTGGAGTCCTGTGCTCAGTTCTGGTTGCCTCACTACAGGAAGGATGTGGAAACCCTAGAAAGGGTGCAGAGGAGATTTACAAGGATGTTGCCTGGATTGGGAAGCATGCCTTATGAAAATAGGATGAGTGAACTCGGCCTTTTCTCCTTAGAGCGACGGAGGATGAGAGGTGACCTGATAGAGGTGTATAAGATCGCAAACACGAGGGAATCTGCAGATGCTGGAAATTCAAGCAACACACACAAAATGGTGGTGGAACGCAGCAGGCCAGGCAGCATCTATAGGGAGAAGGACAGTCGACGTTTCGGGTCCGAAAGGCTGAAATGGCTAGCTTGAGAGGGCACAGTTTTAAGGTGCTTGGGAGTAGGTACAGAGGAGATGTCAGGGGTAAATTTTTTATGCAGAGAGTGATGAGTGCATGGAATGGGCCACCGGCGATGGTGGTGGAGGCGGATACGATAGGGTCTTTTAAGAGACTCCTGGATAGACATGGAGCTTAGAAAAATAGAGGGCTATGGGTAACCCTAGGTAATTTCTAAGGTAAGGACATGTTCGGCACAGCTTTGTGGGCCAAAGGGCCTGTATTCTGCTGAAGGTTTTCTATGTTTCTCTGTAATTAAATATTATTCATTTATTTGCTTCCTCCACTTCCTCTGGCCATCTGTTCCATATTCTTACACCGTCTAGATGAAAATGTTGTGCCTCAAAGTTCCTAGTAACTCTCCCTCGCACATTAAACCTGAAGAAGGGTCTCGGCCTGAAACATCGACTCTTTATTCCCCTCCATAGATGCTGCCCGACTTATTAAGATTCTCTAGCATTTTGTGTGTGTGTTGCTGTACACACCAATTCTGGGGAAAAGACAATGTGTATTCACCCTATCTACACCCCTCATGATTTTATACGCTTCTGTAAGATCTCTCCTCAGTCTCTTACTCTCCATTGAACCATGTTCTCATCTGCCCAAACTCTCTGTATAACTCGGGCCATTGATTCGTACTTCCGAAGAACGGTTGGGTGTCTGATAACAAGTTTTGGCCTGAAACATTAGCTTTTTGGCCCTTCCATGGATGCTGCCTGAGCTGCTAAATTCCTCCATCATTTTGTGTGTGTTGTCCTGGATTCCCAGCTTCTGCAGAATCTCTTCTGTCTTTCCTATGGGTTTGTTGCTTTTCTGATCGAAAGAGCCCTTCGAGTGGGCTGATCTGAAGCGGGGAGGGAGGGAATGGTGCTGTGGTCTCTGTTACAATAGCAACAGCAACCTTCTGCATTTTGTGTGCGATGCTTTGGTTGCCATGGTTTGCTGATTGACATGAAGGTTTGCTTGGTTGTTGATCATGGCAGTGCTGACAAACCTATTATTTTGGTAGGTGCTACTTTACTTAAATGTACACTGACCCCCACTTAAGTACACGTGTGTCACCTACAACACTCGGCCAATCCAAATCTCCTTCTTGATGTTTGTTAGCCTGGGTTAATATATGCGGTGGTGACATCTATTGGTTAACAGAAGTGGTACAGCTTAAGATGACAGACCTGCATTGACTGAAAGGGTTAGAGCGATACAGGCCAAATTAGGGGAAATGGAACCAATGCAGATGAGACAAAAGGAGACCAGGAGCAGAATTAGGCCATTCAGCCTATCAAGCCTGGTCTGCCATTCCATCACTTTAAAGTCCTTCTCAACCTCATTCTCCTGCCTTTGACATGTAATCTTTAACACCATGACTAATCAAGAACCTATCAACCTCAGCTTTAAATATACCCAATCATTTGGCCTCCACAGCCGTCTGTGACAATGAATTCCATAGACTCACTGCCTTCTGGCTGAAGAATTTCTCCTCATCTCTGTTCTACAGAAATGCCCTTATATTCTGAGGTTGTGCCCTCTGGTCCTAGGCTCCCCCACTACAGGTCAACATGAGAGTTCTGGTCAACATAGGCCAGTTGTGCCTGAAGGGCTGGTTTGTGTCCCAAGATGAGGCCACCTTCAGGTTGGAGGAGCAACCCCCTATATTCCAATTGGGTATCCTCCAACCTGATGGCATGAACATCAATTTCTCCTTCTGGTAAAAACAATACCTTCTTCCTCCCACTTTTCTTCTATTCCCCACACTGGGCAATCTTCTCACCTGCCTATCACCTCCCCCGGGTCTCCTCCTCCTTCCCTTTCTCCTACAATCCTCTCTCCTCTCCTATCAGATTCCTTCCTCTCCAGCCCTTGACTTTTTCCTCCCACCAGGCTTCACCTATCACCTTCCAGCTGGCCTCTTTCGCTCGTTCCACTCTTTAATTCAGGCATCTCCCACTTCCCTCTCAATCCTGATGAAGAGTCTTGACCCAAAACATTGTATCTTTGTTCTTTTCTATAGATGCTGCCTGTCGTGGTGAGTTCCTCCAGCATTTTGTGTGTGTTGTTCTGGATTTCCAGTATCTGCAGATTTTCTTGTGTTCATGATTCCCGTCTCCGTGCCCCCTTCCCACTCTCAGTCCACAATAGAGACCCATATCAGAATCAGGTTTATCATTCTTTTTTGTAGCAGCAGTACAGTGTAAAACATAAAATTACTACTGTACTGTGCAGAAGTCTTAGGCACCCTAGATATATATACATGCCTAAGACTTTTGCACAGTACTGTATGGTGTGTAATTTGTTGCCTTGTTGCAGCAATAGAGTGCAGAACACAAAAATACAATCTCATAATCAGAAATATATTAATAACTATATAAACTGCAGAAAGAGAGCAAAATAGTGAGGTAGTATTCATGGATAGTTCAGAAATCTGATGGCAGAGGGGAAGAAGCGGTTCCTAAACTTTGATATTTATCTTCAGGCTCCTGTACCTGCTTCCTTGATGGGGGCAAAGCGAAGAGGGCATCTCCTGGGTGATGAGGTCCTTAATTTTGGATGCTGCCTTTTTGAGGCATCACCTTTTGAAGGTGTCCTCGATGCCGGGGAGGCCAGTGTCTTTGAGGGAGCTGGCTGAGTTTGCAATTTTCTGCAGCTTTTCGCAATCCTGTGCAGTAACTGTTCCAAACCAAATGGTGCTGCAAGCATAGTGCATCTGTAGAGATTTTGTATCTTTGGTGACATACCAAATTTCCTCGAGCTCTTAATGAAATACAGCTGCTGATGTACCTTCTTCATAATCACATCTATATGTTGGGTCCAGAATAGGTCTTCAGAGATGTTGACACCCAGGAACTTGACTTCTAGATAATATTCATTGACCAGGGCCTGGGGCATGCTTTTTGCCAAGCTCAGCTCTCCAACACAGCAACTGACCCTTCTAGGGGTCAAAGAGTTGTTTTGAGTTAGTTAAACACCTAATCAATATTCTTTACTTAGTTTTTTTGTCATAAACAATAACCAGTCTTCAGTTCTTACTTGTAAATGGCAAGCAATAATCAGTCTGAAGTTAAAACAACAACTTCGCAAGCAAACAGGACTGTCTATAGAGCACAGGATACTGGACCACAGCAGGGAGTTGATTGCAGAGATGCAGTATAAGACAGTGGAGTTATGCTAATTGGCCTGTATCAAACTGGATACCACTGGCTAAGTTACTTAGTTCAAGGAAGCTTGCAGACCAGACAGATGCTGTCACTTAGCACATCAGATAGCTGATCGGTGAATAGTTGTGAGATTTGTGTACTCCAAGAGTCAGCCCCCCCATTCCCAGAAGCTTTTAGACCATAGGTGTGAGTTTCCCAGCAAAGGAATCTGAAAAACAAATCACATGCGTGTGAAGTCACCAAGAAGCAAAAAAACAGTATTGAATTGAATTGAACTGACTTTATTTCTTACATTCTTCACATACATGAGGAGTAAAAATCTTTACATGTAAGAGAGCAGTCAGATTTGTTAGGAATGGTCAAGCAATGACAAGAAGAATGACAGAAAGAAAGGGTCACTGGAATCTATTCCTCTGCTTTCAATTTCTGCAACAGATGATTTATTTGTCTGCAACTCGTTGGTGTGTCTATTTATCTTACAGGAACTTTTCCTGTGTTTTGAAATCCTTTATATTTTAGAAATTGTTGGTATTTTAGAAATCTTATATAAGATAGAAATCCTCTGTGTTTTGAAATTGTTTTAAGAATTGTATCTAAATGTAAACGTGTATCACTGGAAATGAATGAACTGTGTTTAACTACATTGTTAGCTGTAAGTGTCTTCTTCCTGGTCGGGAGAGAGGGAGAGGGGACCTACCACTCAGATAGTGGGTATTGGCAACTAAAAGCGTCGTGGAAGATAGACAAGGAAGTGATCTAGCCTTTGAAGAGTAGCAGGCTACAGAATAAGCTTGAGTATTGTGAACAATTTTAAGCTCCTTATCGGAGAAAAGATGTGCTGGCGTTGGAAAGGGTCCAGAGGAGGTTCACAAGGATGATTGCAGGAATGTAAAGGTTTATCATACGAGGAACGTTTGATGGCTCTGGTCTGTACTCACTGCAAGTTAGAAGGATGGGTGGTGATATCATTGAAACCTTTCAAATGTTGAAAGGCCTAGACAGTAGTTGTGGAAAGGGTATCTCCCACAGTGGGGGTCTAGGACAAGAGGACACAGCCTCAGGATAGAGGGGTGTCCGTTTAAAACAGAGGTGCAGAGAAATTTCTTCAGCCAGTGGGTGATAAATTTGTGCAAGTTCTAACCACAAGCAGCTGTAGAGGCCAGGTCGTTGGGTGTATTAAAGCAGAGATTGGAAGGTTCTTGATTGGCTGTGGCATCAAAGGTTAGGAGGAGAAGGCCGGGGAATGGGGCTGAGGAGGGGAAAAAATGGATCAGCCATGCTTGAATGCCTGAGCAGACTGGATGGTCCAAATGGTCTAATTCTGCTCCGATGTCTCATGGTCTGATGGTCTAATAGCATCCCTTTAGTGAGGATACACATTGCTATCTATATTGGATAGGATTTAAGATCTCTGTGTGCTCCATGGATAGCAAACTCAATGTCATCATAATGAGTCCTCCCAGCTTCCCCTTCCCAAAGTCCACAATCAGTTCCTTGGTCTTACTGACAGTGAGTACAAAGCTGTTGTTGTGACGCCACTCAACCAGCCAATCTACCTCTCTCCTCTGCACCTCCTTTTTGCTGCCTGAGATTCCACCGACAGCAGTAGTGTCATCGCTGGATGCGGACGGCGTTTGAGCTGTGTGGAGCCACACAGTCATCAGTGTAGAGCAGTGGGCTAGGCACACGTCCCTGAGGAGGAGATGTCTGGCCTCTTCCTTCGCAATAAGAACAGAAGATATGTGAAATTCCTTGTACTCCGCTGTGGAATTGTGGTTACCGTCCTTCTGCGTTGCATGTGGATTCCTCAGCACCTCTTCCAATAATGCATTTTAGTTCATCTGCAGGAAAGAATCTTCTTGGTTTCTTTTCTATAGCTTCTGACTACTAACAAAGTTACCAGGGAAACGAGCTCTGCTGATTGGGAGTTCAAGACTGGGGAACAGAGGCTAAAAATCTTCAGCTGTTTTCATGACTAAAGTTAGGAAATGTTTCTGAGCAAAGAATGTGGAACTCTTTTCTACATTAACAGCAGATGTTTGCTCAGTGATTAATTCTAATTCTGATTTTTGACCACCAACATTATTAAATCACAAAGAACAAAGACAGGAATGTGAAGTTAGGTCTTAAGCCATCCATCATCTCACTGAATGGGGTAACATGCTCAAGGGACTGAGAGGGGTCTTGGCTTCCTGTATTCGTAAGGTTTTGGCCCTTCAATCCTGTACTGGTCTGATCTACATGATACAGAGGTTGGTAGTGTTGTGGATAGTGCTGAAGTTGTCATAGGATGCAGTGCTAGGTTGAAAAATGCCAGATGAAATTCAGACAGGAAAAGTGTGAAATTAGGCATGTCTACAGGTCAAACTTGAAGGCAGGGTACAGGGTTAATGGCAGGATTCTTAGCAGTGTGGAGGGAAAAAAGGGATCTCGATGGTCCAAGTCCTTAAAGTTGCCTCACAAATTGATAGGGTGGCTAAGGAGGAATATGATTTGTTGGCCTTCATTTCTTGGAGAAATGAGTTCAAGAGCCATTGAGGTAAGTTTGCAGCTCCATAAAACTCTGGTTAGATCACACTCGGAATATTGTGTTCAGTTCTGGTCACCTCATTATTGGAAGAAGTTTTAGAATTGATACAGAGATTTACCAGGATGCTGCCTAGAGTAGAGACCATGTCTGAGAGTCATAGAATCATAGAAAAAGTACGGCATAGAGCCAGGCCCTTCGGCCCATCTAGTCTGTACTGAACCACTCAAGCTGCCTACTCCCATTGACCTGCACCAGGACCATAGCCCTCCATATTCCTACCATCCATGTCCCTATCCAAACTTCACATAAACATTGAAATCAAGCTCACATGCACCACTTGGCTGGCTACTCATTTCACATTCCCACAATCCCCTGAGTGAAGAAGTTTCCCCTCATATCCCCCTTAAAATTTTCACCTTTCACACTTTACCTATGAGCTCTAGTCATAGTCCCACCCAACCTCAGCGGAAAAAGACTGCTTGCATTTATCCAATCAATACCTCTCATAAAAATTGTATACCTCTATCAAATTTCCTCTCAATCTTCCAAGGCATAAAGTGCTAGCCTATTCAATCTTTCCTTCTAAATCAGGTCCTCCATTCCCGGCAACATCCTTATAAATTGTCTCCGTACCCTTTCAACCTTATTTACTTCTCTCCTGCAGGTAGGTGACCAAAACTGCACACAATATTCCAAATTAGGCCTCACCAATGTTTTGTATAACTTCAGCATAACATCCCATTTCCTGTACTCAATACTTTGATTTATGATGCCCAGTGTACCAAAAGCTTTCTTTACATCTTTATTTACCTGTGACATCACTTTCAACAAATTATGGACCTGCACTCCCAGATCCCTTTGTTCTACCACACTCCTCAGCGCCCTACTGTTCACTGGGTAAGACCTACTCTAGCTGGTCCTATGTGGGAGGGAAGGGTTAGATTGAACTTGAAGTAAATTAGAAGTTTGGCATAACACGGTGGGCTGAAGGACCTGCAATTGTGCTGTACTGCTTTTTGTTCTATGTTCTATATGTTGATCACTATGAGGAGAAGCTTCTAGCAGTGGTGGGAAGCGCTTCGGAGACATCAATCCTGAATAAGATCTAGCGCATGGAACAATTGACCAATGGACCAATTTTATTGACTTCTTTGACCTAACAGAGGCTGAAGGTGGAGCAGTGGAAGCATAAATTGATTTTCAATAAACATTTGATGAACTTCCAAACAAAAGATTCCTCAGCAAATTAGAATCCAGTTGGAATGAACTGACAAAGAGATGGAGAGAGGCTAAAATGGTTAAGAGATAGACTGCACACACAAGATGCCGGTGGAACGTAGTGGAAGAGATAGACTGGGTGTTTCCCATGCTGGTTGTTCCCTGAGGAACTGCTGTTGAAAACACTAACTTCTGCTATCCATTTATTACAAGCTTTGTCAAATTCATAAAATGAAACAATGATTTGGTGAGACCAAACTTGGCCAACTCTAAGAATCGCCGAGAATTTTGGACCTGTTTGGTAAGGACAGAGATGGAGGCTTCTTCACCAATGCCCCTTACTTCCTTGAGACAACATCGCACCCTCCAGTACCTGTCCACAAATCAGATCTGGGCTATTACCTGATCTAAGAGTGGTGACAACCTGTGCTGTTGGTGGGATCTCAGATGGTGATGAGGAGGCATTTACAGCGAGACAGATCAACTGATTGAGTGGAGTCACCATAGCAGTCTTGTACTCAGCATCATGAACGTTTCCAGGATCTGCTGACCTGCCATTGCCCTGCAGTGCCCAAAACTCTGATTCCAATTCAATGACTCTGAACCAACACTTCTGCAGATGTGACTGTCCACAGCCTGGATGTTCTCCTCAGAACTCAGGGTCCTTCATTTGAGGTATTCTTCTGACTGTGCTGTCCCAGCTCATCTTGTTTCATGTATCAGAACCAGAATCAGGTTTAATATCACTGGCATAGTGTCATGAAGTTTGTCGTCTTTGCAGCAGCAGTACAATAGAACACGTGATAATAGATAAATAAATTACAGTAAGTATTTGTATATTAAATAGTTAAATTAAAATTAGTGCAAACACAGAAATAATATAAAAAAAATGAGGTAGTATTCATGGGTTCAATGTCTATTTAGAAATCTAATGGCAGAGGGGAAGAAGCTGTTCCTGTATCATTCAATGTGTGTCTTCAGGCTCCTGGACTTCCTTCCTGATGGTAGCAATGAGAAGAGGGCATGTCCTGGGTGATGGGGGTCCTTAATAATTGACGTTGCCTTTCTGACACATTGCTCCTTCAAGATGTCCTCGATACTACAGAGACTAGTGCCCATGTTGGAGCTGACTGAGTTTACAACTCTCTGTGGCTTATTCCGATCCTGTGCAGTAGCCCCCCCCCCCACCCCACACACACCAGATGGTGATGCAGCCAGTCAAAGTGCTCCTTGTGGTACATCTGTAGAAGTTTTCAAATGTCTTGGGTGACAAACCAAACCTCTTCAAACTCCCAATGAAGTATATCCGCTGTCTTGTCTTTGTTGAAGCTGCACTGATATAGAAACATAGAAAACCTACAGCACAATACAGGCCCTTCAGCCCACAAAGCTGTGCTGAACATGTCCTTACCTTAGAAATTACCTAGGGTTACTCATAGCCCCCTATTTTTCTAAGCTCCATGTACCTGTCCAGGAGTCTCTTAAAAGACCCTATCGTATCCACTTCCACCACCGTCATTGGCAGCCCATTCCATACACTCACCACTCTCTGCATAAAAAACTTACCCCTGACATCTCCTCTGTACCTGCTTCTGTTGGGTCCCGGTTAGATCCTTAGCGATATTGACACCCAGGAACCTGAAATTACACTCTATTTGATGAGTTCAAATTTATACGGAGAAACTTGTTTTGTTATTTGTACAAAGTGCATGATACTAGAAAATATTCACTACAAGATGCTTCATGAATGTATTCATCTTTATTTATTTAGAGATACATCATGGACAGGACCTTCTGGCCCAAGGAGCCACACCTCCCAGCTACGCCCATTTAGCCCTCGCCTAATTGCAGACAATTTACAGTAACCAAATAATCTACTATCTGGTGAGTTTCTCGACTGTGAGAGGGAACGAGACCATTCAGGGGAAACACAAGCACTCGCGAGGGAGACAGACTGTACAAACTCCTCACAGAAGACGCTGGATTTGAACTCTGAACTCTTGAACACCCTGAGCTGTAATTGCATTGTGCTAAACACTGAGCTACAGGTTCACCCTCAGTTTCCATGGCAATAGGCGGCTCATTGCACTCTCACCACCCTCTGAGTGAAGAAGTTTCCCCTCATAGTCCCCTTAAACATTTCACCTTTCACCCTTAACCCATGACCTCTAATTGTAGTCTCACCCAACCTCAGCGGAAAAACCCTGCTTGCATTTACCCTATCTATAGGGCAAGTTGGACAGGATACCCCAGGTTGCTACGGGAAGTGTGGGAAGAGCTTGTCCTGCATCTGATGATGATCTTTGCATCTTCACTGGTCACAAGAGCGGTACCAGCGAATTGGAGGGTGGCAAATGTTATTCCTTTGCTGAATTTTTAGACCAGTGAGTCTTACGTCAGCTTGTGGACAAATTATTGGAGAGGATTCTTAGTGACAGGACTTAGGAGCATTTATTTCCAGATGATTGGAATAGGGATATCCCTGGGAATTATAGACCAGTGAGTCTTACTTCAGCTTCTTCGAGACAGGATTTACAAGCATGCAGGGAAGCGCAGGCTGATTAGGGATAGTCAGCATGGCTTTGTGAGGGGCAGGTTATGCCTCACAAGCCTGATCAAATTCTTCAAGGAAGTGACAAGAAATCAGCGAAGGTAGAGCAGTGGAAGTGATGTACTTGGATCTTAGTAAGAAGATTGAGAGGAGAATTGATAGAGGTAAACAAAATTAGGAGGGGTATAGATAGGTAAATGTGAGCAGGCTTTTTACACTGAGGTTGGGAGGGACTTCAACTAGAGTTTAAGGGTGAAAGGTGAAATGTTTAAGGGGAACATGAGAGGAAACTTCTTCACTCAGAGGGTGGTGAGAGTGGTGCATGTGAGCTCGATGTCAACGTTTAAGAAAAGCCTGAATGGTAGGGGCAGGAGGGCGATGCTCCCAGAGCAGGTCGATGGGGCTGGGCAGTTTCAATGGTTCAGCATGGTCAAGAGGGGATGAAGGGCCTGTTTCAGTTCTGGGGTTTTCTTCAACTCTGTGGAATTGACAGGCCCACAGAAGGCAGAGGACGGCAGTGGATGGACAGCATTTTGCTTGGCTGTCCGTGATTGGCGGTGTTCCACAAGGATACGTTCTGGAAGCCCTGCTCCTTGTGAATTTTATGGAAGACTTGGATGAGGAATTGGGAGGGAGTTTGTCAGTAACTTACTAACCACAGAAACGAGACTCCAGACCACTACATCCATGCCATCTTTTGGCCCATCTATGCTCATCAATAAAAGGAGGACTTTCAGTCCTTCAATCCTGCTGTTCAGCAGTAGGCGTAGACTCAGTCATAGCATGGTAGCGTAGCAGTTAACACAATCACTGTACAGTAGCAGGGGTTCGATTCCCGCCACTGCCTGAATGGAATTTTTAGATGTTGGCGTGCTGCATTGGTGGCCAGAAGCATTTCGATACTTGCCGGCTGCCCATCATAATCCACGCTGATTCGATTTGTTGTAAAACAATGCATTTTACTGACAAGTGAATGTCTGCAGATGCTGGAAATCCAGAGTAACACACACAAAACGCTGGAGGAACTCAGCAGGTCAGGCAGCATCTATGAAAAAGAGTACAGTCAAGGTTTCTGGCCGAGACCCTTCGACAGGGCTGGAGGAAAAAAGCTGAGGAGTAGAGTTAAAAGGTGGGGGAAGGGGTGAATGTATGCTTTGATGTTGTGATCTACATGTGACAGATAGACCACACTTAGATTATTGTGTTCATTTATGGTCGCCTCATTATAAGGATTCTAGAAGCTTTAGAATGGGGACTCACCAGGATGCTAACTGGATTAGAGAGCATGTCTTATGAAGATAGGTTGAGTGAGCTCGGGCATTTCCCTTTGGAACAAAGGAGGATGAGAGGTGACGATAGAGGAGTACAAGATGGTAAGAGGCATTGAGAGTGAACAGCCAGGGACTTTTTCCCAAGGTAGAAACTGCTAATACAAGGGGACATTTTTTAAGATGATTGGAAAAACTAGATGTGGGTGGGTGGTAGAGGCAGATACATTAGGGAAATTTTAAGAAATTCTTAGATAGACACACAGATGATAGGAAAATATATGCTATGCAGAGTGAAGTTTTAGATTGATCTTAGAATAGGTTAACAAGTCAGCACAATATCGTGGGCCAGAGAGTTCTGTGTGTACTGTTCTATGTTCTATAAAGCTAATTTGATCTTTAATCCTTTAAATCCATTATGTAGGAGCAGCATATATTGAGGACAATTCCTGTCGGATGGGGAACAGGTGACGTACCCATTGTAAACTCCACAAAGCTGAACACAACCCTACTCTTTGGTGGTGGCTGAAGGCCAAGTGACGACTCCAGGACTCCAGAGGGAACTCTTCCTCAGAATAGCCCCTATCGCAGCTTTTGCCCATCAGGGGCAGCAGGGAGATCTTTACCTTAAATCCTCACCTGGAAGATGGCATTCTCCACTGGGATTCCAGCTGACACTGTCCATGTGGCTGTGGGAATGGGGTTTGAACCCACAATGTTCTGGCTCACAGGCAGGGTGTAATCTTTTCACACACAGCCAGAACTCCTGATCCAGTTTGAAAGAAACAGTATCATTATCTTTCTCACAAAATTCACCATGTTTTCATAACTTTGGAAAAAGGATCAACCCCATTGCACATAAAAGTTAATACTTTTACACAGGGACTTTCATGTTTACATACGTATGTAAGTGCGTGCGCCCACACACACACACTCACACTCACACACACATTCACATACACACACATACATAGTCACACACAGAGACGCACACACACACACTCACACTGACATTTACACACTCATACACAGAGACACACATACACAAAGCTGCACACAGATGTAAGAAAGCAGGGAGTAATGATTAGACATATAAAGGACAAGAACGGACTGTGCAGGGGAGTTAGCGGACTGGAAGGAAGGAAAGGTTTGTGTGTGGGATCAGATTTATCCCAGGCAGACCTTGTGGCTGCTTTTTGTCTTGAGTCAGGCTGGATGACACGGAAGACTGTGGGGCCGGTTGCTAAGCCTTGTGGCAGATTTCCTTGACAGTGCGCAGATGAGTTCACTGTATTCTCATGTCAGGCTGCACCAGAGGTCACCTCACTCCCTGCACTCCTCCGTAAGGCAGCTGCATTGAGATGTAATATCTGAGCAATCAGCATACGTCGAGATTGAAGTCACATCGCACACCCTTTCACTGAAGTGCTGCTGAAAGGCAGATGGGCAGTGGAAAATGTCTGGGAGGAATTAAACTTTCCCTGACCAAAGTGTTTCCTTTAAGCAGGCAAAAATAACACTGAATTATCCAAATGTGTCTGTATGTACGTTAAGGATGAAGCACCGACCAAGGAACAGATAAAGTCTGCTGGATGGTTTGGAAGGGCAGTTTGCAACTGTACAAGGCACTGGTGACTCCACACTTAATCTCACTACACTGTATGTGTCTGTGAGGCACTTACAAAGTACAAAGTACCAAAATGTTATTATCAGAGTACATCTGTGTCACCAAATACAATCCTGAGATTCATTTTCCTGTGGCCATACTCAGCAAATCTATAGAACAGTAACTATAACAGGATCAATGAAAGATCAACCAGAGTGCAGAAGACAACAAACTGTGCAAATGCAAATATAAATAAATAGCAATAAATAACATGAACATGAGATAATAAGATAAAGAGTCCTTAAAGTGAGATAATTGGTTGAGGGAACATCTCGATGGATGGGTAAGTGAGTTTTCCCCTTTTGTTCAAGAGCCTGATGGTGCGAGTCCTAAGGCTCCTGTACCTTCAGCCTTATGGCAGCAGCTAGAATTGAGCAGGGCCCTGGGGGGTGGGGATCTCTGATGATGGATGCTGCTTTCCTGTGACAATGCTTCATGTAGATGTGCTCAATGGTTGGGAGGGCTTTACTCATCACGTACTGGGCCGAATCCACTATCTTTTGTAGGATTTTCCATTCGAGGGCATTGGTAATCCCATACCAGGCTGTGGTGCAGCCAGTCAATGCACTCTCCACTGCACATCTATCGAAGTTTGTCAAGGTTTGTGATATTATGAGAATCTCTGCAGACTCTTGAGGAAGAGAGGTCTTTGCAATCAGATTTATATGATGGGTCCTCTAAGATAGTAACAATTGTAATTAGAAAGAGAGGCAAGGTCCTGAAGCCCACTGTCCTAAGGCAGGAAAATGAGATTTTGTACAGCCAGGTAAAGGACTGAACACAGATATGGTGGGAGAAGGGTCCATTTTGGAGTTTTGCAATTCTTTTGACTCAATGTATTATTACACACTCAGTGGCCACTTTATGAGGTGGTGGAGGTATCTAATATAGTGGCCACTGAGTACATGTTCATGGTCTTCTGCTGCTGTAGCCCATCCACTTCAAGGTTCAAAGTGTGTGCACCACTGTTGTAAGGTGTGGCTAGTTGAGTTACTGTCGCTTTCCTGTCAGCTTGAACCAGTCTGGCCGTTCTCCTCTGCCCTTGCTCATTAACAAGGTGATTCACCCACAGAATGTTGCTCACTGGATTGGTTTGGTCTTTCACACCATTCTCTGTAAACTCTAGAGACTGTCATGTATGAAAATCCCAAGAGACCAGCAGTTTCCGAGATACTCAAACCACCCCGTCTGGCACCAACAATCATTCCACGAACAAAGTCACTTAGATCACATTTCTTCCCCATTCTGATGTTTGATCTGAACCTCTTGACTGTGTCTGCATGTTTTCATGCATTGAGTTGCTGCCGCATGTGGCACAGTTACACATAATGGTCTATAGTACGGGCAACCCGGGTCCAATTCCTGCCACTGTCTGGAAGGAGTTTGTACGTTCTCCTCCTGACCAAATGGGTTTCCTCCAGGTGCTCTGGTTTCCTCCCACATTCTGAAGATGTACCAATTGGTTGGTTGATTGGTCACTGTAAATTGTCCCGTGATTAGGTTAGGGATAAATGGTGGGTTGCAGGGCAGGGCAGTGCAGCTCGAAGGGCCGGAGAGGTCTGTTCTGCACTGTATCTCAATAAATAAATTAGTAAACAATATTGGCTGATTAGATTTTGCACTAACGAGCAGGTGTTTAGGTGTACCTAATAAAGTGGCCACTGAGTGTATGTGGGTGAAACTCAACTTGTCTTGGAGTGGGGAGGGAGAGGCCCTGCTTAACCAGAGTGCCACTGTGTTCTAAGTGTTGTTATTAGCAGCCTGTAGAAATGTGATTGACATTATACACTTGAATTTGAAAAAGGTTTCTGATACGATTGCACACCAGCAACATATGATAAACAGGAAAAGTCACTGATTACTAAGTAGAAAGATAAATTATCGGAAGTTGTGCTTTGACATTTTTCAATTGGCAGCCAGACACATCACTTTATGCAATACACATTATCCCACTAACCTCCAAGAGGACCACAACCTTGTCGTAGGGTTTGTAGGCTTGTGTGCCTCAATGACCTGGAGAGCTGTGTTGGCTGGAGTCGGGGCTTTATGCTTTGGTTCTTGGTAGGGTCGCGCATGCCAAACAGGCCAAAGGGTAGAAGCCAGGCTAACAGCGGTCCACCAGTCCTCCAGGTTCAGGGATTCATTTCACGGCTAACCACCCTGACAGTTCTGGAAACAGCAATGAAGAACCCTTCTACATCTGAGTGCGACGGTATTCCTGAGTCTCCATCCGGGACTTGAGTGACTTACAGCAGTGAAAACTGAGAGAAGCTATTGACATGATGGAGGAAGCCCTGAACACCGCCAGAGATGGAGGATCTTCGTTGTTGCCCTAAACGCCAGTATGTAACAGGTCATAACTAAGTAAGTTACCCACTAAAGTCAGAAATCTTTCTTTTGGTGCATTCCCAAAGATACATTTCAATATTTGCGTTGACTACATATGAATCAATCTGTACACCGTCATTAAGACCATAAGACATAGCAGTGGATTTAGGCCATTCAGCCTATTGAGTTTGCTGCACTATTCTATCACAGCTGATTTACTTTCCTTCTCAATTCTATTCTGCTGCCTTCTCCTTGCAACCTTCCTACAACCTTAGATGCTCGTACTAATCAGAAACCTATGTGTCAAGAGCCTATGTTTTGTTGGATCCATATCAATAAGATTGAAAGAGTGCAGGGAAAATTTACAAGGACGTTGCAAGGACTTGAGGACCTGAGATATAAGGAAAAGTTGAATAGGTTAGGACTTTCTTCCCTGGAGTGAGAGAGACTGAGGGGAGATTTGATAGAGGTATTATGAAGGGTATAGACAGGATAAATGCAAGCAGGCTTTTCCCACTGATGTAGTGGTTTACACTGGTGTAGTGTGGACGTAGCCTAAGGGTGGGAGACTAGAACTAGAGGTCATAGGTTAAGGGTGAAAGGTGAAACGTTTAAAAAGAACCTGAGCGGGAACTTCTTCACTCAGAGGGTGATGCAAGCTGCAGGTGGAAGTAGTGATAGCAATATATTAAGAAAAGTTAGGATCAGTACATGAAGAGGTGGGGAATGGAGGAATATGGTTCAGTTACAGGTTGATGGGACAAGGCAGAATAAAAGTTTGCCATGTTGAAGTGTTGAAGTGTTCTATGGCCTGGTGAGAGTTGCCAGGAATTGAGGAAAGATTGAATAGGCTGGGACGTTATTCCAGGAGGTGTGGGTAAGGTCACCAGTTACCGTGGAGTGTCACGATAGAATAGCGGTTAGCGCGACATTATTACAGCTTTAGGCATTGGAGTTCGGAGTTCAGAGTTCAATACCAGCATCTTTTGTAGAAAGTTTGCATATCCTTCCTCCAGGTGTTCCAGTTTCCTCTGACTGTCCAAAGATGTACCGGTTAGTAGGTTAATCAGTCATTGTAAATTGTCCTGTGATCAGACTGCTGTTACAAAGGTGGATCGCTGGAGGGTGGGGGGCATGACTTGGTGTGCCACAGGGGCCTGCTTCATGCTGTAAACCAAATAAAACAGGGTCTTCCATCCTGCTACCTGAGGAGAGGGCATGTTGGGTGTTCCTTGTCCTATGTACGATTGACTTTCACACACCTGGACACCAGACGAATGCAGAAGAGACATACCAATTCAGGGATGCGTGGGTTTGTCTCCAGGGTCAGAGTGGAGAAGCTGTTCTCCTTGGGGCAATGAGTGGAGAGCCAAATTCCGAATCAGGATTATTATCACTGGCATCGGTCGTGAAGTTTGTTGTTTTATGGCAACAGCACAGTGCAGTGCCAAAAACAACGTAAATTGCAATAAATAAATAAATAAATCTGAGGCCTCCATTGGTTGAGATCGACCACGGGTATTGCTTCCTAACGGCCTAAGTGGTATGCGCGCCAGGCCAGTACTATATGGAGAGCAAGCTGTTGCCCGTGTATCAGGCTCCCCTCTCCATGCATCTGATGAACCCAAAGGAATGGCAGAGGCCGATAAAGTTTGGCACCAGCAGTGTCACAGGAGTTGCCAGTCAGCATTGAGCTCAATGTAGGACTGCCTCAGGGATTTCAGCTCCGGATTTTTCCCTCGGGGTTTACTCCCGAAGCCTCCCCCATGAGTGGGTCTAGCCACAAGGCAGAGGAGGTTTGAGATCAGAGTTTTCCCTCTCCTAGATGAGCTGCCAACCACATATGATGAAGTGAATAGTTTTAATTTGCCAGTAAGCTGCCTTTCCCCCTTCTCCTGTCAGTAGAAATGGTTCCACGGGGCCTAGTAGCTAGGCCACACATCAAGGCCAGGAGCTGGACTCAGTTGTCAGAGGATACTTGAGGTGCACACCATTGGGAGCATTTAATAGGTAGTGGGAGCTCATCACCACTGCCACCTCTGGGTATAGCAACCTTAAGGGACCAAATAAATACAGTAAATAGATAGATAGATAAATGAATAATTAAATAAACCATGCAAAAGAGGAATAGTGAGGTAGAGTTCGTGGGTTCATGGACCGTTCCAAAATCTGATGGTGGAGGGGAAGATGTCCCTGAAACATTGACCTTGGGTCTTCTGGCTCCTGTGCTTCTTTCCTGATGGTAATGCTGAGAAGATCCTAATGGCAAGGATCCTTAATGATGGATGGTGCTTCTTCAGGCATTACCTTTCAGAGGTGTCCACTTTGGTGGGGAGGCTAGTGCCCACGATAGAGCTGGCTGAGTTTACAACCCTGTGAGCATAGAACATCATAGTACAGTGCCGGCATCCTGGTAAATCTCCCCTGCACCCTCTCTAAAGCTTCCTATACAGAGGCGACCAGAACAGAACACAAGTGTTTTATAGAGCTGTACCATTACCTCACAGCTCTTGAATTCAATCCCCCAGCTAATGAAGGTCAACACCCCATGTCATGTGCCTCTTGGAAAACCTATCAGCTTATGCGGCAACTTTGAGGGATCTGTGGATGTGGACCTGAATATCCCTGTTTCTCCACTCTGCTTAGAATCCTATAATTAACCCTATATTCTGTCTTCAAATCTGACCTTCCAAGATGAATCATTTCGCACTTTTCTGGGTTGAACTCCATCTGTCACTTCTCAGCCCAGCTCTGCACCCTGTCAAAGACCCGTTGCAGCCTGCAACAACCTTCCACAATATCTACATCTCCACCAAACTTCATGTTACCTGCAAACTTACTAATCCACTCTTTCCCTTCCTCATCCAAAATCATTTATAAAAATCACAAAAAGCAGAGGTCCCAGGACAGACTCCCAGGAACACCACTGGTCGCTGACCTCCAGGCAGAACATGCTCCATCTGCAGCTGTTCTCTTCCTTCTGTGGGCAAGCCAATTCCGAATCCATGAAATAGGCTTGCTTGGATTCCATGCCTCCTGACTTCCTGAATGTGCCTGCCATGCAAAACCAGGTTGAATTCATCTACACCACATCTACTTTTCTACCTTCATCAATTTGTCTTTTCACATCCTCAGAGAATTTGATCAGTCTCTAGTGGCATGATCTTCCCTTCACAAAGTCATGTTGACTATCCCTAATCAGACTATGCTTCTCCAAATGATCGTAAATCCTGTCTTGAAGAATCTCCTCCAATAATTTGCCCACCACTGAAGGTAGACATATTAGTCCATAATTCCCAGGTTTATCCCTACCAGCTTTCTTGAACAAAGGAATAACTTTTGCCAACTTCCAATCATCAGGCACTGTTCCTGTGGCCAATGAGGCACAATGATCAATGTGAAAGGTGCAGCAATCTCTCCCCTCACTTCTCATAGTAACCTGGGGTACATCCCATCTGTCCTGGGGGGCTTATCTATCCAAATCTTTTTCAAAGGTTCCAGCACATCCTCTTTCAAGCATATCAGCTGCCCTCAAAAACATCAAGGTCCTCTCACTTGTGAATACTGAAGCAAAGTATTAATTAAAGACATCCCCTATCTCCTCTTGGGTGGTGGTGAGCACCACGATCAAAGAAACTGTAAGGCTTCCCTCTGTTAGCCTGAAGGTCACCCTTGAGCAAGGTGTAGCTCCTGCTTACTCACCCCCCCCCTCCCCACTCACTGAATCAGTCATGGGAAGCCATGGGGAGCAGCTGGTGCACACCACAAGTCCTGGTTATGAGACAATCTCTGAAGAGTATTGATAGTGACTGGGGTCACCCATCTTGTAAAGACACTGCCCAGAAGAAGGCAATGGCAAACCACTTCTGCAGAAAAATTTGCCAAACAATCATGGCCATGGAAAGACCATGATCGCCCACTGTCAGTGACGAGCATGGTGAAAAGTTTCACCAGGACATTGCGGTCATGGAGAAACGGTATCAGACAGACAGACATACTTTATTGATACCGAGGAAAATTGGGTTTCATCACAGCCGCACCAAGAATAGTGAAGAAATATAGCAATATAAAACCATCAATAATTAAATAATAATAAGTTAATCATGCCAAGTGGAGGGCAACTGGAGTCCATCAATGCTGGCTGGTTATTGTTGGACACTTAAGCAAGAAGCCTCAGACACTGAGTACAAATGAAAATGACCAACAAAACACTTTCAGCTGAGTTGAACTATTGCAAAGTGTCAGCACCATTATGCAATTAAACACATTAATAAGGTGTGAGAGAATAGGACCAATCAAGTGTGACAGTGGAAAAGTGTGTATGGAACCGGAGGAGATGGCAGAGGTATTTAATGAATACTTTGCTTCGGTATTCACTACGGAAAAGGATCTTGGTGACTGTAGGGATGACTTGCAGTGGACTGAAAAGCTTCAGCACGTAGATATTAAGGAAGAGGATGTGCTGGAGCTTTTGGAAAACATCAAGTTGAGTAAGTCACAGGGACTGGATGGGATGTACCCCCAGGCTACTGTGGGAAATGAGGGAGGAGATTGCTGAGCCTCTGGCAATGATCTTTGCATCATCAATGAGGACGGCAGAGGTTCTGGAGGATTGGAGGGTTGTGGGTGTTGTGCCCTTATTCAAGAAAACGAGTAGGGATAGCCCAGGAAATTATAGACCAGTGAGTCTTACTTCAGTGGTTGGTAATTTGATAGAGAAGATAGAAACATAGAAAAACCTGCAGCACAATACAGGCCCTTTGGCCCACAAGATTGTGCCGAACATGTCCCTACCCTAGAAGTTATTAGGCTTAACCAAAGCCCTCTATTTTTCTAAGCTCCATGTACCTATCCAAAAGTCTCTTAAAAGACCCTGTCGTATCCACCTTCACCACTTTTGCCAGCAGCCCATTCCACACACTCACCACTCTCTGAGTAAAAAACTTATCCCTGACATCTCCTCTGTACCTACTCCCCAGCACCTTAAACCTGTGTCCTCTTGTGGCAACCACTTCAGCCCTGAGAAAAAGCCTCTGACTATCCACACGATCAATGCTTCTAATCATTTTATATATCTCTATCAGGTCACCTTTCATCTTCCGTTGCTCCAAGGAGAAAAGGCCAAGTTCACTCCATCTGTTCTCATAAGGCATGCTCCCCAAACCAGGCAACATCCTTGTAAATCTTCTCTGTGTGGCGACCCGTTTCCTGGCACATCCGAACCGGCTCACAATTAGATAGCCTACGGAGGTTTGCGAGCACAGAGCTTTGGAGCCTCTGCGCCACGGGGGCAGGTTGAGGGAGGCTTAAAAGCAAGGCTGGGTGTTTCGAATAAAGTATTCCTTCGACTGCAGTTACTGACTCCGTGTCGTAATTTTAGCGCTGCATGTAGCACACCGCTACAATTGGTGACCCCGACGGTCCAAACGATTTTTGGACCAGAAATGACCGACGCCGCCTCTGTTCATGCGGTTTCGTTGAAACTGCCGGGTTTCTGGACACAGCGCCCGGACCTATGGTTCCAGCAAGCCGAAGCCCAATTCCACGTTCGCCGGATCACCTCAGAAGACACCCGCTACTACTACGTGGTGAGCTCCCTCGACCAGGACACAGCGGCCCAGGTCGCGGAGTTCGTACAGTCGCCCCCGGCAGACGGCAAGTACACGGAATTCAAAGCCCTGCTCCTCAGGACTTTCGGACTCTCACGGCGCGAGCGGGCTGCCCGTTTACTGCACCTGGACGGCTTGGGCGACAGACCTCCATCGGCTTTAATGAATGAGGTGTTGTCTCTCGCCGATGAACACACACCCTGCCTCATGTTTGAGCAGGCATTCCTGGAGCAGCTGCCCGAGGACATACGCCTGCTGCTGTCCGACGTGGATTTCAGTGACACCCGGAAGGTGGCAGCCCGGGCGGACTTGCTGTGGAACGCCAAAAAGGTGAGCGGGGCGTCCATCGCACAGAACACCCAGCCACGCTCCCAGCGGCAAACCAGTCCAGGCCCGGCCGCAGAGCCCGCCAACCCCTGGGGCAGGGGTGGGGGGCCCAACGAACAATGGTGTTTCTGCCACCAGCGGTGGGGCGCAGAAGCCCGCCGTTGTCGCCCGCCCTGCCAGTTCCCAGGAAACGCCAGGGTCAGCCGCCGCTGATGGCTACAGCGGCTGGCCATCGGGATAGCCTCCTGTATGTGTGGGACAGAAGGTCGGGACGCCGGTTTTTGGTCGACACCGGTGCCGAGATCAGCGTTTTACCCCCGACGAGTTGCGACACCCGCAGCAGGGCACCGGGTCCCCCCCTGAGGGCCGTGAATGGCAGCACAGTAAGGACCTATGGCACCCGTCAGGTGCAGCTACAGTTCGGCTCCAGCCAGTTCACGTGGGACTTCACACTGGCCGCCGTAGCCCAACCGCTTCTGGGTGCGGATTTTCTGCGGGCTCACAGCCTGCTGGTCGACCTGCTCAGGAAGAGACTGGTCCACGCCGAGACCTTTCAGACGTTCTCCCTGGGTGCAGCCCAGTTGCCAGCCCCTCACCTCGGCTCCATCACGCTGTCCGACAACGACTTCACCAGGGTCCTGGCGGAGTTCCCATCGGTTCTGGCACCGCAGTTCACAGCAGCCATGCCCAGGCACGGCGTACAGCACCACATCCCGACCCAGGGACCACCCCTCCATGCCTGTGCTCGGCGGCTTCCCCCGGACAAGCTCCGACTGGCGAAGGAGGAGTTCAAGAGGATGGAGGAATTGGGGATCATCCGGCGGTCTGACAGCCCATGGGCCTCCCCCCTGCACATGGTGTCCAAAGCGACAGGAGGCTGGAGACCGTGCGGCGACTACCGCAGGCTGAACGAGGCTACCACACCGGACCGCTACCCTGTGCCGCACATTCAGGACTTTGCAGCAAACCTGCACGGCGCACGGATCTTCTCCAAGGTAGACCTCGTCCGAGGGTACCATCAAATCCCGATGCATCCTGACGACGTCCCCAAAACGGCTCTCATCACCCCGTTTGGCCTTTTCGAGTTCCTCCACATGCCATTCGGCCTGAAGAATGCCGCACAGACGTTCCAGCGGTTAATGGACGCGGTGGGACGGGACCGGGACTTTGCGTTCATCTATTTGGACGATATCCTCATAGCCAGCAGCAGTCGTCAGGAGCATCTGTCCAACCTCCGTCAACTATACGCCCGACTGAATGAATACGGTCTAACAATCAACCCCGCCAAATGCCAGTTCGGGCTCGACACCATCGACTTCCTGGGCCACAGGATTACTAAAGACGGGGCAACCCCTCTGCCCGCTAAGGTAGATGCGGTCCGCCACTTCCCCCGACCCACCACGATCAAAGGCCTTCAGGAATTCGTAGGTATGGTCAATTTTTACCACCGTTTCCTCCCTTCAGCTGCCCGGATCATGCGCCCCCTGTTCGCCCTGCTGTCCGGTCCGGGCAAGGACATTACCTGTGACGAGGAGTCCGCCGCCGCTTTCGTTCAAACGAAGGAAGCCTTGGCGAACGCCGCGATGCCAGTGCACCCCAGGATGGACGTCCCAACCGCCCTCACAGTGGACGCATCTAACACGGCAGTCGGTGGGTACTGGAGCAGCTCGTCGCGGGCCGCTGGCAACCCCTGGCGTTTTTCATCAAACACCTGCGGCCACCCGAGCTCAAGTACAGTGCTTTCGACCGGGAACTGTTGGCGCTCTACCTGGCAATCCGGCATTTCAGGTACTTCCTAGAAGGTCGGCCCTTCACCGCGTTCACGGACCACAAACCGCTTACCTTTACGTTCACGAAGGTGTCCGATCCCTGGCCGTCCCGCCAGCAGCGCCATCTGTCCTACATCTCTGAATACACGACGGATGTCCGGCACGTCTCGGGTAAGGACAATGTCGGGGCGGACGCGCTCTCTCGCCCTAACATTCATGCCCTTTCCCAAGGGGTGGACTTTGAGGCACTGGCAGAGGCACAGCAGGAAGACGAGGAGATCCCGAGTTACAGAACCGCAGTCTCCAGTTTGCAGCTCCAGGACCTCCCCGTGGGCCCTGGGCCCTGGGCCCGGGTGAGAGGACCCTACTCTGTGACTTCGCCACCGGCCAGCCCCGTCCCGTCGTCCCGGCACCTTGGCGGCGACGCGTTTTCGACTCCATTCATAACTTGGCGCACCCCTCCAGCAGGTTCGTTTGGCACGGACTCCGCAAGCAGGTCAGTGAATGGGCCAGTACATGCATGCACTGCCAGACGGCCAAGGTGCAGCGGCACACCAAAGCTCCGCCGCAGCAGTTCCACCCCGCCCACCGGCGTTTCGACCACATTCATGTGGATATCGTGGGCCCCCTGCCAGTGTCGCGAGGAGCGCGGCACCTCCTGACTATCGTGGACCGGTTCACAAGATGGCCGGAGGCGATCCCGCTCACCGACACCACCTCCGAATCTTGCACCCGAGCCCTGATCACCACCTGGGTGTCCCGCTTTGGTGTACCGGCCCACATTACCTCCGACAGAGGCGCCCAGTTCACCTCCAGCCTGTGGTCAGCTATGGCCAGCCTTTTGGGGACTCAGCTGTACCACACCACTGCCTACCACCCACAGTCGAACGGCCTGGTGGAGCATTTCCACGGTCACCTGAAGTCGGCTCTCATGACCCGCCTGCGAGGAGCTAACTGGGCGGACGAGCTTCCCTGGGTCCTACTCGGCATCTGTACGGCGCCCAAAGACGATCTGCACGCCTCGTCGGCCGAGTTGGTGTACGGCGCACCCCTGGTCGTCCCCGGGGAGTTCATGCCAGCCCCAAGGGGGCAAGAGGAAGAACCCGCAGCAGTCCTGGGCAGACTACGCGAGAGGCTCGGTGACCTGGCCGCCATACCCACTTCGCAGCATGGGCAGAACCCGACCTGCGTACCCAAAGACCTGCAGAACTGTAAGTTTGTGTTTGTACGAAGGGGCGGGCATCGGCCACCGCAGTAGCGGCCCTACGAGGGGCCGCTTACGGTGCTCCGGAACAACGGGTCCACGTTCCTGCTGGACGTTGGGAGGAGAGAGGAGGTTTTCACGGTGGACCGACTCAAACCGGCCCATGTGGACCTGGCGCAACCGGTTGAGTTTCCGGCACCGCGGCGCAGAGGCAGACCTCCCAAACAGGTTCCGGCCCAGACTGTGGACATTGGGGGGGGGGGGGGGTGTTATGTGGCGACCCATTTCCTGGCTCATCCGAACCGGCTCACAATTAGCCAGCGCTCCGGCTAAGGGAGATAGCCTACGGGGGTTTGCGAGCACAGAGCTTTGGAGCCTCTGCGCCACGGGGGGGGGGGGGCAGGATGAGGGAGGCTTAAAAGCAAGGCTGGGTGTTTCGAATAAAGTTTTCCTTCGACTGCAGTTACCGATTCCGTGTCGTAATTTTAGCGCTGCATGTAGCGCTACATCTACACCCTTTAATTTTTCAATCTTTTTTAATGATTTCCAAATAAAGAATATACAAATCGGAAGAGGAGTTTAACAAGTAGATAATATAAAAGACATATAAACAGCAATAGTAAAAACAAATCAGTCTATTATATCAAAATCAAATAAGTAAAATATTATGCTGTTATATATACAATAGTCAAAAAAAACTACAACTCATAACAATCATAAAAAAAATTGGAAATTTTATTGATAAGGAAAAAAACCCACTAACAAAACTGAAACAAAAAAAAGAGTAAAAAAGGAAAGAAAAAGAAAGATTGGGCAGTCCATTTGCAGATTCTGCAACCTTTCTATGGTTTCCACATCCTTCCTGTAGTGAGGCGACCAAAACTGAGCACAGTACTCCAAGTAGGGTCTGACCAGGTTCTATATAGCTGCAACTTTATCCTGAGATTATCCAGGATTTATGAACATTTGGAGAGGCATAATATGATTAGGAATAGCCAGCATGGCTTTATCAAAGGCAGGTCATTCCTGATGAGCCTGATTGAATTTTTTGAGGATGTGACTAAACACATGAATGAAGGTAGAGCCGTAGGTATAGTGTATATGGATTTCAGCAAGGCATTTGATAAGGTACCCCATTGAAGGCTTATTGAGAAAGTAAGGAGGCATGGGATCCAAGGGGACATTGCTTTGTGGATCCAGAACTGGTTTGTCCACAGAGACAAAGAGTGGTTGTAGATGGGTCATATTCCGCATGGAGGTCAGTGACCAGTGGGGTGCCTCAGGGATCTGTTCTGGGATCCTTACTCTTTGTGATTTTTATAAATGACCTGGATGATGAAGTGGAGGGATGAGTTAGTAAGTTGGCCCTACTAAGATGACACAAAAGTTGGAGGTATTGTGGATAGTGTGGAGGATTGTCAGAGGTTACAGTGGGACATTGATAGGATGCAAAACTGGGCTGAGAAATGGCAGCTGGAGTTCAACCCAGGTAAGTGCGAGGTGGTTCATTTTGGCAGGTCAAATATGATGGCAGAATATAGTATTAATGGCAAGACTCTTGGCAGTGTGGAGGATCAGAGGGATCTTGGGGTCCAAGTCCATAGGACGCTCAAAGCTGCTACGCAGGTTGACTCTGTGGTTAAGAAGGCATACGGTGTATTGGCCTTCATCAATCATGGGATTGAGTTTAATAGCCAAAAGGAAATGTTGCAGCTATATAGGACCCTGGTCAGACCCCACTTGTAGTACTGTGCTCAGTTCTGATCACCTCCCTACAGGAAGGATGTGGAAGCCATAGAAAGGGTGCAGAGGAGATTTACAAGGATGTTGCCTGGATTGGGGAGCATGCCTAATGAGAATAAGCTGAGTGAACTTGGCCTTTTCACCTTGGAGCGGCGGAAGATGAGAGGTGACCTGATGGAGATGTACAATATAATGAGAGGCATTGATCATGTGGATAGTCAGAGGCTTTTTCTAAGGGCTGAAATGGCTAGCACGAGAGGGCATATTTTTAAGGTGCTTGGAAGTAGGTACAGAGGAGATATCAGGGGTATGTTTTTTACGCAGAGAGTGGTGAGTACGTAGAATGGGCTGCTGGCGATGGTGGTGGAGGCGGATATGATAGAGTCTTTTAAGAGACTCCTGGATAGGCACATGGAGCTCAGAAAAATAGAGGGCTATGGGTATGCCTAGGTAGTTCTAAGGCAAGGAAATATTCAGCAGAGCTTTTTGGGCCGAGGGCCTGTATTGTGCTGTAGGTTTTCTATGTTTCTATTATATTATATAAAATTTAATTTCTTGATTCTCCAAATTCCTACGTGATACAAGTACCCTGTAGTCTGAATTATATTTGTGAATAGCTTCAAGCGTTCTGTCATAAACAAATAAAATTTCTGAGGAAGCAACACTTCTGAAAAAATTTGTTGCTTGGTGATATTAAACTTTGGCTTTTTTAAGTATTTGTTCAACAGACTAAGAAAGTCTGTGTGCAGGGGCCATCTGAGGCTATTTTAATTCTCCTCCCTGGTCCCACACCAACATATTTCTCTTGGCCTCCTCTCCTACCAGGGTTGGGCCAAGCTCGAGGAACAGCACCTGCTTTTCACCTGGTGGTCCGAGTATCACACAGCACGGACATTGAACTTCCATTTTCAGGTAAATTGCTGACTCCCCCCCCCCCCCCCCAACCCTCCTCTCTATACTCCGTTCCTGCTTTACCCATCCCATAGAACATAGAGAACATTGAACAGTACAGCACTGGAGCAGGCCCTTCAGCCAACAGTGTTGTACCAAACCAGCTAAAAAGTAATTCAAACCACCCTACTCCAGAAAATTAATCCCTCCTACCTACACAATGCCCCTATCCATCCACCTTCCTCACATTATGTTCCTATCCAAACATCTCATAAAAGCATTCCATTTATTTGCCTCTACCTCCATACAAGGCAGTACATTCCAGCATCCACTACCTGCTGAGTAAAATCTAACCCTTTGCATCTTCTTTGAACCTACCTCCTCCCTCACCTTCAACGCATGCCCTCTGGTGTTGGACATTTCAACACTGGGAAACAGATACTCTGTCCACTCTATCTATGCCTCTCATAATCTTATAAACTTCTATCAGATCTCCCCTCAGCCTCTGCCACTCCGAAGAAAACAACCCAAGGTTATCCAGCCTCTCATGATAGCACATGCCCTCTAAACCAGGTAGCATCCTGGGAAGCCTCTTCTGCACCCTCTCCAAAGCCCCAATATCCTTCCTATAGTGGGGCGACCAGAACTGTATACAATACTCCAGTGGCATGGTAGTCTAGCGGATAGCATAACACCATTACAGTGTCAGCAACATGAGTTCGATTCCTGCTGCTGTCTGTAAGGAGTTTGCACTCTCTCCCCGTGAGCAACTACAGTGGGTTTCCTCCGGGTGCTCCAGTTTTCTCCCATGTTCCAAAGGTGTGTGAGTGAGAACGTTAATTGGTCATGTGAGTGTAATTGGGTAATTGCTTATTTACTTTTATCAGTTTGATGTCTGGTTGAGTGCTCCAGTTAGATGGCTGTTTATTGATTGTGTTATAGTTACTATTCTATAGACATATTGAGTATACCCACAAGAAAATGTATCTCAGGGTTGTAAATAGTGTCTCATTAGTAAGTTGATAAAAAATTTCTTTATATTTTGAACTTTGTAACTTTTTATATCAGTCTCTTCCTTCTATCTTTCAGGCCAGACACAGAGTATTATTATTTTAATGATTGCCTGTTACGCCACTGGTGTTTTGGGCAGCAATGAAGGTCCTCCATCTCTGGCGGAGTCCAGGGCTTCCTTCAGCAGGCCAGTAGCTTCCTCTCGGTTTTCACTACTGTCAGTCATACCGGGGTGGAGTCTCAGCAACACTGTCATACCCAGATGCAGAAGGATTCTTCATTGCTGTTTCCGTAACAATTTTGTTTGACCAGTCAGGGTTGAACCCCCGAACCTGGAGGACCGGTGGACCACAGTTAGTCTGACCTCTACCCTTTGACCTGTTTGGCATGGATGACCCTACCAAGAGCCAAAGCATAAAGCCCTGACTCCAGCCAACAAAGCTCTCCGGGTCATTGAGCTACACAGGCACATGCTAACTTTTTGAGGCATCACTTTGAAGATATTTTGGGTTTTACAGAGGCTAGTGCCCCTGATGGAGCTGACTGAGTTCACAACTTTCTGCTGCTTATTTTGATAGTAGCCCCACCCCACCAATACCAGATGGTGATGGAACCAGTTAGAATGCTAGTTAGTGATGGAACCTGTAGAAATTTGGGACTGTCTTTAGTGACATACCAAATCTCTTCAAACTCATGAAATATAGCCACTGTTGTGCCTTCTTTGCACTTGCATCGACATGTTGGGTCCAGGATAGATCCTCAAAGATATTGACATCCAAGTGTTTGAAATTGCTCACCTTCTCCACTTCTCATCCCTCAATGAAGACTGGTGTGTGGTCCCTCATCTTACCCTTTCTGTCAACAAGTCAACAATCAGTTTCCGCTTTGTCTTTTGATTTTGCAGTTTGCGTTGTATCTAGGGAGGATGTCAAGGTCCTGGAAAACAGAATGCAGAAGAGGTTTACTAGAAAGATTGCAGGAATCATAGATGAGAGTATTGAGTACAGGAGACAGCCATGTTATGTTGAAGTCGTATGAGACATTGGTGAGGCCTAATTTGAAGTGTTGTGTGCAGTTTTTGTCACCTACCTACAGGAAAGGTTTAAATAAGGTTGAAATTGTACAGAGAAGATTTACAAGGATGTTGCCGGGTCTGGAGGACCTGAGTTATAAGGAATGATTGAATAGGTTAGGACTTTATTCTTTAGAATGTAGAAGATTAAGGGGAGATTTGATAGAGGTATTCAAAATTATGAGGGGTATAGGTAGGGGAAATGCAAGCAGACTTTTTCCGCTGAGGTTGTGTGAGACTAGAAGTAGAGGCCATAGAAAGATAGAAAACCTACAGCACAATACAGGCCTTTTGGCCAACAAAGCTGTGCTGAACATGTCCTTACCTTAGAAATGACCCTGGGTTACCCATAACCTTCTATTTTTCTGAGCTCCATGTACCCGCCCAGGAGTCTCTTAAAAGACCCTATCGTATCCACCTCCACCACCGTCGCCAGCAGCCCATTCCACACACTCACCACTCTCTGTATAAAAAACTTACCCCTGACATCTCCCCTGTACTACTCCCAATCACCTTAAAACTATTACCTCTCATGTCGTGGGTTAAAGGTGAAAGATGAAATGTTTAAGAGGAACATGAGGGGAAACTTCTTCACTCAGTGGGTGGTGAGAGTGTGGAACGAGCTGCCAGCTCAAGTAGTGGATGTAATTTTGATTTCAAAGTTTAAGAGTTTAAATAGATACATGAATGGAAAGAGTATGGACGCTATGGTCCTGGTGCAGTTTGATAGGAGTAGGCAGCTTAAATGTTTGGCACTAGATTGGCCAAATGCTTGTTTCTGTGCTATGCTTTTTGATATCACTAGGAATGAACCATTTTAGATCCAAGGTTAGACTGAAGAAACAGCAGTTATTTCAACTGAAACAAAATAATGAGACCATAAGACAAGAGAGCAGAATTAGGCCATTCAGCCCATTGAGTCTGCTCCACCATTCGATCATGACTAATTTATCATCCCTCTCAACCCTATTCTCCTGCCTTCTCCCCATAAACTTTGACCACCTTACTAATAAAGAACCTATCAACCTCTGCTTTAAATATTCTCCAAAACTTAATAGACCATAAGATAAAGGAGCAAAATTAGGCCATTTGGCCCATCGAGTCTACCCCACCATTTCATCATGGCTGATCATTTTCCCTCTCAACCCCAACCTCTTGCCTTGCCCCCATATCCCTTCATGCCCTGACCAATCAAGAATCTATCAACCTTTGTCTTAAATATACGTAAAACTTGGTCCCTGCAGCCATCAGTGGCAATGAATTCTGCAGGCTAAGGAAATTCCCTTTGGCTAAATAAATTCCTCCTTATCTCCATACTGAAAGGACATCCCTCTATTTTGAGGCTGTGACTTCCCCACCTTAGGAAATATCCTCTTCACATCCACTCTATCAAGGCCTTTCAACACTCGATGGGTTCTAATTTGGCCACACTTAATTCTTCTGAATGTTATTGAATACAGGCCCAAAGCCATCAAATGCTCTTCATATGACAAGCTGTTCAATCTTGGAATCATTTTTATGAACTTCATTTGTACTCTTTACAGTGTCAGCACATCCTTTCCTAGATAAGGAGCCCAAACTACTCACAACACTACTCACAAAACTCCAAGTGAGGTCTCACCAGTGCTTTACAAAGCCTTAACATTTCATTCCAGTCCTCTTGAAGGGAATGCTAACATTGCATTTGCCTTCCTCACCACAGACTCAACCCACAAATTAACCTTTAGGGAAATCCTGCACAATGACTTACAAGCCCCTTTGTTCTCCAAAGCCACCTGTGGCAATGAATTCCACAGATTTACCACCCTCTGGCGAAAGAAGTTCTTCCTTTTCTTTGAAAACTCCTGAAGAGATTTCCTTCTATTCTGAGACTGTTCCCTCTGAACCTACACTCCCCCGCCATATGAAACATCCTTTGCATGTCCACCCTATCCAGGCCTAACAGTGCTGAGAACCCCCACCCCTCCATTCCTCTAGACTCCATTGAGTACAGGCCCAGAGCCATCAGAAATTCCTCACATGGTAACTTTCATTTCCAAGAATATTTTTGAGAACTTCCTCCTGATGCTCTCCAATACTGTTGCATCCTTTCTTAGATAAGGGATCCAAAAGTGCTCCCAATACTCCAAGTGTGGTCTGACCAATGCCTCATAAAGCCCCATAATCTGAGAGATTATTGATGGATGTGCAGAAGAGAGTCTATTTTGGACAGAGGGAGAGATTCAGCTGTTTCTCCAGGAAGATGGTCAGATTCAAACTGAAAGATAAAGGAGGCCACCTGTCCTCACTTAAATCCATCTAAGTGACCATCTGGTACCTTCTTCCTCATGTACTTGTCAAGCTCTCCTCAGATTCATTGCTTGCTTTGTCTGAGCTCATGAATCTTAAGGAGTCATTATGCTTTGGGTAAGGAAGTTCCTTCTGAATTGGTTATCAGATTTTTTAGTGTCTCTGGTGGTAATGGTCTCCTTGCAAATTTACCCACTCTGCAAATTGCTACTGGGTCAGAGGCAATCGATTTATATGGCCAGCCTGTATAGCTGAAGTTCAATTCCCACCACACCCATAAGGAGTTTGTATTTCCCCCCCAAATGCTTTTGATTCAAAACCTTAAGTGCAGGTTTTGAACCTGAAGTGGTCCTACTGGACATTATACAACATCTCCCACTGTGAACAGTCACCCCATATCAGACTGTGCTTCCAGTCCATGTTGTCTGTGAGTCAATAGGCAGATATTATCCATGTTGTCTGAGGACTGATGGGTCAGCATTGTCCATGTTATCTGTGGGTCAATGGGCCATCGTTTTCCATGTTATCTGTGGGTCGTTGGGTTGACATTATCCATGTTGACAGTCAATCGATGAGTTAATGTTCTCCATAACATTATTCATGTTCTCTGTGGGTCGATGGCTCAACATTGTCAGTGTTATCTGTGGGTCGATGGGGCAACATTGTACATGTTGTCTGAGAGTTGAGGGGTCAACATTGTCCATGTTGTCTGTGGGTTGAAGGGTCAACATTGTCAGTGTTTTCTGTGGGTCGATGGGTCAACATTGTCCATGTTATCTGTGGGTCGATGGGTCAACATTATCAGTGTTATCTGTGGGTCGATGCATCAACAATGTCCAGGTCATCTGTGGGTCGATCGGTCATCATTGTCCATGTTGTCTATGGGTCAATGGGGCAACATTGTACATGTTGTCTGAGAGTTGAGGGGTCAACATTGTCCATGTTGTCTGTGGATCAATGGGTCAACATTGTCCATGTTATCTGTGAGTCGATGGGTCAACATTGTCAGTGTTGTCTGTGGGTCGATGGGTCAACATTATCCATGTTATCTGTGGGTTGATGGGTCAACAATGTCAGTGTTGTTTGTGGGTCGATGGGTCAACATTGTCCATGTTGTCGCTGGGCTGATGGGTCAAAATTGTCAGTGCTGTCTGTGGGTCGATGGGTCAACATTGTCCATTTTATCTGTGGATCGATGGGTCAACATTGTCGGTGTTGTCTGTGGGACGATGGGTCAACATTGTCGGTTTTGTCTGTGGGTCGACGGTTCAACATTGTCAGTGTTATCTGCGGATCGATGAGTGAACATTGTCCATGTTGTCTGTGGTCGATGGGTCAACATTGTCAGTGACGTCTGAGGGTCGATTGGACAACATTGTCATTGTTGTCTGTGGGTCGATGGATCAACATTGTCCATGTTATCTATGGGTTGATGGGTCAACATTTTCCATGTTGCTTGTGGGTCGATGGGTCAACAGTTTCGGTGTTGTCTGTGGGTAGATGCGTCAACATTTTCACTGTTATCTGCGGGTCGATGGGCCAACATTGTCCATGTAGTCGGTGGGTCGATGTGTCAACATTGTCAGTGTGTCTGTGGGTCGATGGGCCAACATTGTCTCTGTTGTCTGTGGGTCGATGGTTCAGCATTGTCCATGTTGACTGTGGGTCGAATGGTCAACATTGTCAATGTTGTCTGTAGGTCGATGGGTGAATATTGTCAGTGTTGTCTGTGGGTAGATGGGTGAACATTTTCAGTGTTATCTGTGGGTCGATGGGTCAACATTGTCCATGTACTCGGTGGGTTGATGGGTCAGCATTGTCCATGTTGACTGTGGGTCGAATGGTCAACATTGTCAATGCCGTCTGTAGATCGATGGGTGAATATTGACAGTGTTGTCTGTGGGTAGATGGGTCAACATTGTCCATGTTGTCTGTGGGTCGATGGGTCAACATTGTCAGTGTTATCTGTGGATAGATGGGACAAAATTGTCCATGTTGTCTGTGGGTCGATGGGTCAACATTGTCCATGTTGTCTGTGGGTCGATGGGTCAACATTGTCCATGTATTCGGTGGCTCGAGGTGTCAACATTGTCCAAGATATCTATGGGTTGATGTGTCAACATTGTCCATGTAGACGGTTGGTCGATGGGTCAACATTGTGTGTGTTGTCTGTGGGTTGATGGGTCAGCATTGTCCATGTTGACTGTGGGTCGAATGGTCAATATTGTCAATGTCGTCTGTCGGTCGATGGGTGAATATTGTCAGTGTTGTCTCTGGGTAGATGGGTCAACATTTTCAGTGTTATCTGTGGGTCGATGGGTCAACATTGTCCATGTATTCGGTGGGTCGAGGTGTCAACATTGTCCATGTTATCTATGGGTTGATGTGTCAACATTGTCCATGTAGACGGTTGGTCGATGGGTCAACATTGTGAGTGTTGTCTGTGGGTCGATGGGTCAACATTGTCAATGTCGTCTGTTGGTCGATGGGTGAATATTGTCAGTGTTGTATTTGGGTCGATGGGTCAACATTGTCCATGTATTCGGTGGGTCGAGGTGTCAACATTGTCCAAGTTATCTATGGGTTGATGTGTCAACATTTTCCATGCTGTCTGCAGGTCGATGGGTCAACATAGTCCATGTAGTCGGTGGGTTGCTGGGTCAACATTGTCAGTGTTGTCTGTGGGTAGATGGGTCAACAATGTCCATGTTGTCTGTGGGTCGATGGGTCAACATTGTCAGTGTATCTGTGGGTCGACGGGCCAACATTGTCAGTGTTGTCTGTGGGTCGATGGGTCAGCATTGTCCATGTTTACCGTGGGTCGAATGGTCAACATTGTCCATGTTGTCTGTGGGTCGATGGGTCAACATTGTCCATGTTGTCTGTGGGTCGATGGGTCAACAGTTTCTGTGTTGTCTGTGGGTCGATGGGTCAACAGTTTCTGTGTTGTCTGTGGGTCGATGGGTCAACATTATCTGTGTTGTCTGTGGGTCGATGGGTCAACATTGTCTGTGTAGTCTGTAGGTCGATTGGGCAGTGTTATCCATGTTGTCTGTGGGTCAATGGGTCAACAGTTTCGGTGTTGTCTGTGAGTCAATGCATCAACATTTTCAGAGTTATCTGTTGGTCGATGGGCCAACATTGTCCATGTTGACTGTGGGTCGAATTGTCAACATTGTCAATGTCGTCCGTAGGTCGATGGGTCAACATTGTCAGTGTAGTCTGTAGGTCGATTGGGCAGCAATATCCATGTTGTCTGTGGGTCGATGGGTCAACAGTTTTGGTGTTGTCTGTGGGTCGATGGGTCAACATTGTCAGTGTTATCTGTGGGTATTTGGGACAACATTGTCCATGTTGTCTGTGGGTTGATGGTTCAGCATTGTCCATGTTGACTGTGGGTCGAATGGTCAACATTGTCAATGTCGTCTGTAGGTCGATGGGTGAGTATTGTCAGTGTGTCTGTGGGTGGATGGGTCAACATTGTCAGTGTAGTCTATAGGTCGATTGGGCAGCGTTAACCATGTTGTCTGTGGGTCGATGTGTCAGCATTGTCCATGTTGACTGTGGGTCGAATGGTCAACATTGTCAATGTCATCTGTCGGTCGATGGGTGAACATTGTCAGTGTTGTATTTGGGTCAATGGGTCAACATTGTCCATGTAGTCGGTGGGTCGAATGGTCAACATTGTCAATGTCGTCTGTAGATCGATGGGTGAATATTGACAGTGTTGTCTGTGGGTAGACGGGTCAACATTGTCAGTGTAGTCTGTAGGTCGATTGGACAGCGTTATCCATGTTATCTGTGGGTCGATGGGTCAACATTGTCCATGTTGTCTGTGGGTCCTTGGGTCAGCATTGTCCATGTAGTCGGTGCGTCCATGGGTCAACATAGTCAGTGCAGACTGTAGGTCGATTGGGCAGCATTATCCATGTTGTCTGTGGGTCGATGGGTCAACAGTTTTGTTGTTGTCTGTCGGTCGATGGGTCAACAGTTTTGGTGTTCTCTGTGGGTCGATGGGTCAACATTGTCAGTGTTATCTGTGGGTAGATGGGACGACATTGTCCATGTTGTCTGTGGGTCGATGGGTCAACATTGTCCATGTTGTCTGTGGGTCGATGGGTCAACATTGTCCATGTAGTCAGTGGGTCGATGGGTCAACATTGTCCATGTTATCTATGGGTCGATGGGTCAACATTGTCCATGTAGTCGGTGGGTCGATGGGTCAACATTGTCAGTGTGTATGTGGGTCGATGGGCCAACATTGTCAGTGTTGTTTGTGGGTCGACGAGTCAGTATTTTCCAGGTTGACTCTGGGTAGAATGGTCAGCATTGTCAATGTCGTCTGTTGGTCGATGGGTGGATATTGTCAGTGTTGTCTGTTGGTAGATGGGTCAACATTGTCCATGTTGTCTGTGGGTCGATGGGTCAACAATGTCCATGTTGTCAGTGGGTCGATGGGTCAACATTGTCCATGTTATCTATGGGTAGATTGGTCAACATTTTCCATGTTGTCTGTGGGTCGATGGGCCAACATTGTCTCTGTTGTCTGTGGGTTGATGGTTCAGCATTGTCCATGTTGACTGTGGGTCGAATGGTCAACATTGTCAATGTCGTCTGTAGGTCGATGGGTGAGTATTGTCAGTGTGTCTGTGGGTGGATGGGTCAACATTGTCAGTGTAGTCTATAGGTCGATTGGGCAGCGTTAACCATGTTGTCTGTGGGTCGATGTGTCAGCATTGTCCATGTTGACTGTGGGTCGAATGGTCAACATTGTCAATGTCGTCTGTCGGATGATGGGTGAATATTGTCAGTGTTGTCTGTGGGTCAATGGGTCAACATTGTCCATGTAGTCGGTGGGTTGAATGGTCAACATTGTCAATGTCGTCTGTAGATCGATGGGTGAATATTGACAGTGTTGTCTGTGGGTAGACGGGTCAACATTGTCCATGTTATCTGTGTGTCGATGGGTCAACATTGTCGGTGTTGTTTCTGGGTCGATGGTTCAACAGTGTCAGTGTTATCTTTGGGTCGATGGGTCAACATTGTCCATGTATTCGGTGGGTCGAGGTGTCAACATTGTCCATGTTATCTATGGGTTGATGTGTCAACATTGTCCATGTAGACGGTTGGTCGATGGGTCAACATTGTGTGTGTTTTCTGTGGGTCGATGGGTCAGCATTGTCCATGTTGACTGTGGGTCGAATGGTCAATATTGTCAATGTCGTCTGTCGGTCGATGGGTGAATATTGTCAGTGTTGTCTCTGGGTAGATGGGTCAACATTTTCAGTGTTATCTGTGGGTCGATGGGTCAACATTGTCCATGTGTTCGGTGGGTCGAGGTGTCAACATTGTCCATGTTATCCATGGGTTGATGTGTCAACATTGTCCATGTAGACGGTTGGTCGATGGGTCAACATTGTGAGTGTTGTCTGTGGGTCGATGGGTCAACATTGTCAATGTCGTCTGTTGGTCGATGGGTGAATATTGTCAGTGTTGTATTTGGGTCGATGGGTCAACATTGTCCATGTATTCGGTGGGTCGAGGTGTCAACATTGTCCATGTTATCTATGGGTTGATGTGTCAACATTTTCCATGCTGTCTGTAGGTCGATGGGTCAACATAGTCCATGTAGTCGGTGGGTCGCTGGGTCAACATTGTCAGTGTGTCTGTGGGTCGACGGGCCAACATTGTTAGTGTTGTCTGTGGGTCGATGGGTCAGCATTGTCCATGTTGACCGTGGGTCGAATGGTCAACATTGTCAATGTCGTCTGCAGATCGATGGGTGAATATTGTCCATGTTGTATGTGGGTCAATGGGTCAACATTGTCCATGTTGTATGTGGGTCAATGGGTCAACATTGTCCATGTTGTCTGGGTCGATGGGTCAACATTGTCCATGTAGTCAGTGGGTCGATGGGTCAACATTGTCCATGTTATATATGGGTTGATTGGCCAACATTTTCCATGTTGTCTGTGGGTCGATGGGTCAACATTGTCCATGTAGTCAGTGGGTTGATGGGTCAACATTGTCTCTGTTGCCTGTGGGTTGATGGTTCAGCATTGTCCATGTTGACTGTGGGTCGAATGGTCAACATTGTCAATGTCGTCTGTAGGTCGATGGGTGAGCATTGTCAGTGTGTCTGTGGGTCGATGGGTCAACATTGTCAGTGTAGTCTATAGGTCGATTGGGTAGCGTTAACCATGTTGTCTGTGGGTCGATGTGTCAGCATTGTCCATGTTGACTGCGGGTCGAATGGTCAACATTGTCAATGTCGTCTGTCGGTCGATGGGTGAATATTGTCAGTGTTGTCTGTGGGTCGATGGGTCAACATTGTCCATGTTGACCGTGGGTCGAATGGTCAACATTGTCAATGTCGTCTGCAGATCGATGGGTCAACATTGTCAGTGTTATCTGTGGATAGATGGGACAACGTTGTCCATGTTGTCTGTGGGTCGATGGTCCACATTGTCCATGTTGTCTGTGGGTCGATGGGTCAACAGTTTCTGTGTTGTCTGTGTGTCGATGGGTCAACATTGTCTGTGTTGTCTGTGGGTCGATGGGTCAACATTGTCAGTGTAGTCTGTAGGTCGATTGGGCAGTGTTATCCATGTTGTCTGTGGGTCGATGGGTCAACAGTTTCGGTGTTGTCTGTGAGTCGATGCATCAACATTATCAGAGTTATCTGTTGGTCGATGGGCCAACATTGTCCATGTAGTTGGTGGGTCGATGTGTCAACATTGTCAGTGTGTCTGTGGGTCGATGGGTCAACATTGTCAGTGTAGTCTATAGGTCGATTGGGCAGCGTTAACCATGTTGTCTGTGGGTTGATGTGTCAGCATTGTCCATGTTGACTGTGGGTCGAATGGTCAACATTGTCAATGATGTCTGTCGGTCGATGGGTGAATATTGTCAGTATTGTCTGTGGGTAGATGGGCCAACATTGTCAGTGTTGTCTGTGGGTCGATGTGTCAACATTGTCCATGTAGTCGGTGGGTCGCTGGGTCAACATTGTCAGTGTGTCTGTGGGTCGACGGGCCAACATTGTCAGTGTTGTCTGTGGGTCGATGGGTCAGCATTGTCCATGTTGACCGTGGGTCGAATGGTCAACATTGTCAATGTCGTCTGCAGATCGATGGGTGATTATTAACAGTGTTGTATGTGGGTCAATGGGTCAACATTGTCCATGTTGTATGTGGGTCAATGGGTCAACATTGTCCATGTTGTCTGTGGGTCGATGGGTCAACATTGAACATGTAGTCAGTGGGTCGATGGGTCAACATTTTCCATGTTGTCTGTGGGTCGAATGGTCAACATTGTCAATGTCGTCTGCAGATCGATGGGTCAACATTGTCAGTGTTATCTGTGGATAGATGGGACAACGTTGTCCATGTTGTCTGTGGGTCGATGGTCCACATTGTCCATGTTGTCTGTGGGTCGATGGGTCAACAGTTTCTGTGTTGTCTGTGGGTCGATGGGTCAACATTGTCTGTGTTGTCTGTGGGTCGATGGGTCAACATTGTCAGTGTAGTCTGTAGGTCGATTGGGCAGCGTTATCCATGTTGTCTGTGGGTCGATGGGTCAACAGTTTCGGTGTTGTCTGTGAGTCGATGCATCAACATTATCAGAGTTATCTGTTGGTCGATGGGCCAACATTGTCCATGTAGTTGGTGGGTCGATGTGTCAACATTGTCAGTGTGTCTGTGGGTCGATGGGTCAACATTGTCAGTGTAGTCTATAGGTCGATTGGGCAGCGTTAACCATGTTGTCTGTGGGTTGATGTGTCAGCATTGTCCATGTTGACTGTGGGTCGAATGGTCAACATTGTCAATGATGTCTGTCGGTCGATGGGTGAATATTGTCAGTATTGTCTGTGGGTAGATGGGCCAACATTGTCAGTGTTGTCTGTGGGTAGATGGGTCAACATTGTCCATGTAGTCGGTGGGTCGCTGGGTCAACATTGTCAGTGTGTCTGTGGGTCGACGGGCCAACATTGTCAGTGTTGTCTGTGGGTCGATGTGTCAGCATTGTCCATGTTGACTGTGGGTCGAATGGTCAACATTGTCAATGTCATCTGTCGGTCGATGGGTGAACATTGTCAGTGTTGTATTTGGGTCAATGGGTCAACATTGTCCATGTAGTCGGTGGGTCGAATGGTCAACATTGTCAATGTCGTCTGTAGATCGATGGGTGAATATTGACAGTGTTGTCTGTGGGTAGACGGGTCAACATTGTCAGTGTAGTCTGTAGGTCGATTGGACAGCGTTATCCATGTTATCTGTGGGTCGATGGGTCAACATTGTCCATGTTGTCTGTGGGTCCTTGGGTCAGCATTGTCCATGTAGTCGGTGCGTCCATGGGTCAACATAGTCAGTGCAGACTGTAGGTCGATTGGGCAGCATTATCCATGTTGTCTGTGGGTCGATGGGTCAACAGTTTTGTTGTTGTCTGTCGGTCGATGGGTCAACAGTTTTGGTGTTCTCTGTGGGTCGATGGGTCAACATTGTCAGTGTTATCTGTGGGTAGATGGGACGACATTGTCCATGTTGTCTGTGGGTCGATGGGTCAACATTGTCCATGTTGTCTGTGGGTCGATGGGTCAACATTGTCCATGTAGTCAGTGGGTCGATGGGTCAACATTGTCCATGTTATCTATGGGTCGATGGGTCAACATTGTCCATGTAGTCGGTGGGTCGATGGGTCAACATTGTCAGTGTGTATGTGGGTCGATGGGCCAACATTGTCAGTGTTGTTTGTGGGTCGACGAGTCAGTATTTTCCAGGTTGACTCTGGGTAGAATGGTCAGCATTGTCAATGTCGTCTGTTGGTCGATGGGTGGATATTGTCAGTGTTGTCTGTTGGTAGATGGGTCAACATTGTCCATGTTGTCTGTGGGTCGATGGGTCAACAATGTCCATGTTGTCAGTGGGTCGATGGGTCAACATTGTCCATGTTATCTATGGGTAGATTGGTCAACATTTTCCATGTTGTCTGTGGGTCGATGGGCCAACATTGTCTCTGTTGTCTGTGGGTTGATGGTTCAGCATTGTCCATGTTGACTGTGGGTCGAATGGTCAACATTGTCAATGTCGTCTGTAGGTCGATGGGTGAGTATTGTCAGTGTGTCTGTGGGTGGATGGGTCAACATTGTCAGTGTAGTCTATAGGTCGATTGGGCAGCGTTAACCATGTTGTCTGTGGGTCGATGTGTCAGCATTGTCCATGTTGACTGTGGGTCGAATGGTCAACATTGTCAATGTCGTCTGTCGGATGATGGGTGAATATTGTCAGTGTTGTCTGTGGGTCAATGGGTCAACATTGTCCATGTAGTCGGTGGGTTGAATGGTCAACATTGTCAATGTCGTCTGTAGATCGATGGGTGAATATTGACAGTGTTGTCTGTGGGTAGACGGGTCAACATTGTCCATGTTATCTGTGTGTCGATGGGTCAACATTGTCGGTGTTGTTTCTGGGTCGATGGTTCAACAGTGTCAGTGTTATCTTTGGGTCGATGGGTCAACATTGTCCATGTATTCGGTGGGTCGAGGTGTCAACATTGTCCATGTTATCTATGGGTTGATGTGTCAACATTGTCCATGTAGACGGTTGGTCGATGGGTCAACATTGTGTGTGTTTTCTGTGGGTCGATGGGTCAGCATTGTCCATGTTGACTGTGGGTCGAATGGTCAATATTGTCAATGTCGTCTGTCGGTCGATGGGTGAATATTGTCAGTGTTGTCTCTGGGTAGATGGGTCAACATTTTCAGTGTTATCTGTGGGTCGATGGGTCAACATTGTCCATGTGTTCGGTGGGTCGAGGTGTCAACATTGTCCATGTTATCCATGGGTTGATGTGTCAACATTGTCCATGTAGACGGTTGGTCGATGGGTCAACATTGTGAGTGTTGTCTGTGGGTCGATGGGTCAACATTGTCAATGTCGTCTGTTGGTCGATGGGTGAATATTGTCAGTGTTGTATTTGGGTCGATGGGTCAACATTGTCCATGTATTCGGTGGGTCGAGGTGTCAACATTGTCCATGTTATCTATGGGTTGATGTGTCAACATTTTCCATGCTGTCTGTAGGTCGATGGGTCAACATAGTCCATGTAGTCGGTGGGTCGCTGGGTCAACATTGTCAGTGTGTCTGTGGGTCGACGGGCCAACATTGTTAGTGTTGTCTGTGGGTCGATGGGTCAGCATTGTCAATGTCGTCTGTAGGTCGATGGGTGGATATTGTCAGTGTTGTCTGTTGGTAGATGGGTCAACATTGTCCATGTTGTCTGTGGGTCGATGGGTCAACATTGTCCATGTAGTCGGTGGGTCGCTGGGTCAACATTGTCAGTGTGTCTGTGGGTATACGGGCCAACATTGTCAGTGTTGTCTGTGGGTCGATGGGTCAGCATTGTCCATGTTGACCGTGGGTCGAATGGTCAACATTGTCAATGTCGTCTGCAGATCGATGGGTGATTATTAACAGTGTTGTATGTGGGTCAATGGGTCAACATTGTCCATGTTGTATGTGGGTCAATGGGTCAACATTGTCCATGTTGTCTGGGTCGATGGGTCAACATTGTCCATGTAGTCAGTGGGTCGATGGGTCAACATTGTCCATGTTATCTATGGGTTGATTGGTCAACATTTTCCATGTTGTCTGTGGGTCGATGGGTCAACATTGTCCATGTAGTCAGTGGGTTGATGGGTCAACATTGTCCATGTTATCTATGGGTAGATGCGTCAACATTGTCAGTGTGTCTGTGGGTCGATGGGCCAACATTGTCTCTGTTGTCTGTGGGTTGATGGTTCAGCATTGTCCATGTTGACTGTGGGTCGAATGGTCAACATTGTCAAAGTCGTCTGTAGGTCGATGGATGAGCATTGTCAGTGTGTCTGTGGGTGGATGGGTCAACATTGTCAGTGTAGTCTATAGGTCGATTGGGCAGCGTTAACCATGTTGTCTGTGGGTCGATGTGTCAGCATTGTCCATGTTGACTGCGGGTCGAATGGTCAACATTGTCAATGTCGTCTGTCAGTCGATGGGTGAATATTGTCAGTGTTGTCTGTGGGTCGATGGGTCAACATTGTCCATGTTGACCGTGGGTCGAATGGTCAACATTGTCAATGTTGTCTGCAGATCGATGGGTCAACATTGACAGTGTTATCTGTGGATAGATGGGACAACATTGTCCATGTTGTCTGTGGGTCGATGGTCCACATTGTCCATGTTGTCTGTGGGTCGATGGGTCAACAGTTTCTGTGTTGTCTGTGGGTCGATGGGTCAACATTGTCTGTGTTGTCTGTGGGTCGATGGGTCAACATTGTCAGTGTAGTCTGTAGGTCGATTGGGCAGCGATATCCATGTTGTCTGTGGGTCGATGGGTCAACAGTTTCGGTGTTGTCTGTGAGTCGATGCATCAACATTATCAGAGTTATCTGTTGGTCGATGGGCCAACATTGTCCATGTAGTTGGTGGGTCGATGTGTCAACATTGTCAGTGTGTCTGTGGGTCGATGGGTCAACATTGTCAGTGTAGTCTATAGGTCGATTGGGCAGCGTTAACCATGTTGTCTGTGGGTTGATGTGTCAGCATTGTCCATGTTGACTGTGGGTCGAATGGTCAACATTGTCAATGATGTCTGTCGGTCGATGGGTGAATATTGTCTGTATTGTCTGTGGGTAGATGGGCCAACATTGTCAGTGTTGTCTGTGGGTCGATGGGTCAACATTGTCCATGTAGTCGGTGGGTCGCTGGGTCAACATTGTCAGTGTGTCTGTGGGTCGACGGGCCAACATTGTCAGTGTTGTCTGTGGGTCGATGGGTCAGCATTGTCCATGTTGACCGTGGGTCGAATGGTCAACATTGTCAATGTCTGCAGATCGATGGGTGATTATTAACAGTGTTGTATGTGGGTCAATGGGTCAACATTGTCCATGTTGTATGTGGGTCAATGGGTCAACATTGTCCATGTTGTCTGTGGGTCGATGGGTCAACATTGAACATGTAGTCAGTGGGTCGATGGGTCAACATTTTCCATGTTGTCTGTGGGTCGAATGGTCAACATTGTCAATGTCGTCTGCAGATCGATGGGTCAACATTGTCAGTGTTATCTGTGGATAGATGGGACAACGTTGTCCATGTTGTCTGTGGGTCGATGGTCCACATTGTCCATGTTGTCTGTGGGTCGATGGGTCAACAGTTTCTGTGTTGTCTGTGGGTCGATGGGTCAACATTGTCTGTGTTGTCTGTGGGTCGATGGGTCAACATTGTCAGTGTAGTCTGTAGGTCGATTGGGCAGCGTTATCCATGTTGTCTGTGGGTCGATGGGTCAACAGTTTCGGTGTTGTCTGTGAGTCGATGCATCAACATTATCAGAGTTATCTGTTGGTCGATGGGCCAACATTGTCCATGTAGTTGGTGGGTCGATGTGTCAACATTGTCAGTGTGTCTGTGGGTCGATGGGTCAACATTGTCAGTGTAGTCTATAGGTCGATTGGGCAGCGTTAACCATGTTGTCTGTGGGTTGATGTGTCAGCATTGTCCATGTTGACTGTGGGTCGAATGGTCAACATTGTCAATGATGTCTGTCGGTCGATGGGTGAATATTGTCAGTATTGTCTGTGGGTAGGTGGGCCAACATTGTCAGTGTTGTCTGTGGGTAGATGGGTCAACATTGTCCATGTAGTCGGTGGGTCGCTGGGTCAACATTGTCAGTGTGTCTGTGGGTCGACGGGCCAACATTGTCAGTGTTGTCTGTGGGTCGATGGGTCAGCATTGTCCATGTTGACCGTGGGTCGAATGGTCAACATTGTCAATGTCGTCTGCAGATCGATGGGTGATTATTAACAGTGTTGTATGTGGGTCAATGGGTCAACATTGTCCATGTTGTATGTGGGTCAATGGGTCAACATTGTCCATGTTGTCTGTGGGTCGATGGGTCAACATTGAACATGTAGTCAGTGGGTCGATGGGTCAACATTTTCCATGTTGTCTGTGGGTCGAATGGTCAACATTGTCAATGTCGTCTGCAGATCGATGGGTCAACATTGTCAGTGTTATCTGTGGATAGATGGGACAACGTTGTCCATGTTGTCTGTGGGTCGATGGTCCACATTGTCCATGTTGTCTGTGGGTCGATGGGTCAACAGTTTCTGTGTTGTCTGTGGGTCGATGGGTCAACATTGTCTGTGTTGTCTGTGGGTCGATGGGTCAACATTGTCAGTGTAGTCTGTAGGTCGATTGGGCAGCGTTATCCATGTTGTCTGTGGGTCGATGGGTCAACAGTTTCGGTGTTGTCTGTGAGTCGATGCATCAACATTATCAGAGTTATCTGTGGGTTGATGTGTCAGCATTGTCCATGTTGACTGTGGGTCGAATGGTCAACATTGTCAATGATGTCTGTCGGTCGATGGGTGAATATTGTCAGTATTGTCTGTGGGTAGGTGGGCCAACATTGTCAGTGTTGTCTGTGGGTCGATGGGTCAACATTGTCCATGTAGTCGGTGGGTCGCTGTGTCAACATTGTCAGTGTGTCTGTGGGTCGACGGGCCAACATTGTCAGTGTTGTCTGTGGGTCGATGGGTCAGCATTGTCCATGTTGACCGTGGGTCGAATGGTCAACATTGTCAATGTCGTCTGCAGATCGATGGGTGATTATTAACAGTGTTGTATGTGGGTCAATGGGTCAACATTGCCCATGTTGTATGTGGGTCAATGGGTCAACATTGTCCATGTTGTCTGTGGGTCGATGGGTCAACATTGAACATGTAGTCAGTGGGTCGATGGGTCAACATTTTCCATGTTGTCTGTGGGTTGATGGTTCAGCATTGTCCATGTTGACTGTGGGTCGAATGGTCAACATTGTCAATGTCGTCTGTAGGTCGATGGGTGAGTATTGTCAGTGTGTCTGTGGGTGGATGGGTCAACATTGTCAGTGTAGTCTATAGGTCGATTGGGCAGCGTTAACCATGTTGTCTGTGGGTCGATGTGTCAGCATTGTCCATGTTGACTGTGGGTCGAATGGTCATCATTGTCAATGTCGTCTGTAGGTCGATGGGAGAGTATTGTCAGTGTGTCTGTGGGTCGATGGGTCAGCATTGTCAGTGTTATCTGTGGGTAGATGGGACAACATTTTCCATGTTGTCTGTGGGTCGATAGGTCAACATTGTCCATGTTGTCTGTGGGACGATGGGTCAACAGTTTCGGTGTTGTCTGTGGGTCGATGGGCCAACATTGTCCATGTAATCGGTGGGTCGATGGGTCAACATTGTCAGTGTGTCTGTGGGTCGATGGGCCAACATTGTCAGTGTTGTCTGTGGGTCGACGAGTCAGCATTGTCCAGGTTGACTGTGGGTAGAATGGTCAACATTGTCAATGTCGTCTGTAGGTCGATGAGTGGATATTGTCAGTGTTGTCTGTTGGTAGATGGGTCAACATTGTCCATGTTGTCTGTGGGTCGATGGGTCAACATTGTCCATGTTGTCTGTGGGTCGATGCGTCAACATTGTCCACGTTGTCTGTGGGTCGATGGGTCAACATTGTCCATGTTGTCTGTGGGTCGATGCGTCCACATTGTCCATGTTGTCTGTGGGTCGATGGGTCAACTGTTTCTGTGTTGTCTGTGGGTCGATGGGTCAACATTGTCTGTGTTGTCTGTGGGTCGATGGGTCAACATTGTCAGTGTAGTCTGTAGGTCGATTGGGCAGCGTTATCCATGTTGTCTGTGGGTCGATGGGTCAACAGTTTCGGTGTTGTCTGTGAGTCGATGCATCAACATTATCAGAGTTATCTGTTGGTCGATGGGCCAACATTGTCCATGTAGTTGGTGGGTCGATGTGTCAACATTGTCAGTGTGTCTGTGGGTCGATGGGTCAACATTGTCAGTGTAGTCTATAGGTCGATTGGGCAGCGTTAACCATGTTGTCTGTGGGTTGATGTGTCAGCATTGTCCATGTTGACTGTGGGTCGAATGGTCAACATTGTCAATGATGTCTGTCGGTCGATGGGTGAATATTGTCAGTATTGTCTGTGGGTAGATGGGCCAACATTGTCAGTGTTGTCAGTGGGTCGACGACTCAGCATTGTCAATGTCGTCTGTAGGTCGATGGGTGGATATTGTCAGTGTTGTCTGTTGGTAGATGGGTCAACATTGTCCATGTTGTCTGTGGGTCGATGGGTCAACATTGTCCATGTAGTCGGTGGGTCGCTGGGTCAACATTGTCAGTGTGTCTGTGGGTCGACGGGCCAACATTGTCAGTGTTGTCTGTGGGTCGATGGGTCAGCATTGTCCATGTTGACCGTGGGTCGAATGGTCAACATTGTCAATGTCGTCTGCAGATCGATGGGTGATTATTAACAGTGTTGTATGTGGGTCAATGGGTCAACATTGTCCATGTTGTATGTGGGTCAATGGGTCAACATTGTCCATGTTGTCTGGGTCGATGGGTCAACATTGTCCATGTAGTCAGTGGGTCGATGGGTCAACATTGTCCATGTTATCTATGGGTTGATTGGTCAACATTTTCCATGTTGTCTGTGGGTCGATGGGTCAACATTGTCCATGTAGTCAGTGGGTTGATGGGTCAACATTGTCCATGTTATCTATGGGTAGATGCGTCAACATTGTCAGTGTGTCTGTGGGTCGATGGGCCAACATTGTCTCTGTTGTCTGTGGGTTGATGGTTCAGCATTGTCCATGTTGACTGTGGGTCGAATGGTCAACATTGTCAATGTCGTCTGTAGGTCGATGGATGAGCATTGTCAGTGTGTCTGTGGGTGGATGGGTCAACATTGTCAGTGTAGTCTATAGGTCGATTGGGCAGCGTTAACCATGTTGTCTGTGGGTCGATGTGTCAGCATTGTCCATGTTGACTGCGGGTCGAATGGTCAACATTGTCAATGTCGTCTGTCAGTTGATGGGTGAATATTGTCAGTGTTGTCTGTGGGTCGATGGGTCAACATTGTCCATGTTGACCGTGGGTCGAATGGTCAACATTGTCAATGTTGTCTGCAGATCGATGGGTCAACATTGACAGTGTTATCTGTGGATAGATGGGACAACATTGTCCATGTTGTCTGTGGGTCGATGGTCCACATTGTCCATGTTGTCTGTGGGTCGATGGGTCAACAGTTTCTGTGTTGTCTGTGGGTCGATGGGTCAACATTGTCTGTGTTGTCTGTGGGTCGATGGGTCAACATTGTCAGTGTAGTCTGTAGGTCGATTGGGCAGCGTTATCCATGTTGTCTGTGGGTCGATGGGTCAACAGTTTCGGTGTTGTCTGTGAGTCGATGCATCAACATTATCAGAGTTATCTGTTGGTCGATGGGCCAACATTGTCCATGTAGTTGGTGGGTCGATGTGTCAACATTGTCAGTGTGTCTGTGGGTCGATGGGTCAACATTGTCAGTGTAGTCTATAGGTCGATTGGGCAGCGTTAACCATGTTGTCTGTGGGTTGATGTGTCAGCATTGTCCATGTTGACTGTGGGTCGAATGGTCAACATTGTCAATGATGTCTGTCGGTCGATGGGTGAATATTGTCAGTATTGTCTGTGGGTAGGTGGGCCAACATTGTCAGTGTTGTCTGTGGGTAGATGGGTCAACATTGTCCATGTAGTCGGTGGGTCGCTGGGTCAACATTGTCAGTGTGTCTGTGGGTCGACGGGCCAACATTGTCAGTGTTGTCTGTGGGTCGATGGGTCAGCATTGTCCATGTTGACCGTGGGTCGAATGGTCAACATTGTCAATGTCGTCTGCAGATCGATGGGTGATTATTAACAGTGTTGTATGTGGGTCAATGGGTCAACATTGTCCATGTTGTATGTGGGTCAATGGGTCAACATTGTCCATGTTGTCTGTGGGACGATGGGTCAACAGTTTCGGTGTTGTCTGTGGGTCGATGGGCCAACATTGTCCATGTAATCGGTGGGTCGATGGGTCAACATTGTCAGTGTGTCTGTGGGTCGATGGGCCAACATTGTCAGTGTTGTCTGTGGGTCGACGAGTCAGCATTGTCCAGGTTGACTGTGGGTAGAATGGTCAACATTGTCAATGTCGTCTGTAGGTCGATGAGTGGATATTGTCAGTGTTGTCTGTTGGTAGATGGGTCAACATTGTCCATGTTGTCTGTGGGTCGATGGGTCAACATTGTCCATGTTGTCTGTGGGTCGATGCGTCAACATTGTCCACGTTGTCTGTGGGTCGATGGGTCAACATTGTCCATGTTGTCTGTGGGTCGATGCGTCCACATTGTCCATGTTGTCTGTGGGTCGATGGGTCAACTGTTTCTGTGTTGTCTGTGGGTCGATGGGTCAACATTGTCTGTGTTGTCTGTGGGTCGATGGGTCAACATTGTCAGTGTAGTCTGTAGGTCGATTGGGCAGCGTTATCCATGTTGTCTGTGGGTCGATGGGTCAACAGTTTCGGTGTTGTCTGTGAGTCGATGCATCAACATTATCAGAGTTATCTGTTGGTCGATGGGCCAACATTGTCCATGTAGTTGGTGGGTCGATGTGTCAACATTGTCAGTGTGTCTGTGGGTCGATGGGTCAACATTGTCAGTGTAGTCTATAGGTCGATTGGGCAGCGTTAACCATGTTGTCTGTGGGTTGATGTGTCAGCATTGTCCATGTTGACTGTGGGTCGAATGGTCAACATTGTCAATGATGTCTGTCGGTCGATGGGTGAATATTGTCAGTATTGTCTGTGGGTAGATGGGCCAACATTGTCAGTGTTGTCAGTGGGTCGACGACTCAGCATTGTCAATGTCGTCTGTAGGTCGATGGGTGGATATTGTCAGTGTTGTCTGTTGGTAGATGGGTCAACATTGTCCATGTTGTCTGTGGGTCGATGGGTCAACATTGTCCATGTAGTCGGTGGGTCGCTGGGTCAACATTGTCAGTGTGTCTGTGGGTCGACGGGCCAACATTGTCAGTGTTGTCTGTGGGTCGATGGGTCAGCATTGTCCATGTTGACCGTGGGTCGAATGGTCAACATTGTCAATGTCGTCTGCAGATCGATGGGTGATTATTAACAGTGTTGTATGTGGGTCAATGGGTCAACATTGTCCATGTTGTATGTGGGTCAATGGGTCAACATTGTCCATGTTGTCTGGGTCGATGGGTCAACATTGTCCATGTAGTCAGTGGGTCGATGGGTCAACATTGTCCATGTTATCTATGGGTTGATTGGTCAACATTTTCCATGTTGTCTGTGGGTCGATGGGTCAACATTGTCCATGTAGTCAGTGGGTTGATGGGTCAACATTGTCCATGTTATCTATGGGTAGATGCGTCAACATTGTCAGTGTGTCTGTGGGTCGATGGGCCAACATTGTCTCTGTTGTCTGTGGGTTGATGGTTCAGCATTGTCCATGTTGACTGTGGGTCGAATGGTCAACATTGTCAATGTCGTCTGTAGGTCGATGGATGAGCATTGTCAGTGTGTCTGTGGGTGGATGGGTCAACATTGTCAGTGTAGTCTATAGGTCGATTGGGCAGCGTTAACCATGTTGTCTGTGGGTCGATGTGTCAGCATTGTCCATGTTGACTGCGGGTCGAATGGTCAACATTGTCAATGTCGTCTGTCAGTCGATGGGTGAATATTGTCAGTGTTGTCTGTGGGTCGATGGGTCAACATTGTCCATGTTGACCGTGGGTCGAATGGTCAACATTGTCAATGTTGTCTGCAGATCGATGGGTCAACATTGACAGTGTTATCTGTGGATAGATGGGACAACATTGTCCATGTTGTCTGTGGGTCGATGGTCCACATTGTCCATGTTGTCTGTGGGTCGATGGGTCAACAGTTTCTGTGTTGTCTGTGGGTCGATGGGTCAACATTGTCTGTGTTGTCTGTGGGTCGATGGGTCAACATTGTCAGTGTAGTCTGTAGGTCGATTGGGCAGCGTTATCCATGTTGTCTGTGGGTCGATGGGTCAACAGTTTCGGTGTTGTCTGTGAGTCGATGCATCAACATTATCAGAGTTATCTGTTGGTCGATGGGCCAACATTGTCCATGTAGTTGGTGGGTCGATGTGTCAACATTGTCAGTGTGTCTGTGGGTCGATGGGTCAACATTGTCAGTGTAGTCTATAGGTCGATTGGGCAGCGTTAACCATGTTGTCTGTGGGTTGATGTGTCAGCATTGTCCATGTTGACTGTGGGTCGAATGGTCAACATTGTGAATGACGTCTGTCGGTCGATGGGTGAATATTGTCAGTATTGTCTGTGGGTAGATGGGCCAACATTGTCAGTATTGTCAGTGGGTCGACGAGTCAGCATTGTCAATGTCGTCTGTAGGTCGATGGGTGGATATTGTCAGTGTTGTCTGTTGGTAGATGGGTCAACATTCTCCATGTAGTCAGTGGGTCGATGGGTCAACACTGTCCATGTAGTCAGTGGGTCGATGGGTCAACATTTTCCATGTTGTCTGTGGGTCGATGCGTCAACATTGTCCACGTTGTCTGTGGTTCGATGGGTCAACAGTGTCCATGTTATCTATGGGTTGATGGGTCAACATTTTCCATGTTGCCTGTGGGTCGATGGGCCAACATTGTCTCTGTTGTCTGTGGGTCGATGGGCCAACATTGTCCATGTAGTCGGTGGGTCGATGTGTCAACATTGTCAGTGTGTCTGTGGGTCGATGGGCCAACATTGTCCATGTAGTCGGTGGGTCGATGTGTCAACATTGTCAGTGTGTCTGTGGTTCGATGGGCCAATATTGTCAGTGTTGTCTGTTGGTCGATGGGTCAGCATTGTCCATGTTGACTGTGGGTCGTATGGTCAACATTGTCAATGTCGTTTGTAGGTCGATTGGTGAATATTGTCAGTGTTGTCTGTGGGTCGATGGGTCAACATTGTCCGTGTTATCTATGGGTTGATGTGTCAACATTTTCCATGTTGTCTGTGGGTCGATGGGTCAACATTTTCAGTGTTATCTGTGGGTCGATGGGTCCATATTGTCCATGTAGTTGGTGGGTCGATGTGTCAACATTGTCAGTGTGTCTGTGGGTCGATGTGCCAACATTGTCTCTGTTGTCTGTGGGTCGAATGGTCAGCATTGTCAATGTCGTCTGTAGGTCGATGGCTGAGTATTGTCAGTGTGTCTATGGGTGGATGGGTCAACATTGTCCGTGTAGTCTATAGGTCGATTGGGCAGCGTTAACCATGTTGTCTGTGGGTCGATGTGTCAGCATTGTCCATTTAGTCGGTGGGTCGAATGGTCAGCATTGTCAATGTCGTCTGTAGATCGATGGGTGAATATTGACAGTGTTGTCTGTGGGTAGACGGGTCAACATTGTCCATGTTATCTGTGGGTCGATGGGTCAACATTGTCCATGTAGTCAGTGGGTCAATGGGTCAACATTGTCCATGTTATCTATGGGTAGATGCGTCAACATTTTCAGAGTTATCTGTGGGTCGATGGGCCAACATTGTCCATGTAGTCTGTGGGTCGATGTGTCAACATTGTCAGTGTGTCTGTGGGTCGATGGGCCAACATTGTCTCTGTTGTCTGTGGGTTGATGGTTCAGCATTGTCCATGTTGACTGTGGATCGAATGGTCATCATTGTCAATGTCGTCTGTAGGTCGATGGGAGAGTATTGTCAGTGTGTCTGTGGGTCGATGGGTCAGCATTGTCAGTGTTATCTGTGGGTAGATGGGACAACATTTTCCATGTTGTCTGTGGGTCGATAGGTCAACATTGTCCATGTTGTCTGTGGGACGATGGGTCAACAGTTTCGGTGTTGTCTGTGGGTCGATGGGCCAACATTGTCCATGTAATCGGTGGGTCGATGGGTCAACATTGTCAGTGTGTCTGTGGGTCGATGGGCCAACATTGTCAGTGTTGTCTGTGGGTCGACGAGTCAGCATTGTCCAGGTTGACTGTGGGTAGAATGGTCAACATTGTCAATGTCGTCTGTAGGTCGATGAGTGGATATTGTCAGTGTTGTCTGTTGGTAGATGGGTCAACATTGTCCATGTTGTCTGTGGGTCGATGCGTCAACATTGTCCACGTTGTCTGTGGGTCGATGGGTCAACATTGTCCATGTTGTCTGTGGGTCAATGCGTCAACATTGTCCACGTTGTCTGTGGTTCGATGGGTCAACAGTGTCCATGTTATCTATGGGTTGATGGGTCAACATTTTCCATGTTGCCTGTGGGTCGATGGGCCAACATTGTCTCTGTTGTCTGTGGGTCGATGGGCCAACATTGTCCATGTAGTCGGTGGGTCGATGTGTCAACATTGTCAGTGTGTCTGTGGGTCGATGGGCCAACATTGTCTCTGTTGTCTGTGGGTCGATGGTTCAGCATTGTCCATGTTGACTGTGGGTCGAATGGTCAACATTGTCAATGTCGTCTGTAGGTCGATGGGTGAATATTGTCAGTGTGTCTGTGGGTCGATGTGTGAATATTGTCAGTGTGTCTGTGGGTCGATGTGTCAGCATTGTCCATGTTGACTGTGGGTCGAATGGTCAACATTTTCAATGTCGTCTGTCGGTCGATGGGTGAATATTGTCAGTGTTGTCTGTGGGTCGGTGCGTCGAATGGTCCACATTGTCAATGTCGTCTGTAGATCGATGGTTGAATATTGACAGTGTTGTCTGTGGGTAGATGGGTCAACAGTGTCAGTGTTATCTGTCTGTCGATGGGTCAACATTGTCCATGTATTCAGTGGGTCGATGTGTCAACATTGTCCATGTTGTCTGTGGGCCGATGGGTCAACATTTTCAGAGTTATCTGTGGGTCGATGGGCCAACATTGTCCATGTAGTTGTTGGGTCGATGTGTCAACATTGTCAGTGTGTCTGTGGGTCGATGGGCCCACATTGTCAGTGTTGTCTGTGGATCGATGAGTCAGCTTTGTCCAGGTTGACTGTGGGTCGAATGGTCAGCATTGTCAATGTTGTCTGTGGGTCGATGGGTCAACAGTTTCTGTGTTGTCTGTGGGTTGATGGTTCAGCATTGTCCATGTTGACTGTGGGTCGAATGGTCAACATTGTCAATGTCGTCTGTAGGTCGATGGGTGAGTATTGTCAGTGTGTCTGTGGGTGGATGGGTCAACATTGTCAGTGTAGTCTATAGGTCGATTGGGCAGCGTTAACCATGTTGTCTGTGGGTCGATGTGTCAGCATTGTCCATGTTGACTGTGGGTCGAATGGTCATCATTGTCAATGTCGTCTGTAGGTCGATGGGAGAGTATTGTCAGTGTGTCCGTGGGTCGATGGGTCAGCATTGTCAGTGTTATCTGTGGGTAGATGGGACAACATTTTCCATGTTGTCTGTGGGTCGATAGGTCAACATTGTCCATGTTGTCTGTGGGACGATGGGTCAACAGTTTCGGTGTTGTCTGTGGGTCGATGGGCCAACATTGACCATGTAATCGGTGGGTCGATGGGTCAACATTGTCAGTGTGTCTGTGGGTCGATGGGCCAACATTGTCAGTGTTGTCTGTGGGTCGACGAGTCAGCATTGTCCAGGTTGACTGTGGGTAGAATGGTCAACATTGTCAATGTCGTCTGTAGGTCGATGAGTGGATATTGTCAGTGTTGTCTGTTGGTAGATGGGTCAACATTGTCCATGTTGTCTGTGGGTCGATGGGTCAACATTGTCCATGTTGTCTGTGGGTCGATGCGTCAACATTGTCCACGTTGTCTGTGGGTCGATGGGTCAACATTGTCCATGTTGTCTGTGGGTCGATGCGTCCACATTGTCCATGTTGTCTGTGGGTCGATGGGTCAACTGTTTCTGTGTTGTCTGTGGGTCGATGGGTCAACATTGTCTGTGTTGTCTGTGGGTCGATGGGTCAACATTGTCAGTGTAGTCTGTAGGTCGATTGGGCAGCGTTATCCATGTTGTCTGTGGGTCGATGGGTCAACAGTTTCGGTGTTGTCTGTGAGTCGATGCATCAACATTATCAGAGTTATCTGTTGGTCGATGGGCCAACATTGTCCATGTAGTTGGTGGGTCGATGTGTCAACATTGTCAGTGTGTCTGTGGGTCGATGGGTCAACATTGTCAGTGTAGTCTATAGGTCGATTGGGCAGCGTTAACCATGTTGTCTGTGGGTTGATGTGTCAGCATTGTCCATGTTGACTGTGGGTCGAATGGTCAACATTGTCAATGATGTCTGTCGGTCGATGGGTGAATATTGTCAGTATTGTCTGTGGGTAGATGGGCCAACATTGTCAGTGTTGTCAGTGGGTCGACGACTCAGCATTGTCAATGTCGTCTGTAGGTCGATGGGTGGATATTGTCAGTGTTGTCTGTTGGTAGATGGGTCAACATTGTCCATGTTGTCTGTGGGTCGATGGGTCAACATTGTCCATGTAGTCGGTGGGTCGCTGGGTCAACATTGTCAGTGTGTCTGTGGGTATACGGGCCAACATTGTCAGTGTTGTCTGTGGGTCGATGGGTCAGCATTGTCCATGTTGACCGTGGGTCGAATGGTCAACATTGTCAATGTCGTCTGCAGATCGATGGGTGATTATTAACAGTGTTGTATGTGGGTCAATGGGTCAACATTGTCCATGTTGTATGTGGGTCAATGGGTCAACATTGTCCATGTTGTCTGGGTCGATGGGTCAACATTGTCCATGTAGTCAGTGGGTCGATGGGTCAACATTGTCCATGTTATCTATGGGTTGATTGGTCAACATTTTCCATGTTGTCTGTGGGTCGATGGGTCAACATTGTCCATGTAGTCAGTGGGTTGATGGGTCAACATTGTCCATGTTATCTATGGGTAGATGCGTCAACATTGTCAGTGTGTCTGTGGGTCGATGGGCCAACATTGTCTCTGTTGTCTGTGGGTTGATGGTTCAGCATTGTCCATGTTGACTGTGGGTCGAATGGTCAACATTGTCAAAGTCGTCTGTAGGTCGATGGATGAGCATTGTCAGTGTGTCTGTGGGTGGATGGGTCAACATTGTCAGTGTAGTCTATAGGTCGATTGGGCAGCGTTAACCATGTTGTCTGTGGGTCGATGTGTCAGCATTGTCCATGTTGACTGCGGGTCGAATGGTCAACATTGTCAATGTCGTCTGTCAGTCGATGGGTGAATATTGTCAGTGTTGTCTGTGGGTCGATGGGTCAACATTGTCCATGTTGACCGTGGGTCGAATGGTCAACATTGTCAATGTTGTCTGCAGATCGATGGGTCAACATTGACAGTGTTATCTGTGGATAGATGGGACAACATTGTCCATGTTGTCTGTGGGTCGATGGTCCACATTGTCCATGTTGTCTGTGGGTCGATGGGTCAACAGTTTCTGTGTTGTCTGTGGGTCGATGGGTCAACATTGTCTGTGTTGTCTGTGGGTCGATGGGTCAACATTGTCAGTGTAGTCTGTAGGTCGATTGGGCAGCGATATCCATGTTGTCTGTGGGTCGATGGGTCAACAGTTTCGGTGTTGTCTGTGAGTCGATGCATCAACATTATCAGAGTTATCTGTTGGTCGATGGGCCAACATTGTCCATGTAGTTGGTGGGTCGATGTGTCAACATTGTCAGTGTGTCTGTGGGTCGATGGGTCAACATTGTCAGTGTAGTCTATAGGTCGATTGGGCAGCGTTAACCATGTTGTCTGTGGGTTGATGTGTCAGCATTGTCCATGTTGACTGTGGGTCGAATGGTCAACATTGTCAATGATGTCTGTCGGTCGATGGGTGAATATTGTCTGTATTGTCTGTGGGTAGATGGGCCAACATTGTCAGTGTTGTCTGTGGGTCGATGGGTCAACATTGTCCATGTAGTCGGTGGGTCGCTGGGTCAACATTGTCAGTGTGTCTGTGGGTCGACGGGCCAACATTGTCAGTGTTGTCTGTGGGTCGATGGGTCAGCATTGTCCATGTTGACCGTGGGTCGAATGGTCAACATTGTCAATGTCGTCTGCAGATCGATGGGTGATTATTAACAGTGTTGTATGTGGGTCAATGGGTCAACATTGTCCATGTTGTATGTGGGTCAATGGGTCAACATTGTCCATGTTGTCTGTGGGTCGATGGGTCAACATTGAACATGTAGTCAGTGGGTCGATGGGTCAACATTTTCCATGTTGTCTGTGGGTCGAATGGTCAACATTGTCAATGTCGTCTGCAGATCGATGGGTCAACATTGTCAGTGTTATCTGTGGATAGATGGGACAACGTTGTCCATGTTGTCTGTGGGTCGATGGTCCACATTGTCCATGTTGTCTGTGGGTCGATGGGTCAACAGTTTCTGTGTTGTCTGTGGGTCGATGGGTCAACATTGTCTGTGTTGTCTGTGGGTCGATGGGTCAACATTGTCAGTGTAGTCTGTAGGTCGATTGGGCAGCGTTATCCATGTTGTCTGTGGGTCGATGGGTCAACAGTTTCGGTGTTGTCTGTGAGTCGATGCATCAACATTATCAGAGTTATCTGTTGGTCGATGGGCCAACATTGTCCATGTAGTTGGTGGGTCGATGTGTCAACATTGTCAGTGTGTCTGTGGGTCGATGGGTCAACATTGTCAGTGTAGTCTATAGGTCGATTGGGCAGCGTTAACCATGTTGTCTGTGGGTTGATGTGTCAGCATTGTCCATGTTGACTGTGGGTCGAATGGTCAACATTGTCAATGATGTCTGTCGGTCGATGGGTGAATATTGTCAGTATTGTCTGTGGGTAGGTGGGCCAACATTGTCAGTGTTGTCTGTGGGTAGATGGGTCAACATTGTCCATGTAGTCGGTGGGTCGCTGGGTCAACATTGTCAGTGTGTCTGTGGGTCGACGGGCCAACATTGTCAGTGTTGTCTGTGGGTCGATGGGTCAGCATTGTCCATGTTGACCGTGGGTCGAATGGTCAACATTGTCAATGTCGTCTGCAGATCGATGGGTGATTATTAACAGTGTTGTATGTGGGTCAATGGGTCAACATTGTCCATGTTGTATGTGGGTCAATGGGTCAACATTGTCCATGTTGTCTGTGGGTCGATGGGTCAACATTGAACATGTAGTCAGTGGGTCGATGGGTCAACATTTTCCATGTTGTCTGTGGGTCGAATGGTCAACATTGTCAATGTCGTCTGCAGATCGATGGGTCAACATTGTCAGTGTTATCTGTGGATAGATGGGACAACGTTGTCCATGTTGTCTGTGGGTCGATGGTCCACATTGTCCATGTTGTCTGTGGGTCGATGGGTCAACAGTTTCTGTGTTGTCTGTGGGTCGATGGGTCAACATTGTCTGTGTTGTCTGTGGGTCGATGGGTCAACATTGTCAGTGTAGTCTGTAGGTCGATTGGGCAGCGTTATCCATGTTGTCTGTGGGTCGATGGGTCAACAGTTTCGGTGTTGTCTGTGAGTCGATGCATCAACATTATCAGAGTTATCTGTTGGTCGATGGGCCAACATTGTCCATGTAGTTGGTGGGTCGATGTGTCAACATTGTCAGTGTGCCTGTGGGTCGATGGGTCAACATTGTCAGTGTAGTCTATAGGTCGATTGGGCAGCGTTAACCATGTTGTCTGTGGGTTGATGTGTCAGCATTGTCCATGTTGACTGTGGGTCGAATGGTCAACATTGTCAATGATGTCTGTCGGTCGATGGGTGAATATTGTCAGTATTGTCTGTGGGTAGGTGGGCCAACATTGTCAGTGTTGTCTGTGGGTCGATGGGTCAACATTGTCCATGTAGTCGGTGGGTCGCTGGGTCAACATTGTCAGTGTGTCTGTGGGTCGACGGGCCAACATTGTCAGTGTTGTCTGTGGGTCGATGGGTCAGCATTGTCCATGTTGACCGTGGGTCGAATGGTCAACATTGTCAATGTTGTCTGCAGATCGATGGGTGATTATTAACAGTGTTGTATGTGGGTCAATGGGTCAACATTGCCCATGTTGTATGTGGGTCAATGGGTCAACATTGTCCATGTTGTCTGTGGGTCGATGGGTCAACATTGAACATGTAGTCAGTGGGTCGATGGGTCAACATTTTCCATGTTGTCTGTGGGTTGATGGTTCAGCATTGTCCATGTTGACTGTGGGTCGAATGGTCAACATTGTCAATGTCGTCTGTAGGTCGATGGGTGAGTATTGTCAGTGTGTCTGTGGGTGGATGGGTCAACATTGTCAGTGTAGTCTATAGGTCGATTGGGCAGTGTTAACCATGTTGTCTGTGGGTCGATGTGTCAGCATTGTCCATGTTGACTGTGGGTCGAATGGTCATCATTGTCAATGTCGTCTGTAGGTCGATGGGAGAGTATTGTCAGTGAGTCTGTGGGTCGATGGGTCAGCATTGTCAGTGTTATCTGTGGGTAGATGGGACAACATTTTCCATGTTGTCTGTGGGTCGATAGGTCAACATTGTCCATGTTGTCTGTGGGACGATGGGTCAACAGTTTCGGTGTTGTCTGTGGGTCGATGGGCCAACATTGTCCATGTAATCGGTGGGTCGATGGGTCAACATTGTCAGTGTGTCTGTGGGTCGATGGGCCAACATTGTCAGTGTTGTCTGTGGGTCGACGAGTCAGCATTGTCCAGGTTGACTGTGGGTAGAATGGTCAACATTGTCAATGTCGTCTGTAGGTCGATGAGTGGATATTGTCAGTGTTGTCTGTTGGTAGATGGGTCAACATTGTCCATGTTGTCTGTGGGTCGATGGGTCAACATTGTCCATGTTGTCTGTGGGTCGATGCGTCAACATTGTCCACGTTGTCTGTGGGTCGATGGGTCAACATTGTCCATGTTGTCTGTGGGTCGATGCGTCCACATTGTCCATGTTGTCTGTGGGTCGATGGGTCAACTGTTTCTGTGTTGTCTGTGGGTCGATGGGTCAACATTGTCTGTGTTGTCTGTGGGTCGATGGGTCAACATTGTCAGTGTAGTCTGTAGGTCGATTGGGCAGCGTTATCCATGTTGTCTGTGGGTCGATGTGTCAACAGTTTCGGTGTTGTCTGTGAGTCGATGCATCAACATTATCAGAGTTATCTGTTGGTCGATGGGCCAACATTGTCCATGTAGTTGGTGGGTCGATGTGTCAACATTGTCAGTGTGTCTGTGGGTCGATGGGTCAACATTGTCAGTGTAGTCTATAGGTCGATTGGGCAGCGTTAACCATGTTGTCTGTGGGTTGATGTGTCAGCATTGTCCATGTTGACTGTGGGTCGAATGGTCAACATTGTCAATGATGTCTGTCGGTCGATGGGTGAATATTGTCAGTATTGTCTGTGGGTAGATGGGCCAACATTGTCAGTGTTGTCAGTGGGTCGACGACTCAGCATTGTCAATGTCGTCTGTAGGTCGATGGGTGGATATTGTCAGTGTTGTCTGTTGGTAGATGGGTCAACATTGTCCATGTTGTCTGTGGGTCGATGGGTCAACATTGTCCATGTAGTCGGTGGGTCGCTGGGTCAACATTGTCAGTGTGTCTGTGGGTCGACGGGCCAACATTGTCAGTGTTGTCTGTGGGTCGATGGGTCAGCATTGTCCATGTTGACCGTGGGTCGAATGGTCAACATTGTCAATGTCGTCTGCAGATCGATGGGTGATTATTAACAGTGTTGTATGTGGGTCAATGGGTCAACATTGTCCATGTTGTATGTGGGTCAATGGGTCAACATTGTCCATGTTGTCTGGGTCGATGGGTCAACATTGTCCATGTAGTCAGTGGGTCGATGGGTCAACATTGTCCATGTTATCTATGGGTTGATTGGTCAACATTTTCCATGTTGTCTGTGGGTCGATGGGTCAACATTGTCCATGTAGTCAGTGGGTTGATGGGTCAACATTGTCCATGTTATCTATGGGTAGATGCGTCAACATTGTCAGTGTGTCTGTGGGTCGATGGGCCAACATTGTCTCTGTTGTCTGTGGGTTGATGGTTCAGCATTGTCCATGTTGACTGTGGGTCGAATGGTCAACATTGTCAATGTCGTCTGTAGGTCGATGGATGAGCATTGTCAGTGTGTCTGTGGGTGGATGGGTCAACATTGTCAGTGTAGTCTATAGGTCGATTGGGCAGCGTTAACCATGTTGTCTGTGGGTCGATGTGTCAGCATTGTCCATGTTGACTGCGGGTCGAATGGTCAACATTGTCAATGTCGTCTGTCAGTCGATGGGTGAATATTGTCAGTGTTGTCTGTGGGTCGATGGGTCAACATTGTCCATGTTGACCGTGGGTCGAATGGTCAACATTGTCAATGTTGTCTGCAGATCGATGGGTCAACATTGACAGTGTTATCTGTGGATAGATGGGACAACATTGTCCATGTTGTCTGTGGGTCGATGGTCCACATTGTCCATGTTGTCTGTGGGTCGATGGGTCAACAGTTTCTGTGTTGTCTGTGGGTCGATGGGTCAACATTGTCTGTGTTGTCTGTGGGTCGATGGGTCAACATTGTCAGTGTAGTCTGTAGGTCGATTGGGCAGCGTTATCCATGTTGTCTGTGGGTCGATGGGTCAACAGTTTCGGTGTTGTCTGTGAGTCGATGCATCAACATTATCAGAGTTATCTGTTGGTCGATGGGCCAACATTGTCCATGTAGTTGGTGGGTCGATGTGTCAACATTGTCAGTGTGTCTGTGGGTCGATGGGTCAACATTGTCAGTGTAGTCTATAGGTCGATTGGGCAGCGTTAACCATGTTGTCTGTGGGTTGATGTGTCAGCATTGTCCATGTTGACTGTGGGTCGAATGGTCAACATTGTCAATGACGTCTGTCGGTCGATGGGTGAATATTGTCAGTATTGTCTGTGGGTAGATGGGCCAACATTGTCAGTATTGTCAGTGGGTCGACGAGTCAGCATTGTCAATGTCGTCTGTAGGTCGATGGGTGGATATTGTCAGTGTTGTCTGTTGGTAGATGGGTCAACATTCTCCATGTAGTCAGTGGGTCGATGGGTCAACACTGTCCATGTAGTCAGTGGGTCGATGGGTCAACATTTTCCATGTTGTCTGTGGGTCGATGCGTCAACATTGTCCACGTTGTCTGTGGTTCGATGGGTCAACAGTGTCCATGTTATCTATGGGTTGATGGGTCAACATTTTCCATGTTGCCTGTGGGTCGATGGGCCAACATTGTCTCTGTTGTCTGTGGGTCGATGGGCCAACATTGTCCATGTAGTCGGTGGGTCGATGTGTCAACATTGTCAGTGTGTCTGTGGTTCGATGGGCCAATATTGTCAGTGTTGTCTGTTGGTCGATGGGTCAGCATTGTCCATGTTGACTGTGGGTCGTATGGTCAACATTGTCAATGTCGTTTGTAGGTCGATTGGTGAATATTGTCAGTGTTGTCTGTGGGTCGATGGGTCAACATTGTCCGTGTTATCTATGGGTTGATGTGTCAACATTTTCCATGTTGTCTGTGGGTCGATGGGTCAACATTTTCAGTGTTATCTGTGGGTCGATGGGTCCATATTGTCCATGTAGTTGGTGGGTCGATGTGTCAACATTGTCAGTGTGTCTGTGGGTCGATGTGCCAACATTGTCTCTGTTGTCTGTGGGTCGAATGGTCAGCATTGTCAATGTCGTCTGTAGGTCGATGGCTGAGTATTGTCAGTGTGTCTATGGGTGGATGGGTCAACATTGTCCGTGTAGTCTATAGGTCGATTGGGCAGCGTTAACCATGTTGTCTGTGGGTCGATGTGTCAGCATTGTCCATTTAGTCGGTGGGTCGAATGGTCAGCATTGTCAATGTCGTCTGTAGATCGATGGGTGAATATTGACAGTGTTGTCTGTGGGTAGACGGGTCAACATTGTCCATGTTATCTGTGGGTCGATGGGTCAACATTGTCCATGTAGTCAGTGGGTCAATGGGTCAACATTGTCCATGTTATCTATGGGTAGATGCGTCAACATTTTCAGAGTTATCTGTGGGTCGATGGGCCAACATTGTCCATGTAGTCTGTGGGTCGATGTGTCAACATTGTCAGTGTGTCTGTGGGTCGATGGGCCAACATTGTCTCTGTTGTCTGTGGGTTGATGGTTCAGCATTGTCCATGTTGACTGTGGATCGAATGGTCATCATTGTCAATGTCGTCTGTAGGTCGATGGGAGAGTATTGTCAGTGTGTCTGTGGGTCGATGGGTCAGCATTGTCAGTGTTATCTGTGGGTAGATGGGACAACATTTTCCATGTTGTCTGTGGGTCGATAGGTCAACATTGTCCATGTTGTCTGTGGGACGATGGGTCAACAGTTTCGGTGTTGTCTGTGGGTCGATGGGCCAACATTGTCCATGTAATCGGTGGGTCGATGGGTCAACATTGTCAGTGTGTCTGTGGGTCGATGGGCCAACATTGTCAGTGTTGTCTGTGGGTCGACGAGTCAGCATTGTCCAGGTTGACTGTGGGTAGAATGGTCAACATTGTCAATGTCGTCTGTAGGTCGATGAGTGGATATTGTCAGTGTTGTCTGTTGGTAGATGGGTCAACATTGTCCATGTTGTCTGTGGGTCGATGCGTCAACATTGTCCACGTTGTCTGTGGGTCGATGGGTCAACATTGTCCATGTTGTCTGTGGGTCAATGCGTCAACATTGTCCACGTTGTCTGTGGTTCGATGGGTCAACAGTGTCCATGTTATCTATGGGTTGATGGGTCAACATTTTCCATGTTGCCTGTGGGTCGATGGGCCAACATTGTCTCTGTTGTCTGTGGGTCGATGGGCCAACATTGTCCATGTAGTCGGTGGGTCGATGTGTCAACATTGTCAGTGTGTCTGTGGGTCGATGGGCCAACATTGTCTCTGTTGTCTGTGGGTCGATGGTTCAGCATTGTCCATGTTGACTGTGGGTCGAATGGTCAACATTGTCAATGTCGTCTGTAGGTCGATGGGTGAATATTGTCAGTGTGTCTGTGGGTCGATGTGTGAATATTGTCAGTGTGTCTGTGGGTCGATGTGTCAGCATTGTCCATGTTGACTGTGGGTCGAATGGTCAACATTTTCAATGTCGTCTGTCGGTCGATGGGTGAATATTGTCAGTGTTGTCTGTGGGTCGGTGCGTCGAATGGTCCACATTGTCAATGTCGTCTGTAGATCGATGGTTGAATATTGACAGTGTTGTCTGTGGGTAGATGGGTCAACAGTGTCAGTGTTATCTGTCTGTCGATGGGTCAACATTGTCCATGTATTCAGTGGGTCGATGTGTCAACATTGTCCATGTTGTCTGTGGGCCGATGGGTCAACATTTTCAGAGTTATCTGTGGGTCGATGGGCCAACATTGTCCATGTAGTTGTTGGGTCGATGTGTCAACATTGTCAGTGTGTCTGTGGGTCGATGGGCCCACATTGTCAGTGTTGTCTGTGGATCGATGAGTCAGCTTTGTCCAGGTTGACTGTGGGTCGAATGGTCAGCATTGTCAATGTCATTTGTAGGTTGATGGGTGAATATTGTCAGTGACGTCTGTTGGTAGATGGGTCAACATTTTCAGTCTGTCTGTGGGTTGATGGTCAGCATTGTCAGTGTTGTTTGTGGGTCGGTGGGTCAACATTGCCAGTGTTGTCTGTGGGTTGATGGGTTAACATTGTCATGTAGTCTGTGGGTCGATGGGACAACATTGTCAGTGTGTCTGTGGGTCGATGGGCCAATATTGTCAGTGTTGTCTGTGGGTCGATGGGTCAGCATTGTCCATGTTGACTGTGGGTCGTATGGTCAACATTGTCAATGTCGTTTGTAGGTCGATTGGTGAATATTGTCAGTGTTGTCTGTGGGTCGATGGGTCAACATTGTCCGTGTTATCTATGGGTTGATGTGTCAACATTTTCCATGTTGTCTGTGGGTCGATGGGTCAACATTTTCAGTGTTATCTGTGGGTCGATGGGTCCATATTGTCCATGTAGTCGGTGGGTCGATGGGTCCATATTGTCAGTGTGTCTGTGGGTCGATTGGTCAACATTGTCAGTGTAGTCTGTAGGTCGATTGGGCAGCAATTTCCATGTTGTCTGTGTGTCGATGGGTCAACATTGTCAGTGTTATCTGTGGGTAGATGGAACAACATGGTCCATGTTGTCTGTGGGTTGATGGGTCAACATTGTCCATGTTGTCTGTGGGTCGATGGGTCAACAGTTTCGGTGTTGTCTGTGGGCCGATGCATCAACATATTCAGTGTTATCTGTGGGTCGATAGGTCAACATTGTCCATGTAGTCGGTGGGTCGATTTGTCAACATTGTCAGCGTGTCTGTGGGTCGATGGGCCAACATTGTCAGTGTTGTCTGTGGGTCGATGGTTCAGCATTGTCCATGTTGACAGTGGGTCGATGGGTCAACATTGTCCATGTAGTCGGTGGGTCGAATGGTCAACATTGTCAATGTCGTCTGTCGGTCGATGGGTGAATATTGTCAGTGTTATCTTTGGGTCGATGGGTCAACATTGTCCATGTATTCGGTGGGTTGAGGTGTCAACATTGTCCATGTTATCTATGGGTTGATGTGTCAACACTGTCCATGTAGTCGGTGGGTCGAAGGGTCAACATTGTCCATGTAGTCGGTGGGTCGATGGGTCCACATTGTCAGTGTGTCTGTGGGTCGATGGGTCAACATTGTCAGTGTGTCTGTGGGTCGATGGGTGAACATTGTCAGTGTTATCTGTGGGTCGATGGGTCCACATTGTCCATGTAGTCGGTGGGTCGATGGGTCAACATTGTCCATGTAGTTGGTGGGTCAATGGGTCCACATTGTCAGTGTGTCTGTGGGTCGATGGGTCAACATTTTCCATGTTGTCTGTGGGACGATCGGTCAACATTGTCAGTGTTATCTGTGGGTAGATGGAACAACATGTTGTCTGTGGGTTGATGGGTCAACATTGTCCATGTTGTCTGTGGGTCGATAGGTCAACAGTTTCGGTGTTGTCTGTGGGTCGATTGTTCAACATTGTCCGTGTTATCTATGGGTTGATGTGTCAACATTTTCCATGTTGTCTGTGGGTCGATGGGTCAACATTTTCAGTGTTATCTGTGGGTCGATGGGTCCACATTGTCCATGTAGTCGGTGGGTTGATGGGTCAACATTGTCCATGTTGTCTGTGGGTTGATGGGTCAACATTGTCCAAGTTGTCTGTGGATCGATGGGTCAACATTGTCCATGTAGTTGGTGGGTCGATGGGTCCACATTGTCAGTGTGTCTGTGGGTCGATGGGTCAACATTTTCCATGTTGTCTGTGGGACGATCGGTCAACATTGTCAGTGTTATCTGTGGGTAGATGGGTCAACAGTTTCGGTGTTATCTGTGGGTCGGTGGGCCAACATTGTCCATGTAGTCGGTGGGTCGATGTGTCAACATTGTCAGTGTGTCTGTGGGTCGATGGGCCAACATTGTCTCTGTTGTCTGTGGGTCGATGGTTCAGCATTGTCCATGTTGACTGTGGGTCGAATGGTCAACATTGTCAATGTCGTCTGTAGGTCGATGGGTGAATATTGTCAGTGTGTCTGTGGGTCGATGTGTGAATATTGTCAGTGTGTCTGTGGGTCGATGTGTCAGCATTGTCCATGTTGACTGTGGGTCGAATGGTCAACATTTTCAATGTCGTCTGTCGGTCGATGGGTGAATATTGTCAGTGTTGTCTGTGGGTCGGTGCGTCGAATGGTCCACATTGTCAATGTCGTCTGTAGATCGATGGTTGAATATTGACAGTGTTGTCTGTGGGTAGATGGGTCAACAGTGTCAGTGTTATCTGTCTGTCGATGGGTCAACATTGTCCATGTATTCAGTGGGTCGATGTGTCAACATTGTCCATGTTGTCTGTGGGCCGATGGGTCAACATTTTCAGAGTTATCTGTGGGTCGATGGGCCAACATTGTCCATGTAGTTGTTGGGTCGATGTGTCAACATTGTCAGTGTGTCTGTGGGTCGATGGGCCCACATTGTCAGTGTTGTCTGTGGATCGATGAGTCAGCTTTGTCCAGGTTGACTGTGGGTCGAATGGTCAGCATTGTCAATGTCATTTGTAGGTTGATGGGTGAATATTGTCTGTGACGTCTGTTGGTAGATGGGTCAACATTATCAGTCTGTCTGTGGGTTGATGGTCAGCATTGTCAGTGTTGTTTGTGGGTCGGTGGGTCAACATTGCCAGTGTTGTCTGTGGGTTGATGGGTCAACATTGCCAGTGTTGTCTGTGGGTTGATGGGTCAACATTGTCATGTTGTCTGTGGGTCGATGGGACAACATTGTCCATGTTGTCTATGGGTTGATGGGTCAACATTGTCCATGTTGTCTGTGCGTCGATGGTTCAACACTGTCCATGTAGTCGGTGGGTCGATGGGCCAATATTGTCAGTGTTGTCTGTGGGTCGATGGGTCAGCATTGTCCATGTTGACTGTGGGTCGTATGGTCAACATTGTCAATGTCGTTTGTAGGTCGATTGGTGAATATTGTCAGTGTTGTCTGTGGGTCGATGGGTCAACATTGTCCGTGTTATCTATGGGTTGATGTGTCAACATTTTCCATGTTGTCTGTGGGTCGATGGGTCAACATTTTCAGTGTTATCTGTGGGTCGATGGGTCCATATTGTCCATGTAGTCGGTGGGTCGATGGGTCCATATTGTCAGTGTGTCTGTGGGTCGATTGGTCAACATTGTCAGTGTAGTCTGTAGGTCGATTGGGCAGCAATTTCCATGTTGTCTGTGTGTCGATGGGTCAACATTGTCAGTGTTATCTGTGGGTAGATGGAACAACATGGTCCATGTTGTCTGTGGGTTGATGGGTCAACATTGTCCATGTTGTCTGTGGGTCGATGGGTCAACAGTTTCGGTGTTATCTGTGGGTCGATGGGTCCATATTGTCCATGTAGTCGGTGGGTCGATGGGTCCATATTGTCAGTGTGTCTGTGGGTCGATTGGTCAACATTGTCAGTGTAGTCTGTAGGTCGATTGGGCAGCAATTTCCATGTTGTCTGTGTGTCGATGGGTCAACATTGTCAGTGTTATCTGTGGGTAGATGGAACAACATGGTCCATGTTGTCTGTGGGTTGATGGGTCAACATTGTCCATGTTGTCTGTGGGTCGATGGGTCAACAGTTTCGGTGTTGTCTGTGGGTCGATTGTTCAACATTGTCCGTGTTATCTATGGGTTGATGTGTCAACATTTTCCATGTTGTCTGTGGGACGATGGGTCAACATTGTCCATGTTATCTATGGGTTGGTGGGTCAACATTTTCCATGTAGTCTGTGGGTTGATGGGTCCGCAGTGTTGGTGTTGTCTGTGGGCCGATGCATCAACATATTCAGTGTTATCTGTGGGTCGATAGGTCAACATTGTCCATGTAGTCGGTGGGTCGATTTGTCAACATTGTCAGCGTGTCTGTGGGTCGATGGGCCAACATTGTCAGTGTTGTCTGTGGGTCGATGGTTCAGCATTGTCCATGTTGACAGTGGGTCGAATGGTCAACATTGTCAAAGTCGTCTGTGGGTCGATGGGTGAATATTGACAGTGTTGTCTGTGGGTAGATGGGTCAACATTGTCCATGGTGTCTGTGGGTCGATGGTTCAACACCTTCCATGTAGTCGGTGGGTCGATGGGTCAACATTGTCAGTGTGTCTGTGGGTCAATGGGTGAACATTGTCAGTGTTGTCTGTAGGTTGATTGGGCAGCAGTATCCATGTTGTCTGTGGGTCGATGGGTCAACATTGTCCATGTTATCTATGGGTTGATGGGTCAACATTTTCCATGTAGTCTGTGGGTTGATGGGTCCGCAGTGTTGGTGTTGTCTGTGGGCCGATGCATCAACATATTCAGTGTTATCTGTGGGTCGATAGGTCAACATTGTCCATGTAGTCGGTGGGTCGATGGGTCAACATTTTCAGTGTGTCTGTGGGTCGATGGGTCAACATTGTCAGTGTAGTATATAGGTTGATTGGGCAGCGTTAACCATGTTGTCTGTGGGTTGATGTGTCAACATTGTCAGTGTCATCTGTGGGTCGATAGGTCAACATTGTCCATGTAGTCGGTGGGTTGATGGGTCAACATTGTCCATGTTGTCGGTGGGTCGATGGGTCAACATTGTCAGCGTAGTCTGTAGATCGATTGGGCAGCAATTTCCATGTTGTCTGTGGGTCGATGGGTCAACATTGTCAGTGTTATCTGTGGGTAGATGGAACAACATTGTCCATGTTGTCTGTGGGTTGATGGGTGAACATTGTGCATGTTGTCTGTGGGTCGATGGGTCAACAGTTTCGGTGTTGTCTGTGGGTCAATGGGTCAACATTGTCCATGGTGTCTGTGGGTCGATGGGTGAACATTGTCGGTGTTATCTGTGGGTCGATGGTTCAACACTGTCCATGTATTCGGTGGGTCGAATGGTCAACATTGTCAATGTCGTCTGTCGGTCGATGGGTGAATATTGTCAGTGTTGTATTTGGGTCGATGGGTCAACATTGTCCATGTAGTCGGTGGGTCGAATGGTCAACATTGTCAATGTCGTCTGTCGGTCGATGGGTGAATATTGTCAGTGTTATCTTTGGGTCGATGGGTCAACATTGTCCATGTATTCGGTGGGTTGAGGTGTCAACATTGTCCATGTTATCTATGGGTTGATGTGTCAACACTGTCCATGTAGTCGGTGGGTCGAAGGGTCAACATTGTCCATGTAGTCGGTGGGTCGATGGGTCCACATTGTCAGTGTGTCTGTGGGTCGATGGGTCAACATTGTCAGTGTGTCTGTGGGTCGATGGGTGAACATTGTCCATGTAGTCGGTGGGTCGATGGGTCAACATTGTCCATGTAGTTGGTGGGTCGATGGGTCCACATTGTCAGTGTGTCTGTGGATCGATGGGTCAACATTTTCCATGTTGTCTGTGGGACGATCGGTCAACATTGTCAGTGTTATCTGTGGGTAGATGGAACAACATGTTGTCTGTGGGTTGATGGGTCAACATTGTCCATGTTGTCTGTGGGTCGATAGGTCAACAGTTTCGGTGTTGTCTGTGGGTCGATTGTTCAACATTGTCCGTGTTATCTATGGGTTGATGTGTCAACATTTTCCATGTTGTCTGTGGGTCGATGGGTCAACATTTTCAGTGTTATCTGTGGGTCGATGGGTCCACATTGTCCATGTAGTCGGTGGGTTGATGGGTCAACATTGTCCATGTTGTCTGTGGGTTGATGGGTCAACATTGTCCATGTTGTCTGTGGATCGATGGGTCAACATTGTCCATGTAGTTGGTGGGTCGATGGGTCCACATTGTCAGTGTGTCTGTGGGTCGATGGGTCAACATTTTCCATGTTGTCTGTGGGACGATCGGTCAACTTTGTCAGTGTTATCTGTGGGTAGATGGGTCAACAGTTTCGGTGTTATCTGTGGGTCGGTGGGCCAACATTGTCCATGTAGTCGGTGGGTCGATGTGTCAACATTGTCAGTGTGTCTGTGGGTCGATGGGCCAACATTGTCTCTGTTGTCTGTGGGTCGATGGTTCAGCATTGTCCATGTTGACTGTGGGTCGAATGGTCAACATTGTCAATGTCGTCTGTAGGTCGATGGGTGAATATTGTCAGTGTGTCTGTGGGTCGATGTGTGAATATTGTCAGTGTGTCTGTGGGTCGATGTGTCAGCATTGTCCATGTTGACTGTGGGTCGAATGGTCAACATTTTCAATGTCGTCTGTCGGTCGATGGGTGAATATTGTCAGTGTTGTCTGTGGGTCGGTGCGTCGAATGGTCCACATTGTCAATGTCGTCTGTAGATCGATGGTTGAATATTGACAGTGTTGTCTGTGGGTAGATGGGTCAACAGTGTCAGTGTTATCTGTCTGTCTATGGGTCAACATTGTCCATGTATTCAGTGGGTCGATGTGTCAACATTGTCCATGTTGTCTGTGGGCCGATGGGTCAACATTTTCAGAGTTATCTGTGGGTCGATGGGCCAACATTGTCCATGTAGTTGTTGGGTCGATGTGTCAACATTGTCAGTGTGTCTGTGGGTCGATGGGCCCACATTGTCAGTGTTGTCTGTGGATCGATGAGTCAGCTTTGTCCAGGTTGACTGTGGGTCGAATGGTCAGCATTGTCAATGTCATTTGTAGGTTGATGGGTGAATATTGTCAGTGACGTCTGTTGGTAGATGGGTCAACATTATCAGTCTGTCTGTGGGTTGATGGTCAGCATTGTCAGTGTTGTTTGTGGGTCGGTGGGTCAACATTGCCAGTGTTGTCTGTGGGTTGATGGGTCAACATTGTCCATGTTGTCTGTGCGTCGATGGTTCAACACTGTCCATGTAGTCGGTGGGTCGATGGGTCAACATTGTCAGTGTGTCTGTGGGTCGATGGGCCAATATTGTCAGTGTTGTCTGTGGGTCGATGGGTCAGCATTGTCCATGTTGACTGTGGGTCGTATGGTCAACATTGTCAATGTCGTTTGTAGGTCGATTGGTGAATATTGTCAGTGTTGTCTGTGGGTCGATGGGTCAACATTGTCCGTGTTATCTATGGGTTGATGTGTCAACATTTTCCATGTTGTCTGTGGGTCGATGGGTCAACATTTTCAGTGTTATCTGTGGGTCGATGGGTCCATATTGTCCATGTAGTCGGTGGGTCGATGGGTCCATATTGTCAGTGTGTCTGTGGGTTGATTGGTCAACATTGTCAGTGTAGTCTGTAGGTCGATTGGGCAGCAATTTCCATGTTGTCTGTGTGTCGATGGGTCAACATTGTCAGTGTTATCTGTGGGTAGATGGAACAACATGGTCCATGTTGTCTGTGGGTTGATGGGTCAACATTGTCCATGTTGTCTGTGGGTCGATGGGTCAACAGTTTCGGTGTTGTCTGTGGGTCGATTGTTCAACATTGTCCGTGTTATCTATGGGTTGATGTGTCAACATTTTCCATGTTGTCTGTGGGACGATCGGTGAACAATTTCAGTGTTATCTGTGGGTCGATGGGTCAACATTGTCCATGTTATCTATGGGTTGATGGGTCAACATTTTCCATGTAGTCTGTGGGTTGATGGGTCCGCAGTGTTGGTGTTGTCTGTGGGCCGATGCATCAACATATTCAGTGTTGTCTGTGGGTCGATGGTTCAGCATTGTCCATGTTGACAGTGGGTCGAATGTTCAACATTGTCAAAGTCGTCTGTGGGTCGATGGGTGAATATTGACAGTGTTGTCTGTGGGTAGATGGGTCAACATTGTCCATGGTGTCTGTGGGTCGATGGTTCAACACCTTCCATGTAGTCGGTGGGTCGATGGGTCAACATTGTCAGTGTGTCTGTGGGTCAATGGGTGAACATTGTCAGTGTTGTCTGTAGGTCGATTGGGCAGCAGTATCCATGTTGTCTGTGGGTCGATGGGTCAACATTGTCCATGTTATCTATGGGTTGATGGGTCAACATTTTCCATGTAGTCTGTGGGTTGATGGGTCCGCAGTGTTGGTGTTGTCTGTGGGCCGATGCATCAACATATTCAGTGTTATCTGTGGGTCGATAGGTCAACATTGTCCATGTAGTCGGTGGGTCGATGGGTCAACATTTTCAGTGTGTCTGTGGGTCGATGGGTCAACATTGTCAGTGTAGTATAGAGGTTGATTGGGCAGCGTTAACCATGTTGTCTGTGGGTCGATGTGTCAACATTGTCAGTGTCATCTGTGGGTCGATAGGTCAACATTGTCCATGTAGTCGGTGGGTTGATGGGTCAACATTGTCCATGTTTTCGGTGGGTCGATGGGTCAACATTGTCAGCGTAGTCTGTAGATCGATTGGGCAGCAATTTCCATGTTGTCTGTGGGTCGATGGGTCAACATTGTCAGTGTTATCTGTGGGTAGATGGAACAACATTGTCCATGTTGTCTGTGGGTTGATGGGTGAACATTGTGCATGTTGTCTGTGGGTCGATGGGTCAACAGTTTCGGTGTTGTCTGTGGGTCAATGGGTCAACATTGTCCATGGTGTCTGTGGGTCGATGGGTGAACATTGTCGGTGTTATCTGTGGGTCGATGGTTCAACACTGTCCATGTATTCGGTGGGTCGAATGGTCAACATTGTCAATGTCGTCTGTCGGTCGATGGGTGAATATTGTCAGTGTTGTATTTGGGTCGATGGGTCAACATTGTCCATGTAGTCGGTGGGTCGAATGGTCAACATTGTCAATGTCGTCTGTCGGTCGATGGGTGAATATTGTCAGTGTTATCTTTGGGTCGATGGGTCAACATTGTCCATGTATTCGGTGGGTTGAGGTGTCAACATTGTCCATGTTATCTATGGGTTGATGTGTCAACACTGTCCATGTAGTCGGTGGGTCGAAGGGTCAACATTGTCCATGTAGTCGGTGGGTCGATGGGTCCACATTGTCAGTGTGTCTGTGGGTCGATGGGTCAACATTGTCAGTGTGTCTGTGGGTCGATGGGTGAACATTGTCAGTGTTATCTGTGGGTCGATGGGTCCACATTGTCCATGTAGTCGGTGGGTCGATGGGTCAACATTGTCCATGTAGTTGGTGGGTCGATGGGTCCACATTGTCAGTGTGTCTGTGGGTCGATGGTTCAACATTTTCCATGTTGTCTGTGGGACGATCGGTCAACATTGTCAGTGTTATCTGTGGGTAGATGGAACAACATGTTGTCTGTGGGTTGATGGGTCAACATTGTCCATGTTGTCTGTGGGTCGATAGGTCAACAGTTTCGGTGTTGTCTGTGGGTCGATTGTTCAACATTGTCCGTGTTATCTATGGGTTGATGTGTCAACATTTTCCATGTTGTCTGTGGGTCGATGGGTCAACATTTTCAGTGTTATCTGTGGGTAGATGGAACAACATTTTCCATGTTGTCTGTGGGACGATGGGTCAACATTGTCAGTGTTATCTGTGGGTAGATGGAACAACATTGTCAGTGTTGTCTGTGGGTCGATGGGTCAACATTGTCAGTGTTATCTGTGGGTAGATGGAACAACATGTTGTCTGTGGGTTGATGGGTCAACATTGTCCATGTTGTCTGTGGGTCGATGGGTCAACATTGTCAGTGTTATCTATGGGTTGATGTGTCAACATTTTCCATGTTGTCTGTGGGTCGATGGGTCAACATTTTCAGTGTTATCTGTGGGTCGATGGGTCCACATTGTCCATGTAGTCGGTGGGTAGATTGAACAACATTGTCCATGTTGTCTATGGGTTGATGGGTCAACATTGTCCATGTTGTCTGTGGGGCGATCAGTCAACAATTTCAGTGTTATCTGTGGGTCGATGGGTCAACATTGTCCATGTTATCTATGGGTTGATGGGTCAACATTTTGCATGTAGTCTGTGGGTCGCTGGGTCCGCAGTGTTGGTGTTGTCTGTGGGTCGATGCGTCAACATATTCAGTGTTATCTGTGGATCAATAGGTCAACATTGTCCATGTAGTCGGTGGGTCGATTTGTCAACATTGTCAGTGTTGTCTCTGGGTCGATGGTTCAGCATTGTCCATGTTGACAGTGGGTCGAATAGTCAACATTGTCTATGTCGTCTGTAGGTCGATGGGTGAATTTTGACAGTGTTGTCTGTGGGTAGATGGGTCAACATTGTCCATGTTGTCTGTGGGTCGATGGGTCAACATTTTCAGTGTGTCTGTGGGTCGATGGGTCAACATTGTCAGTGTAGTATATAGGTCGATTGGGCAGCGTTAACCATGTTGTCTGTGGGTCGATGTGTCAACATTGTCCATGTAGTCGTTGGGTCAATGTGTCAACATTGTCAGTGTGTCTGTGGGTCGATGGGCCAACATTGTCAGTGTTGTCTATGGGTCGATGGGTCAAAATTGTCAGTGTTATCTGTGGGTCGATGGGTCAGCATTGTCCATGTAGTCGGTGGGTCGATGGGTTAACATTGTCCATGGTGTCTGTGGGTCAATGGGTCAAAATTGTCAGTGTTATCTGTGGGTCGATGGGTCAACATTGTCCATGTAGTCGGTGGGTCGATGGGTTAACATTGTCAGTGTTATCTGTGGGGAGATGGAACAACATTGTGCATGTTGTCTGTGGGTCGATGGGTCTACAGTTTCGGTGTTGTCTGTGGGTCGATGGGTCAACATTGTCCATGGTGTCTGTGGGTCGATGGGTGAACATTGTCAGTGTTATCTGTGGGTCGATGGTTCAACACTGTCCATGTAGTCGGTGGGTCGATGGGTCAACATTGTCAGTGTGTCTTTTGGTCGATGGGTGAACATTGTCAGTGTTATCTGTGGGTCGATGGGTCCACATTGTCCATGTAGTCGGTGGGTCGATGGGTCAACATTGTCCATGTAGTCGGTGGGTAGATGGGTCAACAGTTTCGGTGTTGTCTGTGGGTCGATTGTTCAACATTGTCCGTGTTATCTATGGGTTGATGTGTCAACATTTTCCATGTTGTCTGTGGGTCGATGGGTCAACATTTTCAGTGTTATCTGTGGGTCGATGGGTCCACATTGTCCATGTAGTCGGTGGGTCGATGGGTCAACATTGTCCATGTTATCTATGGGTTGATGGGTCAACATTTTCCATGTTGTCTGTGGGTCGATGGGTCAACATTTTCAGTGTTATCTGTGGGTCGATGGGTCCACATTGTCCATGTAGTCGGTGGGTAGATTGAACAACATTGTCCATGTTGTCTGTGGGTTGATGGGTCAACATTGTCCATGTTGTCTGTGGGTCGATGGGTCAACAGTTTCGGTGTTATCTATGGGTTGATGTGTCAACATTTTCCATGTTGTCTGTGGGGCAATCAGTCAACAATTTCAGTGTTATCTGTGGGTCGATGGAACAACATTGTGCATGTTGTCTGTGGGTCGATGGGTCTACAGTTTCGGTGTTGTCTGTGGGTCGATGGGTCAACATTGTCCATGGTGTCTGTGGGTCGATGGGTGAACATTGTCAGTGTTATCTGTGAGTCGATGGTTCAACACTGTCCATGTAGTCGGTGGGTCGATGGGTCAACATTGTCAGTGTGTCTTTTGGTCGATGGGTGAACATTGTCAGTGTTATCTGTGGGTCGATGGGTCCACATTGTCCATGTAGTCGGTGGGTCGATGGGTCAACATTGTCCATGTAGTCGGTGGGTAGATGGGTCAACAGTTTCGGTGTTGTCTGTGGGTCGATTGTTCAACATTGTCCGTGTTATCTATGGGTTGATGTGTCAACATTTTCCATGTTGTCTGTGGGTCGATGGGTCAACATTTTCAGTGTTATCTGTGGGTCGATGGGTCCACATTGTCCATGTAGTCGGTGGGTTGATGGGTCAACATTGTCCATGTTGTCTGTGGGTTGATGGGTCAACATTGTCCATGTTGTCTGTGGATCGATGGGTCAACATTGTCCATGTAGTTGGTGGGTCGATGGGTCCACATTGTCAGTGTGTCTGTGGGTCGATGGGTCAACATTTTCCATGTTGTCTGTGGGACGATCGGTCAACATTGTCAGTGTTATCTGTGGGTTGATGTGTCAACACTGTCCATGTAGTCGGTGGGTCGAAGGGTCAACATTGTCCATGTAGTCGGTGGGTCGATGGGTCCACATTGTCAGTGTGTCTGTGGGTCGATGGGTCAACATTGTCAGTATGTCTGTGGGTCGATGGGTGAACATTGTCAGTGTTATCTGTGGGTCGATGGGTCCACATTGTCCATGTAGTCGGTGGGTCGATGGGTCAACATTGTCCATGTAGTTGGTGGGTCGATGGGTCCACATTGTCAGTGTGTCTGTGGGTCGATGGTTCAACATTTTCCATGTTGTCTGTGGGACGATCGGTCAACATTGTCAGTGTTATCTGTGGGTAGATGGAACAACATGTTGTCTGTGGGTTGATGGGTCAACATTGTCCATGTTGTCTGTGGGTCGATAGGTCAACAGTTTCGGTGTTGTCTGTGGGTCGATTGTTCAACATTGTCCGTGTTATCTATGGGTTGATGTGTCAACATTTTCCATGTTGTCTGCGGGTCGATGGGTCAACATTTTCAGTGTTATCTGTGGGTAGATGGAACAACATTTTCCATGTTGTCTGTGGGACGATGGGTCAACATTGTCAGTGTTATCTGTGGGTAGATGGAACAACATTGTCAGTGTTGTCTGTGGGTCGATGGGTCAACATTGTCAGTGTTATCTGTGGGTAGATGGAACAACATGTTGTCTGTGGGTTGATGGGTCAACATTGTCCATGTTGTCTGTGGGTCGATGGGTCAACATTGTCAGTGTTATCTATGGGTTGATGCGTCAACATTTTCCATGTTGTCTGTGGGTCGATGGGTCAACATTTTCAGTGTTATCTGTGGGTCGATGGGTCCACATTGTCCATGTAGTCGGTGGGTAGATTGAACAACATTGTCCATGTTGTCTATGGGTTGATGGGTCAACATTGTCCATGTTGTCTGTGGGGCGATCAGTCAACAATTTCAGTGTTATCTGTGGGTCGATGGGTCAACATTGTCCATGTTATCTATGGGTTGATGGGTCAACATTTTGCATGTAGTCTGTGGGTCGCTGGATCCGCAGTGTTGGTGTTGTCTGTGGGTCGATGCGTCAACATATTCAGTGTTATCTGTGGGTCAATAGGTCAACATTGTCCATGTAGTCGGTGGGTCGATTTGTCAACATTGTCAGTGTTGTCTCTGGGTCGATGGTTCAGCATTGTCCATGTTGACAGTGGGTCGAATAGTCAACATTGTCTATGTCGTCTGTAGGTCGATGGGTGAATTTTGACAGTGTTGTCTGTGGGTAGATGGGTCAACATTGTCCATGTTGTCTGTGGGTCGCTGGGTCAACATTTTCAGTGTGTCTGTGGGTCGATGGGTCAACATTGTCAGTGTAGTATATAGGTCGATTGGGCAGCGTTAACCATGTTGTCTGTGGGTCGATGTGTCAACATTGTCCATGTAGTCGTTGGGTCAATGTGTCAACATTGTCAGAGTGTCTGTGGGTCGATGGGCCAACATTGTCAGTGTTGTCTATGGGTCGATGGGTCAAAATTGTCAGTGTTATCTGTGGGTCGATGGGTCAGCATTGTCCATGTAGTCGGTGGGTCGATGGGTTAACATTATCAGTGTGTCTGTGGGTCGATGGGCCAACATTGTCAGTGTTGTCTGTGGGTCAATGGGTCAAAATTGTCAGTGTTATCTGTGGGTCGATGGGTCAACATTGTCCATGTAGTCGGTGGGTCGATGGGTTAACATTGTCAGTGTTATCTGTGGGGAGATGGAACAACATTGTGCATGTTGTCTGTGGGTCGATGGGTCTACAGTTTCGGTGTTGTCTGTGGGTCGATGGGTCAACATTGTCCATGGTGTCTGTGGGTCGATGGGTGAACATTGTCAGTGTTATCTGTGGGTCGATGGTTCAACACTGTCCATGTAGTCGGTGGGTCGATGGGTCAACATTGTCAGTGTGTCTTTTGGTCGATGGGTGAACATTGTCAGTGTTATCTGTGGGTCGATGGGTCCACATTGTCCATGTAGTCGGTGGGTCGATGGGTCAACATTGTCCATGTAGTCGGTGGGTAGATGGGTCAACAGTTTCGGTGTTGTCTGTGGGTCGATTGTTCAACATTGTCCGTGTTATCTATGGGTTGATGTGTCAACATTTTCCATGTTGTCTGTGGGTCGATGGGTCAACATTTTCAGTGTTATCTGTGGGTCGATGGGTCCACATTGTCCATGTAGTTGGTGGGTCGATGGGTCAACATTGTCCATGTTATCTATGGGTTGATGGGTCAACATTTTCCATGTTGTCTGTGGGTCGATGGGTCAACATTTTCAGTGTTATCTGTGGGTCGATGGGTCCACATTGTCCATGTAGTCGGTGGGTAGATTGAACAACATTGTCCATGTTGTCTGTGGGTTGATGGGTCAACATTGTCCATGTTGTCTGTGGGTCGATGGGTCAACAGTTTCGGTGTTATCTATGGGTTGATGTGTCAACATTTTCCATGTTGTCTGTGGGGCGATCAGTCAACAATTTCAGTGTTATCTGTGGGTCGATGGAACAACATTGTGCATGTTGTCTGTGGGTCGATGGGTCTACAGTTTCGGTGTTGTCTGTGGGTCGATGGGTCAACATTGTCCATGGTGTCTGTGGGTCGATGGGTGAACATTGTCAGTGTTATCTGTGAGTCGATGGTTCAACACTGTCCATGTAGTCGGTGGGTCGATGGGTCAACATTGTCAGTGTGTCTTTTGGTCGATGGGTGAACATTGTCAGTGTTATCTGTGGGTCGATGGGTCCACATTGTCCATGTAGTCGGTGGGTCGATGGGTCAACATTGTCCATGTAGTCGGTGGGTAGATGGGTCAACAGTTTCGGTGTTGTCTGTGGGTCGATTGTTCAACATTGTCCGTGTTATCTATGGGTTGATGTGTCAACATTTTCCATGTTGTCTGTGGGTCGATGGGTCAACATTTTCAGTGTTATCTGTGGGTCGATGGGTCCACATTGTCCATGTAGTCGGTGGGTCAATGTGTCAACATTGTCAGTGTGTCTGTGGGTCGATGGGCCAACATTGTCAGTGTTGTCTGTGGGTCAATGGGTCAAAATTGTCAGTGTTATCTGTGGGTCGATGGGTCAACATTGTCCATGTAGTCGGTGGGTCGATGGGTTAACATTGTCAGCGTTATCTGTGGGGAGATGGAACAACATTGTCCATGTTGTCTGTGGGTTGATGGGTCAACATTGTGCATGTTGTCTGTGGGTCGATGGGTCAACATTGTCAGTGTGTCTGTGGGTCGATGGGTCAACATTGTCTGTGTTATCTGTGGGTAGATGGGTCAACATTGTCCATGGTGTCTGTGGGTCGATGGGTCAACATTGTCAGTGTAGTCTGTAGGTCGATTGGGCAGCAATTTCCATGTTATCTGTGGGTCGATGGGTCAACATTGTCCGTGTTATCTATGGGTTGATGTGTCAACATTTTCCACGTTGTCTGTGGGACGATGGGTCAACAATTTCAGTGTTATCTGTGTGTCGCTGTATCAACATTGTCCATGTAATCGGTGGGTCGATGGGAAAACATTGTCAGCGTAGTCTGTAGATCGATTGGGCAGCAATTTCCATGTTGTCTGTGGGTCGATGGGTCAACATTGTCAGTGTTATCTGTGGGTAGATGGAACAACATTGTCCATGTTGTGTGTGGGTCGATGGTTCAACACTGTCCATGTAGTCGGTGGGTCGATGGGTCAACATTGTCAGTGTGTCTGTGGGTCGATGGGCCAACATTGTCAGTGTTGTCTGTGGGTCGATGGGTCAGCACTGTCCATGTTGACTGTGGGTCGAATGGTCAACATTGTCAATGTCATCCTTAGGTCGATGGGTGAATATTGTCAGTGTTGTCTGTAGATCGATTGGGCAGCAATTTCCATGTTGTCTGTGGGTCGATGGGTGAACATTGTCAGTGTTATCTGTGGGTCGATGGGTCCACATTGTCCATGTAGTCGGTGGGTCGATGGGTCAACATTGTCCATGTAGTCGGTGGGTAGATGGGTCAACAGTTTCGGTGTTGTCTGTGGGTCGATTGTTCAACATTGTCCGTGTTATCTATGGGTTGATGTGTCAACATTTTCCATGTTGTCTGTGGGTCGATGGGTCAACATTTTCAGTGTTATCTGTGGGTCGATGGGTCCACATTGTCCATGTAGTCGGTGGGTCGATGGGTCAGCATATTCAGTGTTATCTGTGGGTCGATAGGTCAACATTGTCCATGTAGTCGGTGGGTCGATTTGTCAACATTGTCCATGTAGTCAGTGGGTCAATGTGTCAACATTGTCAGTGTGTCTGTGGGTCGATGGGCCAACATTGAGAGTGTTGTCTGTGGGTCAATGGGTCAAAATTGTCAGTGTTATCTGTGGGTCGATGGGTCAACATTGTCCATGTAGTCGGTGGGTCAATGGGTTAACATTGTCAGCGTTATCTGTGGGGAGATGGAACAACATTGTCCATGTTGTCTGTGGGTTGATGGGTCAACATTGTGCATGTTGTCTGTGGGTCGATGGGTCAACATTGTCAGTGTGTCTGTGGGTCGATGGGTCAACATTGTCTGTGTTATCTGTGGGTAGATGGGTCAACATTGTCCATGGTGTCTGTGGGTCGATGGGTCAACATTGTCAGTGTAGTCTGTAGGTCGATTGGGCAGCAATTTCCATGTTATCTGTGGGTCGATGGGTCAACATTGTCCGTGTTATCTATGGGTTGATGTGTCAACATTTTCCACGTTGTCTGTGGGACGATGGGTCAACAATTTCAGTGTTATCTGTGTGTCGCTGTATCAACATTGTCCATGTAATCGGTGGGTCGATGGGAAAACATTGTCAGCGTAGTCTGTAGATCGATTGGGCAGCAATTTCCATGTTGTCTGTGGGTCGATGGGTCAACATTGTCAGTGTTATCTGTGGGTAGATGGAACAACATTGTCCATGTTGTGTGTGGGTCGATGGTTCAACACTGTCCATGTAGTCGGTGGGTCGATGGGTCAACATTGTCAGTGTGTCTGTGGGTCGATGGGCCAACATTGTCAGTGTTGTCTGTGGGTCGATGGGTCAGCACTGTCCATGTTGACTGTGGGTCGAATGGTCAACATTGTCAATGTCATCCTTAGGTCGATGGGTGAATATTGTCAGTGTTGTCTGTAGATCGATTGGGCAGCAATTTCCATGTTGTCTGTGGGTCGATGGGTCAACATTGTCAGTGTTATCTGTGGGTAGATGGAACAACATTGTCCATGTTGTGTGTGGGTCGATGGTTCAACACTGTCCATGTATTCGGTGGGTCGATGGGTCAACATTGTCAGTGTGTCTGTGGGTCGATGGGCCAACATTGTCAGTGTTGTCTGTGGGTCGATGGGTCAGCACTGTCCATGTTGACTGTGGGTCGAATGGTCAACATTGTCAATGTCATCCTTAGGTCGATGGGTGAATATTGTCAGTGTTGTCTGTTGGTAGATGGGTCAACATTGTCCATGGTGTCTGTGGGTCGATGGTTCAGCACCTTCCATGTAGTCGGTGGGTCGATGGGTCAACATTGTCAGTGTGTCTGTGGGTCGATGGGTGAACATTGTCAGTGTTATCTGTGGGTCGATGGGTCCACATTGTCCATGTAGTCGGTGGGTCGATGGGTCAACATTGTCCATGTAGTCGGTGGGTAGATGGGTCAACAGTTTCGGTGTTGTCTGTGGGTCGATTGTTCAACATTGTCCGTGTTATCTATGGGTTGATGTGTCAACATTTTCCATGTTGTCTGTGGGTCGATGGGTCAACATTTTCAGTGTTATCTGTGGGTCGATGGGTCCACATTGTCCATGTAGTTGGTGGGTCGATGGGTCAACATTGTCCATGTTATCTATGGGTTGATGGGTCAACATTTTCCATGTTGTCTGTGGGTCGATGGGTCAACATTTTCAGTGTTATCTGTGGGTCGATGGGTCCACATTGTCCATGTAGTCGGTGGGTAGATTGAACAACATTGTCCATGTTGTCTGTGGGTTGATGGGTCAACATTGTCCATGTTGTCTGTGGGTCGATGGGTCAACAGTTTCGGTGTTATCTATGGGTTGATGTGTCAACATTTTCCATGTTGTCTGTGGGGCGATCAGTCAACAATTTCAGTGTTATCTGTGGGTCGATGGAACAACATTGTGCATGTTGTCTGTGGGTCGATGGGTCTACAGTTTCGGTGTTGTCTGTGGGTCGATGGGTCAACATTGTCCATGGTGTCTGTGGGTCGATGGGTGAACATTGTCAGTGTTATCTGTGAGTCGATGGTTCAACACTGTCCATGTAGTCGGTGGGTCGATGGGTCAACATTGTCAGTGTGTCTTTTGGTCGATTGGTGAACATTGTCAGTGTTATCTGTGGGTCGATGGGTCCACATTGTCCATGTAGTCGGTGGGTCGATGGGTCAACATTGTCCATGTAGTCGGTGGGTAGATGGGTCAACAGTTTCGGTGTTGTCTGTGGGTCGATTGTTCAACATTGTCCGTGTTATCTATGGGTTGATGTGTCAACATTTTCCATGTTGTCTGTGGGTCGATGGGTCAACATTTTCAGTGTTATCTGTGGGTCGATGGGTCCACATTGTCCATGTAGTCGGTGGGTCAATGTGTCAACATTGTCAGTGTGTCTGTGGGTCGATGGGCCAACATTGTCAGTGTTGTCTGTGGGTCAATGGGTCAAAATTGTCAGTGTTATCTGTGGGTCGATGGGTCAACATTGTCCATGTAGTCGGTGGGTCGATGGGTTAACATTGTCAGCGTTATCTGTGGGGAGATGGAACAACATTGTCCATGTTGTCTGTGGGTTGATGGGTCAACATTGTGCATGTTGTCTGTGGGTCGATGGGTCAACATTGTCAGTGTGTCTGTGGGTCGATGGGTCAACATTGTCTGTGTTATCTGTGGGTAGATGGGTCAACATTGTCCATGGTGTCTGTGGGTCGATGGGTCAACATTGTCAGTGTAGTCTGTAGGTCGATTGGGCAGCAATTTCCATGTTATCTGTGGGTCGATGGGTCAACATTGTCCGTGTTATCTATGGGTTGATGTGTCAACATTTTCCACGTTGTCTGTGGGACGATGGGTCAACAATTTCAGTGTTATCTGTGTGTCGCTGTATCAACATTGTCCATGTAATCGGTGGGTCGATGGGAAAACATTGTCAGCGTAGTCTGTAGATCGATTGGGCAGCAATTTCCATGTTGTCTGTGGGTCGATGGGTCAACATTGTCAGTGTTATCTGTGGGTAGATGGAACAACATTGTCCATGTTGTGTGTGGGTCGATGGTTCAACACTGTCCATGTAGTCGGTGGGTCGATGGGTCAACATTGTCAGTGTGTCTGTGGGTCGATGGGCCAACATTGTCAGTGTTGTCTGTGGGTCGATGGGTCAGCACTGTCCATGTTGACTGTGGGTCGAATGGTCAACATTGTCAATGTCATCCTTAGGTCGATGGGTGAATATTGTCAGTGTTGTCTGTAGATCGATTGGGCAGCAATTTCCATGTTGTCTGTGGGTCGATGGGTGAACATTGTCAGTGTTATCTGTGGGTCGATGGGTCCACATTGTCCATGTAGTCGGTGGGTCGATGGGTCAACATTGTCCATGTAGTCGGTGGGTAGATGGGTCAACAGTTTCGGTGTTGTCTGTGGGTCGATTGTTCAACATTGTCCGTGTTATCTATGGGTGGATGTGTCAACATTTTCCATGTTGTCTGTGGGTCGATGGGTCAACATTTTCAGTGTTATCTGTGGGTCGATGGGTCCACATTGTCCATGTAGTCGGTGGGTCGATGGGTCAGCATATTCAGTGTTATCTGTGGGTCGATAGGTCAACATTGTCCATGTAGTCGGTGGGTCGATTTGTCAACATTGTCCATGTAGTCAGTGGGTCAATGTGTCAACATTGTCAGTGTGTCTGTGGGTCGATGGGCCAACATTGAGAGTGTTGTCTGTGGGTCAATGGGTCAAAATTGTCAGTGTTATCTGTGGGTCGATGGGTCAACATTGTCCATGTAGTCGGTGGGTCAATGGGTTAACATTGTCAGCGTTATCTGTGGGGAGATGGAACAACATTGTCCATGTTGTCTGTGGGTTGATGGGTCAACATTGTGCATGTTGTCTGTGGGTCGATGGGTCAACATTGTCCATGGTGTCTGTGGGTCGATGGGTCAACATTGTCTGTGTTATCTGTGGGTAGATGGGTCAACATTGTCCATGGTGTCTGTGGGTCGATGGGTCAACATTGTCAGTGTAGTCTGTAGGTCGATTGGGCAGCAATTTCCATGTTATCTGTGGGTCGATGGGTCAACATTGTCCGTGTTATCTATGGGTTGATGTGTCAACATTTTCCACGTTGTCTGTGGGACGATGGGTCAACAATTTCAGTGTTATCTGTGTGTCGCTGTATCAACATTGTCCATGTAATCGGTGGGTCGATGGGAAAACATTGTCAGCGTAGTCTGTAGATCGATTGGGCAGCAATTTCCATGTTGTCTGTGGGTCGATGGGTCAACATTGTCAGTGTTATCTGTGGGTAGATGGAACAACATTGTTCATGTTGTGTGTGGGTCGATGGTTCAACACTGTCCATGTAGTCGGTGGGTCGATGGGTCAACATTGTCAGTGTGTCTGTGGGTCGATGGGCCAACATTGTCAGTGTTGTCTGTGGGTCGATGGGTCAGCACTGTCCATGTTGACTGTGGGTCGAATGGTCAACATTGTCAATGTCATCCTTAGGTCGATGGGTGAATATTGTCAGTGTTGTCTGTAGATCGATTGGGCAGCAATTTCCATGTTGTCTGTGGGTCGATGGGTCAACATTGTCAGTGTTATCTGTGGGTAGATGGAACAACATTGTCCATGTTGTGTGTGGGTCGATGGTTCAACACTGTCCATGTATTCGGTGGGTCGATGGGTCAACATTGTCAGTGTGTCTGTGGGTCGATGGGCCAACATTGTCAGTGTTGTCTGTGGGTCGATGGGTCAGCACTGTCCATGTTGACTGTGGGTCGAATGGTCAACATTGTCAATGTCATCCTTAGGTCGATGGGTGAATATTGTCAGTGTTGTCTGTTGGTAGATGGGTCAACATTGTCCATGGTGTCTGTGGGTCGATGGTTCAGCACCTTCCATGTAGTCGGTGGGTCGATGGGTCAACATTGTCAGTGTGTCTGTGGGTCGATGGGTGAACATTGTCAGTGTTGTCTGTAGGACGATTGGGCAGCAGTATCCATGTTTTCTGTGGGTCGATGTGTCAACATTGTCCGTGTTTTCTGTGGATCGATGGGTCAACATTGTCACTGTTGTCTGTGGGTCGATGGTCCAACATTGTCCATGTTGTCCGTGGTACGATGGGTCAACATTGTCCATGTTATCTCTGGGTCGATGGGTCAACATTGACGGTGTTGTCTCTTGGTCGATGGGTCAACATTGTCAGTGTTATCTGTGGGTCGATGGGTCAACATTATCCATGTAGTCGCTGGGTCGATGTGTCAACATTGTCCATGTTATCTATGGGTTGATGTGTCAACATTTTCCATGTTATCTGTGGGTCGAATGGTCAACATTGTCAATGTCATCCTTAGGTCGATGTGTGAATATTGTCAGTGTTTTCTGTTGGTAGGTGGGTCAACATTGTCCATGTTGTCTGTGGGTCGATGGGTTAACATTGCACATGTAGTCAGTCGGTCGATGGGTCAACATTGTCAGTTTGTCTGTGGGTCGATGGGTCAGCATTGTCAGTGTTGTCTGTAGTTCGGTGGGTCAACATTGCCAGTGTTATCTGTGGGTCGATGGGTCAACATTGTCAGTGTTGTCTGTGGGTTGATGGGACAACATTGTCCATGTTATCTAGGGGTTGATTGGTCAACATTGTCCATGTTGTCCTTCGGTCGATGGGTCAGCATTGTCAGTGTTGTCCGTGAGTTGATTGGTCAAAATTGTCAGTGTGTCTGTGGGTCGTTGCGTCAGCATAGTCCATGTTATGTGTGGTTTGATGAGACAACACTGTCCATGTAGTCGGTGGGTCGATGGGTCAACATTGTCAGTGTGTCTGTGGGTCGATGGGTGAACATTGTCTGTGTTGTCTGTGGGTCGATGGGACAACATTGTCCATGTTATCTATGGGTTGATGGGTCAACATTGTCCGTGTTTTCCTTCGGTCGATGGGTCAACATTATCTGTGTTGTCCGTGGGTTGATTGGTCAAAATTGTCAGTGTGTCTGTGGGTCGTTGCGTCAACATAGTCCATGTTATCTGTGGGTTGATGGGACAAGATTGACCATGTAATCGGTGGGTCAATGTGTCAACATTGTCAGTGTGTCTGTGGGTCGATGGGCCAATATTGCCAGTGTTGTCTGTGGGTCGATGGGTCAGCATTGTCCATGTAGTCGGTGTGTCGATGGGTCAACATTATCAGTGTGTCTGTGGGTCGATGGGCCAACGTTGTCAGTGTTGTCTGTGGGTCGATGGGTCAAAATTGTCAGTGTTATCTGTGGGTCTATGGGTCAACATTGTCCATGTAGTCGGTGGGTCGATGGGTCAAAATTGTCAGTGTTATCTGTGGGTCGATGGGTCAACATTGTCCATGTTATCTATGGGTTGATGGGTCAACATTTTGCATGTAGTCTGTGGGTCGCTGGGTCCGCAGTGTTGGTGTTGTCTGTGGGTCGATGCGTCAATATATTCAGTGTTATCTGTGGGTCAATAGGTCAACATTGTCCATGTAGTTGGTGGGTCGATTTGTCAACATTGTCAGAGTGTCTGTGGGTCGATGGGCCAACATTGTCAGTGTTGTCTGTGGGTCGATGGTTCAGCATTGTCCATGTTGACAGTGGGTCGAATAGTCAACATTGTCTATGTCGTCTGTAGGTCGATGGGTGAATTTTGACAGTGTTGTCTGTGGGTAGATGGGTCAACATTGTCCATGTTGTCTGTGGGTCGATGGGTCAACATTTTCAGTGTGTCTGTGGGTCGATGGGTCAACATTGTCAGTGTAGTATATAGGTCGATTGGGCAGCGTTAACCATGTTGTCTGTGGGTCGATGTGTCAACATTGTCCATGTCGTCGTTGGGTCAATGTGTCAACATTGTCAGTGTGTCTGTGGGTCAATGGGCCAACATTGTCAGTGTTGTCTATGGGTCGATGGGTCAAAATTGTCAGTGTTATCTGTGGGTCGATGGGTCAGCATTGTCCATGTTGTCGGTGGGTCGATGGGTTAACATTATCAGTGTGTCTGTGGGTCGATGGGCCAACATTGTCAGTGTTGTCTGTGGGTCAATGGGTCAAAATTGTCAGTGTTATCTGTGGGTCGATGGGTCAACATTGTCCATGTAGTCGGTGGGTCGATGGGTTAACATTGTCAGTGTTATCTGTGGGGAGATGGAACAACATTGTGCATGTTGTCTGTGGGTCGATGGGTCTACAGTTTCGGTGTTGTCTGTGGGTCGATGGGTCAACATTGTCCATGGTGTCTGTGGGTCGATGGGTGAACATTGTCAGTGTTATCTGTGGGTCGATGGTTCAACACTGTCCATGTAGTCGGTGGGTCGATGGGTCAACATTGTCAGTGTGTCTTTTGGTCGATGGGTGAACATTGTCAGTGTTATCTGTGGGTCGATGGGTCCACATTGTCCATGTAGTCGGTGGGTCGATGGGTCAACATTGTCCATGTAGTCGGTGGGTAGATGGGTCAACAGTTTCGGTGTTGTCTGTGGGTCGATTGTTCAACATTGTCCGTGTTATCTATGGGTTGATGTGTCAACATTTTCCATGTTGTCTGTGGGTCGATGGGTCAACATTTTCAGTGTTATCTGTGGGTCGATGGGTCCACATTGTCCATGCAGTCGGTGGGTCGATGGGTCAACATTGTCCATGTTATCTATGGGTTGATGGGTCAACATTTTCCATGTAGTCTGTGGGTCGATGGGTCCGCAGTGTTGGTGTTGTCTCTGGGTCGATGCGTCAACATATTCAGTGTTATCTGTGGGTCGATAGGTCAACATTGTCCATGTAGTCGGTGGGTCGATTTGTCAACATTGTCCATGTAGTCAGTGGGTCAATGGGTCAAAATTGTCAGTGTTATCTGTGGGTCGATGGGTCAACATTGTCCATGTAGTCGGTGGGTCGATGGGTTAACATTGTCAGCGTTATCTGTGGGGAGATGGAACAACATTGTCCATGTTGTCTGTGGGTTGATGGGTCAACATTGTGCATGTTGTCTGTGGGTCGATGGGTCAACATTGTCAGTGTGTCTGTGGGTCGATGGGTCAACATTGTCTGTGTTATCTGTGGGTAGATGGGTCAACATTGTCCATGGTGTCTGTGGGTCGATGGGTCAACATTGTCAGTGTAGTCTGTAGGTCGATTGGGCAGCAATTTCCATGTTATCTGTGGGTCGATGGGTCAACATTGTCCGTGTTATCTATGGGTTGATGTGTCAACATTTTCCATGTTGTCTGTGGGACGATGGGTCAACAATTTCAGTGTTAACTGTGTGTCGCTGTATCAACATTGTCCATGTAATCGGTGGGTCGATGGGAAAACATTGTCAGCGTAGTCTGTAGATCGATTGGGCAGCAATTTCCATGTTGTCTGTGGGTCGATGGGTCAACATTGTCAGTGTTATCTGTGGGTAGATGGAACAACATTGTCCATGTTGTGTGTGGGTCGATGGTTCAACACTGTCCATGTAGTCGGTGGGTCGATGGGTCAACATTGTCAGTGTGTCTGTGGGTCGATGGGCCAACATTGTCAGTGTTGTCTGTGGGTCGATGGGTCAGCACTGTCCATGTTGACTGTGGGTCGAATGGTCAACATTGTCAATGTCATCCTTAGGTCGATGGGTGAATATTGTCAGTGTTGTCTGTAGATCGATTGGGCAGCAATTTCCATGTTGTCTGTGGGTCGATGGGTCAACATTGTCAGTGTTATCTGTGGGTAGATGGAACAACATTGTCCATGTTGTGTGTGGGTCGATGGTTCAACACTGTCCATGTATTCGGTGGGTCGATGGGTCAACATTGTCAGTGTGTCTGTGGGTCGATGGGCCAACATTGTCAGTGTTGTCTGTGGGTCGATGGGTCAGCACTGTCCATGTTGACTGTGGGTCGAATGGTCAACATTGTCAATGTCATCCTTAGGTCGATGGGTGAATATTGTCAGTGTTGTCTGTAGATCGATTGGGCAGCAATTTCCATGTTGTCTGTGGGTCGATGGGTCAACATTGTCAGTGTTATCTGTGGGTAGATGGAACAACATTGTCCATGTTGTGTGTGGGTCGATGGTTCAACACTGTCCATGTATTCGGTGGGTCGATGGGTCAACATTGTCAGTGTGTCTGTGGGTCGATGGGCCAACATTGTCAGTGTTGTCTGTGGGTCGATGGGTCAGCACTGTCCATGTTGACTGTGGGTCGAATGGTCAACATTGTCAATGTCATCCTTAGGTCGATGGGTGAATATTGTCAGTGTTGTCTGTTGGTAGATGGGTCAACATTGTCCATGGGGTCTGTGGGTCGATGGTTCAGCACCTTCCATGTAGTCGGTGGGTCGATGGGTCAACATTGTCAGTGTGTCTGTGGGTCGATGGGTGAACATTGTCAGTGTTGTCTGTAGGACGATTGGGCAGCAGTATCCATGTTTTCTGTGGGTCGATGTGTCAACATTGTCAGTGTTGTCCGTGGGTTGATTGGTCAAAATTGTCAGTGTGTCTGTGGGTCGTTGCGTCAGCATAGTCCATGTTATGTGTGGGTTGATGAGACAACACTGTCCATGTAGTCGGTGGGTCGATGGGTCAACATTGTCAGTGTGTCTGTGGGTCGATGGGTGAACATTGTCTGTGTTGTCTGTGGGTCGATGGGACAACATTGTCCATGTTATCTATGGGTTGATGGGTCAACATTGTCCATGTTGTCCTTCGGTCGATGGGTCAACATTGTCAGTGTTGTCCGTGGGTTGATTGGTCAAAATTGTCAGTGTGTCTGTGGGTCGTTGCATCAACATAGTCCATGTTATCTGTGGGTTGATGGGACAAGATTGACCATGTAATCGGTGGGTCAATGTGTCAACATTGTCAGTGTGTCTTTGGGTCGATGGGCCAATATTGCCAGTGTTGTCTGTGGGTCGATGGGTCAGCATTGTCCATGTAGTCGGTGTGTCGATGGGTCAACATTATCAGTGTGTCTGTGGGTCGATGGGCCAACGTTGTCAGTGTTGTCTGTGGGTCGATGGGTCAAAATTGTCAGTGTTATCTGTGGGTCTATGGGTCAACATTGTCCATGTAGTCGGTGGGTCGATGAGTCAACATTGTCAGTGTGTCTGTGGGTCGATGGGTCAGCATTGTCAGTGTTGTTTGTGGGTTGGTGGGTCAGCATTGTTTGTGTTGTCCGTGGGTTGATTGGTCAAAATTGTCAGTGTGTCTGTGGGTCATTGCGTCAACATAGTCCATGTTATCTGTGGGTCGATGGGTCAACATTGTCCATGTAATCGGTGGGTCAATGTGTCAACATTGTCAGTGTTGTCTGTGGGTAGATGGGCAACATTGTCAGTGTTGTCTGTGGGTCGATGGGTCAACATTGTCCATGTTATCTATGGGTTGATGTGTCAACATTTTCCATGTAGTCGGTGGGTCAATGGGTCAACATTGTCAGCGTAGTCTGTAGATCGATTGGGCAGCAATTTCCATGTTGTCTGTGGGTCGATGGGTCAGCATTGTCAGTGTTGTTTCTGGGTCGGTGGGTCAGCATTGTTTGTGTTGTCCGTGGGTTGATTGGTCAAAATTGTCAGTGTGTCTGTGGGTCATTGCGTCAGCATAGTCCATGTTATCTGTGGGTCGATGGGTCAACATTGTCCATGTTATCTATGGGTAGATGGAACAACGTTGTCAGTGTTGTCTGTGGGTTGATGTGTCAACATTGTACATGTTGTCTGTGGGTCGATGGGTCAACAGTTTCGGTGTTGTCTGTGGGTCGATGGGTCAACATTGTCCATGGCGTCTGTGGGTCGATGGTTCAACCCTGTCCATGTAGTTGGTGGGTCGATGGGTCAACATTGTCTGTGTGTCTGTGGGTCGATGGGCCAACATTGTCAGTATTGTCTGTGGGTCGATGGGTCAGCACTGTCCATGTTGACTGTGGGTCGAATGGTCAACATTGTCAATGTCATCCTTAGGTCGATGGGTGAATATTGTCAGTGTTGTCTGTTGGTAGATGGGTCAACATTGTCCATGGTGTCTGTGGGTCGCTGGTTCAACACCTTCCATGTAGTTGGTGGGTCGATGGGTCAACATTGTCAGTGTGTCTGTGGGTCAATGGGTGAACATTGTCAGTGTTGTCTGCAGGTCGATTGGGCAGCAGTATCCATGTTGTCTGTGGGTCGATGGGTCAACAGTTTTGATGTTGTCTGTGGTTCGGTGGGTCAACATTGCCAGTGTTATCTGTGGGTCGATGGGTCAACATTGTCAGTGTTGTCTGTGGGTCGATGGGACAACATTGTCCATGTTATCTATGGCTTGATGGGTCAACAGTTTCGGTGTTGTCTGTGGGTCGACGGGTCAACATTGTCAGTTTTATCCGTGGGTCGATGTGTCAACATTGTCCATGTTGTCTGTGGGTCGATGGGTGAACATTGTCAGTGTGTCTGTGGTTCGATGGGTCAACATTGTCAGTGTAGTCTATAGGTCGATTGGGCAGCGTTAACCATGTTGTCTGTGGGTCGATGGGCCAACATTGTCAGTGTTGTCTGTGGGTCGATGCGTCAGCATTGTCCATGTTGACTGTGGGTCGAATGGTCAACATTGTCAATGTCGTCTGTAGGTCGATGGGTGAATATTGACAGTGTTGTCTGTGGGTAAATGGGTCAACATTGTCCATGTTGTCTGTGGGTCAATGGCTCAACATTGTCCATGTAGTCAGTGGGTCGATGGGTCCACATTGTCTATGTGTCTGTGGGTCGATGGGTCAGCATTGTCAGTGTTGTCTGTAGGTCGATTGGGCAGCAATTTCCATGTTGTCTGTGGGTTGATGGGTCAACATTGTGCATGTTGTCTGTGGGTCGATGGGTCAACAGTTTCGGTGTTGTCTGTGAGTGAATGGGTCAACATTGTCCATGGTGTCTGTGGGTCGATGGTTCAACACTGTCCATGTAGTCGGTGGGTCGATGGGTCAACATTGTCCATGTTGTCTGTGGGTCGATGGGTGAACATTGTCAGTGTGTCTGTGGTTCGATGGGTCAACATTGTCAGTGTAGTCTATAGGTCGATTGAGCAGCGTTAACCATGTTGTCTGTGGGTCGATGGGTCAACATTGTCAGTGTTATCTGTGGGTCGATGTGTCAACATTGTCCATGTTGTCTGTGGGTAGATGGGTCAACATTGTCAGTGTTATCTGTGGGTCGATGTGTCAACATTGTCCATGTTGTCTGTGGGTAGATGGGTCAACATTGTCCATGTTGTCTGTGGGTCGATGGGTCAACATTGTCCATGTTGTCTGTGGGTCGATGGGTGAACATTGTCAGTGTGTCTGTGGTTCGATGGGTCAACATTGTCAGTGTAGTCTATAGGTCGATTGAGCAGCGTTAACCATGTAGTCAGTGGGTCGATGGGTCCACATTGTCTATGTGTCTGTGGGTCGATGGGTCAGCATTGTCAGTGTTGTCTGTAGGTCGATTGGGCAGCAATTTCCATGTTGTCTGTGGGTCGATGGGCCAACATTGTCGGTGTTGTCTGTGGGTCGATGGGTCAGCATTGTCCATGTTGACTGTGGGTCGAATGGTCAACGTTGTCAATGTCGTCTGTTTGTCGATGGGTGAATAATGTCAGTGTTGTCTGTTGGTAGATGTGTCAACATTGTCCATGTTGTCTTTGGGTCAATGGCTCAACATTGTCCATGTAGTCAGTGGGTCGATGGGTCCACATTGTCTATGTGTCTGTGGGTCGATGGGTCAGCATTGTCAGTGTTGTCTGTAGGTCGATTGGGCAGCAATTTCCATGTTGTCTGTGGGTCGATGGGTCAGCATTGTCAGTGTTGTTTGTGGGTCGGTGGGTCAGCATTGTTTGTGTTCTCCGTGGGTTGATTGGTCAAAATTGTCAGTGTGTCTGTGGGTCATTGCGTCAACATAGTCCATGTTATCTGTTTGTCGATGGGTCAACAGTTTCGGTGTTGTCTGTGAGTGAATGGGTCAACATTGTCCATGGTGTCTGTGGGTCGATGGTTCAACACTGTCCATGTAGTCGTTGGGTCGATGGGTCAACATTGTCAGTGTTGTCTGTGGGTCGATGGGTCAGCACTATCCATTTTGACTGTGGGTCGAATGGTGAACATTGTCAATGTCATCCTTAGGTCGATGGGTGAATATTGTCAGTGTTGTCTGTTGGTATATGGGTCAACATTGTCCATGGTGTCTGTGGGTCGATGGTTCAACACCTTCCATGTTGTCGGTGGGTCGATGGGTCAACATTGTCAGTGTGTCTGTGGGTCGATGGGTGAACATTGTCAGTGTTGTCTGTAGGACGATTGGGCAGCAGTATCCATGTTTTCTGTGGGTCGATGTGTCAACATTGTCCGTGTTATCTGTGGATCGATGGGTCAACATTGTCACTGTTGTCTGTGGGTTGATGGGCCAACATTGTCCATGTCGTCCGTGGTTCCATGGGTCAACATTGTCCATGTTATCTCTGGGTCGATGGGTCAACATTGACGGTGTTGTCTCTTGGTCGATGGGTCAACATTGTCAGTGTTATCTGTGGGTCGATGGGTCAACATTATCCATGTATTCGCTGGGTCGATGTGTCAACATTGTCCATGTTATCTATGGGTTGATGTGTCAACATTTTCCATGTTATCTGTGGGTCGAATGGTCAACATTGTCAATGTCATCCTTAGGTCGATGGGTGAATATTGTCAGTGTTTTCTGTTGGTAGGTGGGTCAACATTGTCCATGTTGTCTGTGGGTCGATGGGTTAACATTGTCCATGTAGTCAGTGGGTCGATGGGTCAACATTGTCAGTTTGTCTGTGGGTCGATGGGTCAGCATTGTCAGTGTTGTCTGTAGGTCGGTGGGTCAACATTGCCAGTGTTATCTGTGGGTCGATGGGTCAACATTGTCAGTGTTGTCTGTGGGTCAATGGGTCAACATTGTCCATGTTGTCTGTGGGTCGATGGGTTAACATTGTCCATGTAGTCAGTGGGTCGATGGGTCAACATTGTCAGTTTGTCTGTGGGTCGATGGGTCAGCATTGTCAGTGTTGTCCTTCGGTCGATGGGTCAACATTGTCCGTGTTGTCCTTCGGTCGATGGGTCAACATTGTCCATGTTGTCCTTCGGTCGATGGGTCAACATTGTCCGTGTTGTCCTTCGGTCGATGGGACAACATTGTCCATGTTATCTATGGGTTGATGCTTCAACATTGTCCATGTTGTCCATCGGTCGATGGGTCAACATTGTCTGTGTTGTCCGTCGGTTGATTGGTCAAAATTGTCAGTGTGTCTGTGGGTTGTTGCGTCAACATAGTCCATGTTATCTGTGGGTCGATGGGTCAACATTGTCCATGTAATCGGTGGGTCAATGTGTCAACATTGTCAATGTCGTCTGTAGTTCGATGGGTCAACATTGTCCATGTTATCTATGGGTTGATGTGTCAACATTTTCCATGTAGTCGGTGGGTCGATGGGTCAACATTGTCAGCGTAGTCTGTAGATCGATTGGGCAGCAATTTCCATGTTGTCTGTGGGTCGATGGGTCAACATTGTCAGTGTTATCTGTGGGTAGATGGAACAACATTGTCAGTGTTGTCTGTATGTTGATGGGTCAACATTGTACATGTTGTCTGTGGGTCGATGGGTCAACAATTTCGGTGTTGTCTGTGGGTCGATGGGTCAACATTGTCCATGGTGTCTGTGGGTCGATGGTTCAACCCTGTCCATGTAGTTGGTGGGTCGATGGGTCAACATTGTCTGTGTGTCTGTGGGTCGATGTGCCAACATTGTCGGTGTTGTCTGTGGGTCGATGGGTCAGCATTGTCCATGTTGACTGTGGGTCGAATGGTCAACGTTGTCAATGTCGTCTGTTTGTCGATGGGTGAATAATGTCAGTGTTGTCTGTTGGTAGATGTGTCAACATTGTCCATGTTGTCTGTGGGTCAATGGCTCAACATTGTCCATGTAGTCAGTGGGTCGATGGGTCCACATTGTCTATGTGTCTGTGGGTCGATGGGTCAGCATTGTCAGTGTTGTCTGTAGGTCGATTGGGCAGCAATTTCCATGTTGTCTGTGGGTCGATGGGTCAACATTGTCAGTGTTATCTGTGGGTAGATGGAACACCATTGTCAGTGTTGTCTGTGGGTTGATGGGTCAACATTGTACATGTTGTCTGTGGGTCAATGGGTCAACAGTTTCGGTGTTGTCTGTGGGTCGATGGGTCAACATTGTCCATGGTGTCTGTGGGTCGATGGTTCAACCCTGTCCATGTAGTCGGTGGGTCGATGGGTCAACATTGTCTGTGTGTCTGTGGGTCGATGGGCCAACATTGTCAGTATTGTCTGTGGGTCGATGGGTCAGCACTGTCCATGTTGACTGTGGGTCGAATGGTCAACATTGTCAATGTCATCCTTAGGTCGATGGGTGAATATTGTCAGTGTTGTCTGTTGGTAGATGGGTCAACATTGTCCATGGTGTCTGTGGGTCGATGGTTCAACACCTTCCATGTAGTCGGTGGGTCGATGGGTCAACATTGTCAGTGTGTCTGTGGGTCAATGGGTGAACATTATCAGTGTTGTCTGTAGGTCGATTGGGCAGCAGTATCCATGTTGTCTGTGGGTCGATGGGTCAACAGTTTTGATGTTGTCTGTGGTTCGGTGGGTCAACATTGCCAGTGTTATCTGTGGGTCGATGGGTCAACATTGTCAGTGTTGTCTGTGGGTCGATGGGACAACATTGTCCATGTTATCTATGGCTTGATGGGTCAACAGTTTCGGTGTTGTCTGTGGGTCGATGGGTCAACATTGTCAGTTTTATCCGTGGGTCGATGTGTCAATATTGTCCATGTAGTCGGTGGGTCGATGTGTCAACATTGTGAGTGTGTCTGTGGGTCGATGGGCCAACATTGTCAGTGTTGTCTGTGGGTCGATGCGTCAGCATTGTCCATGTTGACTGTGGGTCGAATGGTCAACATTGTCAATGTCGTCTGTAGGTCGATGGGTGAATATTGACAGTGTTGTCTGTGGGTAAATGGGTCAACATTGTCCATGTTGTCTGTGGGTCAATGGCTCAACATTGTCCATGTAGTCAGTGGGTCGATGGGTCCACATTGTCTATGTGTCTGTGGGTCGATGGGTCAGCATTGTCAGTGTTGTCTGTAGGTCGATTGGGCAGCAATTTCCATGTTGTCTGTGGGTTGATGGGTCAACATTGTGCATGTTGTCTGTGGGTCGATGGGTCAACAGTTTCGGTGTTGTCTGTGAGTGAATGGGTCAACATTGTCCATGGTGTCTGTGGGTCGATGGTTCAACACTGTCCATGTAGTCGGTGGGTCGATGGGTCAACATTGTCCATGTTGTCTGTGGGTCGATGGGTGAACATTGTCAGTGTGTCTGTGGTTCGATGGGTCAACATTGTCAGTGTAGTCTATAGGTCGATTGAGCAGCGTTAACCATGTTGTCTGTGGGTCGATGGGTCAACATTGTCAGTGTTATCTGTGGGTCGATGTGTCAACATTGTCCATGTTGTCTGTGGGTAGATGGGTCAACATTGTCAGTGTTATCTGTGGGTCGATGTGTCAACATTGTCCATGTTGTCTGTGGGTAGATGGGTCAACATTGTCCATGTTGTCTGTGGGTCGATGGGTCAACATTGTCCATGTTGTCTGTGGGTCGATGGGTGAACATTGTCAGTGTGTCTGTGGTTCGATGGGTCAACATTGTCAGTGTAGTCTATAGGTCGATTGAGCAGCGTTAACCATGTTGTCTGTGGGTCGATGGGTCAACATTGTCAGTGTTATCTGTGGGTCGATGTGTCAACATTGTCCATGTTGTCTGTGGGTAGATGGGTCAACATTGTCAGTGTTATCTGTGGGTCGATGTGTCAACATTGTCCATGTTGTCTGTGGGTAGATGGGTCAACATTGTCCATGTTGTCTGTGGGTCGATGGGCGAACATTGTCAGTGTTGTCTGTGTGTCGACGGGTCAGCATTGTCCATGTTGACTCTGGGTCGAATGGTCAACGTTGTCAATGTCGTCTGTTTGTCAATGAGTGAATATTGTCAGTGTTGTCTGTTGGTAGATGTGTCAACATTGTCCATGTTGTCTGTGGGTCGATGGCTCAACATTGTCCATGTAGTCAGTGGTTCGATGGGTCAACATTGTCTGTGTGTCTGTGGGTCGATGAGTCAACATTGTCCATGTTGTCTGTGGGTAGATGGGTCAACAATGTCCATGTTGTCTGTGGGTTGATGGGTCAACATTGTCAGTGTGTCTGTGGGTCGATGGGCCAACATTGTCGGTGTTGTCTGTGGGTCGATGGGTCAGCATTGTCCATGTTGACTGTGGGTCGAATGGTCAACGTTGTCAATGTCGTCTGTTTGTCGATGGGTGAATAATGTCAGTGTTGTCTGTTGGTAGATGTGTCAACATTGTCCATGTTGTCTTTGGGTCAATGGCTCAACATTGTCCATGTAGTCAGTGGGTCGATGGGTCCACATTGTCTATGTGTCTGTGGGTCGATGGGTCAGCATTGTCAGTGTTGTCTGTAGGTCGATTGGGCAGCAATTTCCATGTTGTCTGTGGGTCGATGGGTCAGCATTGTCAGTGTTGTTTGTGGGTCGGTGGGTCAGCATTGTTTGTGTTCTCCGTGGGTTGATTGGTCAAAATTGTCAGTGTGTCTGTGGGTCATTGCGTCAACATAGTCCATGTTATCTGTTTGTCGATGGGTCAACATTGTCCATGTTGTCTGTGGGTTGATGGGTCAACATTGTGCATGTTGTCTGTGGGTCGATGGGTCAACAGTTTCGGTGTTGTCTGTGAGTGAATGGGTCAACATTGTCCATGGTGTCTGTGGGTCGATGGTTCAACACTGTCCATGTAGTCGTTGGGTCGATGGGTCAACATTGTCAGTGTTGTCTGTGGGTCGATGGGTCAGCACTATCCATTTTGACTGTGGGTCGAATGGTGAACATTGTCAATGTCATCCTTAGGTCGATGGGTGAATATTGTCAGTGTTGTCTGTTGGTATATGGGTCAACATTGTCCATGGTGTCTGTGGGTCGATGGTTCAACACCTTCCATGTTGTCGGTGGGTCGATGGGTCAACATTGTCAGTGTGTCTGTGGGTCGATGGGTGAACATTGTCAGTGTTGTCTGTAGGACGATTGGGCAGCAGTATCCATGTTTTCTGTGGGTCGATGTGTCAACATTGTCCGTGTTATCTGTGGATCGATGGGTCAACATTGTCACTGTTGTCTGTGGGTTGATGGGCCAACATTGTCCATGTCGTCCGTGGTTCCATGGGTCAACATTGTCCATGTTATCTCTGGGTCGATGGGTCAACATTGTCAGTGTTGTCTGTGGGTCAATGGGTCAACATTGTCCATGTTGTCTGTGGGTCGATGGGTTAACATTGTCCATGTAGTCAGTGGGTTGATGGGCCAACATTGTCCATGTTGTCCGTGGTTCCATGGGTCAACATTGTCCATGTTATCTCTGGGTCGATGGGTCAACATTGTCAGTGTTGTCTGTGGGTCAATGGGTCAACATTGTCCATGTTGTCTCTTGGTCGATGGGTCAACATTGTCAGTGTTATCTGTGGGTCGATGGGTCAACATTATCCATGTATTCGCTGGGTCGATGTGTCAACATTGTCCATGTTATCTATGGGTTGATGTGTCAACATTTTCCATGTTATCTGTGGGTCGAATGGTCAACATTGTCAATGTCATCCTTAGGTCGATGGGTGAATATTGTCAGTGTTTTCTGTTGGTAGGTGGGTCAACATTGTCCATGTTGTCTGTGGGTCGATGGGTTAACATTGTCCATGTAGTCAGTGGGTCGATGGGTCAACATTGTCAGTTTGTCTGTGGGTCGATGGGTCAGCATTGTCAGTGTTGTCTGTAGGTCGGTGGGTCAACATTGCCAGTGTTATCTGTGGGTCGATGGGTCAACATTGTCAGTGTTGTCTGTGGGTCAATGGGTCAACATTGTCCATGTTGTCTGTGGGTCGATGGGTTAACATTGTCCATGTAGTCAGTGGGTCGATGGGTCAACATTGTCAGTTTGTCTGTGGGTCGATGGGTCAGCATTGTCAGTGTTGTCCTTCGGTCGATGGGTCAACATTGTCCGTGTTGTCCTTCGGTCGATGGGTCAACATTGTCCATGTTGTCCTTCGGTCGATGGGTCAACATTGTCCGTGTTGTCCTTCGGTCGATGGGACAACATTGTCCATGTTATCTATGGGTTGATGCTTCAACATTGTCCATGTTGTCCATCGGTCGATGGGTCAACATTGTCTGTGTTGTCCGTCGGTTGATTGGTCAAAATTGTCAGTGTGTCTGTGGGTTGTTGCGTCAACATAGTCCATGTTATCTGTGGGTCGATGGGTCAACATTGTCCATGTAATCGGTGGGTCAATGTGTCAACATTGTCAATGTCGTCTGTAGTTCGATGGGTCAACATTGTCCATGTTATCTATGGGTTGATGTGTCAACATTTTCCATGTAGTCGGTGGGTCGATGGGTCAACATTGTCAGCGTAGTCTGTAGATCGATTGGGCAGCAATTTCCATGTTGTCTGTGGGTCGATGGGTCAACATTGTCAGTGTTATCTGTGGGTAGATGGAACAACATTGTCAGTGTTGTCTGTATGTTGATGGGTCAACATTGTACATGTTGTCTGTGGGTCGATGGGTCAACAATTTCGGTGTTGTCTGTGGGTCGATGGGTCAACATTGTCCATGGTGTCTGTGGGTCGATGGTTCAACCCTGTCCATGTAGTTGGTGGGTCGATGGGTCAACATTGTCTGTGTGTCTGTGGGTCGATGTGCCAACATTGTCGGTGTTGTCTGTGGGTCGATGGGTCAGCATTGTCCATGTTGACTGTGGGTCGAATGGTCAACGTTGTCAATGTCGTCTGTTTGTCGATGGGTGAATAATGTCAGTGTTGTCTGTTGGTAGATGTGTCAACATTGTCCATGTTGTCTGTGGGTCAATGGCTCAACATTGTCCATGTAGTCAGTGGGTCGATGGGTCCACATTGTCTATGTGTCTGTGGGTCGATGGGTCAGCAATGTCAGTGTTGTCTGTAGGTCGATTGGGCAGCAATTTCCATGTTGTCTGTGGGTCGATGGGTCAACATTGTCAGTGTTATCTGTGGGTAGATGGAACACCATTGTCAGTGTTGTCTGTGGGTTGATGGGTCAACATTGTACATGTTGTCTGTGGGTCAATGGGTCAACAGTTTCGGTGTTGTCTGTGGGTCGATGGGTCAACATTGTCCATGGTGTCTGTGGGTCGATGGTTCAACCCTGTCCATGTAGTCGGTGGGTCGATGGGTCAACATTGTCTGTGTGTCTGTGGGTCGATGGGCCAACATTGTCAGTATTGTCTGTGGGTCGATGGGTCAGCACTGTCCATGTTGACTGTGGGTCGAATGGTCAACATTGTCAATGTCATCCTTAGGTCGATGGGTGAATATTGTCAGTGTTGTCTGTTGGTAGATGGGTCAACATTGTCCATGGTGTCTGTGGGTCGATGGTTCAACACCTTCCATGTAGTCGGTGGGTCGATGGGTCAACATTGTCAGTGTGTCTGTGGGTCAATGGGTGAACATTATCAGTGTTGTCTGTAGGTCGATTGGGCAGCAGTATCCATGTTGTCTGTGGGTCGATGGGTCAACAGTTTTGATGTTGTCTGTGGTTCGGTGGGTCAACATTGCCAGTGTTATCTGTGGGTCGATGGGTCAACATTGTCAGTGTTGTCTGTGGGTCGATGGGACAACATTGTCCATGTTATCTATGGCTTGATGGGTCAACAGTTTCGGTGTTGTCTGTGGGTCGATGGGTCAACATTGTCAGTTTTATCCGTGGGTCGATGTGTCAATATTGTCCAAGTAGTCGGTGGGTCGATGTGTCAACATTGTGAGTGTGTCTGTGGGTCGATGGGCCAACATTGTCAGTGTTGTCTGTGGGTCGATGCGTCAGCATTGTCCATGTTGACTGTGGGTCGAATGGTCAACATTGTCAATGTCGTCTGTAGGTCGATGGGTGAATATTGACAGTGTTGTCTGTGGGTCGATGGGTCAGCATTGTCCATGTAGTCGGTGTGTCGATGGGTCAACATTATCAGTGTGTCTGTGGGTCGATGGGCCAACGTTGTCATTGTTGTCTGTGGGTCGATGGGTCAAAATTGTCAGTGTTATCTGTGGGTCTATGGGTCAACATTGTCCATGTAGTCGGTGGGTCGATGAGTCAACATTGTCAGTGTGTCTGTGGGTCGATGGGTCTGCATTGTCAGTGTTGTTTGTGGGTTGGTGGGTCTGCATTGTTTGTGTTGTCCGTGGGTTGATTGGTCAAAATTGTCAGTGTGTCTGTGGGTCATTGCGTCAACATAGTCCATGTTATCTGTGGGTCGATGGGTCAACATTGTCCATGTAATCGGTGGGTCAATGTGTCAACATTGTCAGTGTTGTCTGTGGTTAGATGGACAACATTGTCAGTGTTGTCTGTGGGTCGATGGGTCAACATTGTCCATGTTATCTATGGGTTGATGTGTCAACATTTTCCATGTAGTCGGTGGGTCAATGGGTCAACATTGTCAGCCTAGTCTGTAGATCGATTGGGCAGCAATTTCCATGTTGTCTGTGGGTCGATGGGTCAGCATTGTCAGTGTTGTTTGTGGGTCGGTGGGTCAGCATTGTTTGTGTTGTCCGTGGGTTGATTGGTCAAAATTGTCAGTGTGTCTGTGGGTCATTGCGTCAACATAGTCCATGTTATCTGTGGGTCGATGGGTCAACATTGTCCATGTTATCTATGGGTTGATGTGTCAACATTGTCCATGTTATCTGTGGGTCGATGGGTGAACATTGTCCATGTTGTCTGTGGGTTGATGGGTCAACATTGTGCATGTTGTCTGTGGGTCGATAGGTCAACAGTTTCGGTGTTGTCTGTGAGTGAATGGGTCAACATTGTCCATGGTGTCTGTGGGACGATGTTTCAACACTGTCCATGTAGTCGGTGGGTCGATGGGTCAACATTGTCAGTGTGTCTGTGGGTCGATGGGCCAACATTGTCAGTGTTGTCTGTGGGTCGATGGGTCAGCACTGTCCATTTTGACTGTGGGTCGAATGGTCAACATTGTCAATGTCATCCTTAGGTCGATGGGTCAACATTATCCATGTAGTCGCTGGGTCGATGTGTCAACATTGTCCATGTTATCTATGGGTTGATGTGTCAACATTTTCCATGTTATCTGTGGGTCGAATGGTCAACATTGTCAATGTCATCCTTAGGTCGATGGGTGAATATTGTCAGTGTTTTCTGTTGGTAGGTGGGTCAACATTGTCCATGTTGTCTGTGGGTCGATGGGTTAACATTGTCCATGTAGTCAGTGGGTCGATGGGTCAACATTGTCAGTTTGTCTGTGGGTCGATGGGTCAGAATTGTCAGTGTTGTCTGTAGGTCGGTGGGTCAACATTGCCAGTGTTATCTGTGGGTCGATGGGTCAACATTGTCAGTGTTGTCTGTAGGTCAATGGGTCAACATTGTCCATGTTGTCTGTGGGTCGATGGGTTAACATTGTCCATGTAGTCAGTGGGTTGATGGTTCAACATTGTCAGTTTGTCTGTGGGTCGATGGGTCAGCATTGTCAGTGTTGTCCTTCGGTCGATGGGTCAACATTGTCCGTGTTGTCCTTCGGTCGATGGGTCAACATTGTCCGTGTTGTCCTTCGGTCGATGGGTCAACATTGTCAGTGTTGTCCGTGGGTTGATTGGTCAAAATTGTCAGTGTGTCTGTGGGTCGTTGCGTCAGCATAGTCCATGTTATCTGTGGGTCGATGGGACATCCCTGTCCATGTAGTCGGTGGGTCGATGGGTCAACATTGTCAGTGTGTCGATGGGTGAACATTGTCAGTGTTGTCTGTGGGTCGATGGGACAACATTATCCATGTTATCTATGGGTTGATGCTTCAACATTGTCCATGTTGTCCATCGGTCGATGGGTCAACATTGTCCGTGTTGTCCGTCGGTTGATTGGTCAAAATTGTCAGTGTGTCTGTGGGTTGTTGCGTCAACATAGTCCATGTTATCTGTGGGTCGATGGGTCAACATTGTCCATGTAATCGGTTGGTCAATGTGTCAACATTGTCAGTGTTTTCTGTGGGTCGATGGGTCAGCATTGTCCATGTTGACTGTGGGGCGTATGGTCAACATTGTCAATGTCGTCTGTAGTTCGATGGGTGAATATTGTCAGTGTTGTATGTGGGTTGATGGGTCAACATTGTCCATGTTATCTATGGGTTGATGTGTCAACATTTTCCATGTAGTCGGTGGGTCGATGGGTCAACATTGTCAGCGTAGTCTGTAGATCGATTGGGCAGCAATTTCCATGTTGTCTGTGGGTCGATGGGTCAACATTGTCTGTGTGTCTGTGGGTCGATGGGCCAACATTGTCAGTATTGTCTGTGGGTCGATGGGTCAGCACTGTCCATGTTGACTGTGGGTCGAATGGTCAACATTGTCAATGTCATCCTTAGGTCGATGGGTGAATATTGTCAGTGTTGTCTGTTGGTAGATGGGTCAACATTGTCCATGGTGTCTGTGGGTCGCTGGTTCAACACCTTCCATGTAGTCGGTGGGTCGATGGGTCAACATTGTCAGTGTAGTCTATAGGTCGATTGGGCAGCGTTAACCATGTTGTCTGTGGGTCGATGGGCCAACATTGTCAGTGTTGTCTGTGGGTCGATGCGTCAGCATTGTCCATGTTGACTGTGGGTCGAATGGTCAACATTGTCAATGTCGTCTGTAGGTCGATGGGTGAATATTGACAGTGTTGTCTGTGGGTAAATGGGTCAACATTGTCCATGTTGTCTGTGGGTCGATGGGTGAACATTGTCAGTGTGTCTGTGGTTCGATGGGTCAACATTGTCAGTGTAGTCTATAGGTCGATTGGGCAGCGTTAACCATGTTGTCTGTGGGTCGATGGGTCAACATTGTCAGTGTTATCTGTGGGTCGATGTGTCAACATTGTCCATGTTGTCTGTGGGTAGATGGGTCAACATTGTCAGTGTTATCTGTGGGTCGATGTGTCAACATTGTCCATGTTGTCTGTGGGTAGATGGGTCAACATTGTCCATGTTGTCTGTGGGTCGATGGGCGAACATTGTCAGTGTTGTCTGTGTGTCGACGGGTCAGCATTGTCCATGTTGACTCTGGGTCGAATGGTCAACGTTGTCAATGTCGTCTGTTTGTCAATGGGTGAATATTGTCAGTGTTGTCTGTTGGTAGATGTGTCAACATTGTCCATGTTGTCTGTGGGTCGATGGCTCAACATTGTCCATGTAGTCAGTGGTTCGATGGGTCAACATTGTCTGTGTGTCTGTGGGTCGATGAGTCAACATTGTCCATGTTGTCTGTGGGTAGATGGGTCAACAATGTCCATGTTGTCTGTGGGTCGATGGGTCAACATTGTCAGTGTGTCTGTGGGTCGATGGCCAAAATTGTCTGTGTTGTCTGTGGGTAGATGGGTCAACATTGTCCATGTTGTCTGTGGGTCGATGGGCCAACATTGTCAGTGTTGTCTGTGTGTCGACGGGTCAGCATTGTCCATGTTGACTCTGGGTCGAATGGTTAACGTTGTCATTGTCGTCTGTTTGTCAATGGGTGAATATTGTCAGTGTTGTCTGTTGGTAGATGTGTCAACATTGTCCATGTTGTCTGTGGGTCGATGGCTCAACATTGTCCATGTAGTCAGTGGTTCGATGGGTCAACATTGTCTGTGTGTCTGTGGGTCGATGAGTCAACATTGTCCATGTTGTCTGTGGGTAGATGGGTCAACAATGTCCATGTTGTCTGTGGGTCGATGGGTCAACATTGTCAGTGTGTCTGTGGGTCGATGGGCCAACATTGTCTGTGTTGTCTGTGGGTCGATGGGTCAGCATTGTCCATGTTGACTGTGGGTCGAATGGTCAACGTTGTCAATGTCGTCTGTTTGTCGATGGGTGAATAATGTCAGTGTTGTCTGTTGGTAGATGTGTCAACATTGTCCATGTTGTCTGTGGGTCAATGGCTCAACATTGTCCATGTAGTCAGTGGGTCGATGGGTCCACATTGTCTATGTGTCTGTGGGTCGATGGGTCAGCATTGTCAGTGTTGTCTGTAGGTCGATTGGGCAGCAATTTCCATGTTGTCTGTGGGTCGATGGGTCAACATTGTCAGTGTTATCTGTGGGTAGATGGAACAACATTGTCAGTGTTGTCTGTGGGTTGATGGGTCAACATTGTACATGTTGTCTGTGGGTCGATGGGTCAACAGTTTCGGTGTTGTCTGTGGGTCGATGGGTCAACATTGTCCATGGTGTCTGTGGGTCGATGGGTCAACATTGTCCATGGTGTCTGTGGGTCGATGTTTCAACCCTGTCCATGTAGTCGGTGGGTCGATGGGTCAACATTGTCTGTGTGTCTGTGGGTCGATGGGCCAACATTGTCAGTATTGTCTGTGGGTCGATGGGTCAGCACTGTCCATGTTGACTGTGGGTCGAATGGTCAACATTGTCAATGTCATCCTTAGGTCGATGGGTGAATATTGTCAGTGTTGTCTGTTGGTAGATGGGTCAACATTGTCCATGGTGTCTGTGGGTCGATGGTTCAACACCTTCCATGTAGTCGGTGGGTCGATGGGTCAACATTGTCAGTGTGTCTGTGGGTCAATGGGTGAACATTATCAGTGTTGTCTGTAGGTCGATTGGGCAGCAGTATCCATGTTGTCTGTGGGTCGATGGGTCAACAGTTTTGATGTTGTCTGTGGTTCGGTGGGTCAACATTGCCAGTGTTATCTGTGGGTCGATGGGTCAACATTGTCAGTGTTGTCTGTGGGTCGATGGGACAACATTGTCCATGTTATCTATGGCTTGATGGGTCAACAGTTTCGGTGTTGTCTGTGGGTCGACGGGTCAACATTGTCAGTTTTATCCGTGGGTCGATGTGTCAATATTGTCCATGTAGTCGGTGGGTCGATGGGTCAACATTGTCAGTGTGTCTGTGGGTCGATGGGCCAACATTGTCAGTGTTGTCTGTGGGTCGATGCGTCAGCATTGTCCATGTTGACTGTGGGTCGAATGGTCAACATTGTCAATGTCGTCTGTAGGTCGATGGGTGAATATTGACAGTGTTGTCTGTGGGTAAATGGGTCAACATTGTCCATGTTGTCTGTGTGTCGATGGGTGAACATTGTCAGTGTGTCTGTGGTTCGATGGGTCAACATTGTCAGTGTAGTCTATAGGTCGATTCGGCAGTGTTAACCATGTTGTCTGTGGGTCGATGGGTCAACATTGTCAGTGTTATCTGTGGGTCGATGTGTCAACATTGTCCATGTTGTCTGTGGGTAGATGTGTCAACATTGTCCATGTTGTCTGTGGGTCGATGGCTCAACATTGTCCATGTAGTCAGTGGTTCGATGGGTCAACATTGTCTGTGTGTCTGTGGGTCGATGAGTCAACATTGTCCATGTTGTCTGTGGGTAGATGGGTCAACAATGTCCATGTTGTCTGTGGGTCGATGGGTCAACATTGTCAGTGTGTCTGTGGGTCGATGGGCCAACATTGTCGGTGTTGTCTGTGGGTCGATGGGTCAACATTGTCAGTGTTGTCTGTAGGTCAATGGGTCAACATTGTCCATGTTGTCTGTGGGTCGATGGGTTAACATTGTCCATGTAGTCAGTGGGTTGATGGTTCAACATTGTCAGTTTGTCTGTGGGTCGATGGGTCAGCATTGTCAGTGTTGTCTGTAGGTCGGTGGGTCAACATTGCCAGTGTTATCTGTGGGTCGATGGGTCAACATTGTCCATGTTGTCCTTCGGTCGATGGGTCAACATTGTCCGTGTTGTCCTTCGGTCGATGGGTCAACATTGTCAGTGTTGTCCGTGGGTTGATTGGTCAAAATTGTCAGTGTGTCTGTGGGTCGTTGCGTCAACATAGTCCATGTTATCTGTGGGTCGATGGGACATCCCTGTCCATGTAGTCGGTGGGTCGATGGGTCAACATTGTCAGTGTGTCTGTGGGTCGATGGGTGAACATTGTCAGTGTTGTCTGTGGGTCGATGGGACAACATTGTCCATGTTATCTATGGGTTGATGCTTCAACATTGTCCATGTTGTCCATCGGTCGATGGGTCAACATTGTCCGTGTTGTCCGTCGGTTGATTGGTCAAAATTGTCAGTGTGTCTGTGGGTTGTTGCGTCAACATAGTCCATGTTATCTGTGGGTCGATGGGTCAACATTGTCCATGTAATCGGTGGGTCAATGTGTCAACATTGTCAGTGTTTTCTGTGGGTCGATGGGTCAGCATTGTCCATGTTGACTGTGGGGCGTATGGTCAACATTGTCAATGTCGTCTGTAGTTCAATGGGTGAATATTGTCAGTGTTGTCTGTGGGTTGATGGGTCAACATTGTCCATGTTATCTATGGGTTGATGTGTCAACATTTTCCATGTAGTCGGTGGGTCGATGGGTCAACATTGTCAGCGTAGTCTGTAGATCGATTTGGCAGCAATTTCCATGTTGTCTGTGGGTCGATGGGTCAACATTGTCAGTGTTATCTGTGGGTAGATGGAACAACATTGTCAGTGTTGTCTGTGGGTTGATGGGTCAACATTGTACATGTTGTCTGTGGGTCGATGGGTCAACAGTTTCGGTGTTGTCTGTGGGTCGATGGGTCAACATTGTCCATGGTGTCTGTGGGTCGATGGTTCAACCCTGTCCATGTAGTTGGTGGGTCGATGGGTCAACATTGTCTGTGTGTCTGTGGGTCGATGGGCCAACATTGTCAGTATTGTCTGTGGGTCGATGGGTCAGCACTGTCCATGTTGACTGTGGGTCGAATGGTCAACATTGTCAATGTCATCCTTAGGTCGATGGGTGAATATTGTCAGTGTTGTCTGTTGGTAGATGGGTCAACATTGTCCATGGTGTCTGTGGGTCGCTGGTTCAACACCTTCCATGTAGTCGGTGGGTCGATGGGTCAACATTGTCAGTGTGTCTGTGGGTCAATGGGTGAACATTGTCAGTGTTGTCTGTAGGTCGATTGGGCAGCAGTATCCATGTTGTCTGTGGGTCGATGGGTCAACAGTTTTGATGTTGTCTGTGGTTCGGTGGGTCAACATTGCCAGTGTTATCTGTGGGTCGATGGGTCAACATTGTCAGTGTTGTCTGTGGGTCGATGGGACAACATTGTCCATGTTATCTATGGCTTGATGGGTCAACAGTTTCGGTGTTGTCTGTGGGTCGACGGGTCAACATTGTCAGTTTTATCCGTGGGTCGATGTGTCAATATTGTCCATGTAGTCGGTGGGTCGATGGGTCAACATTGTGAGTGTGTCTGTGGGTCGATGGGCCAACATTGTCAGTGTTGTCTGTGGGTCGATGCGTCAGCATTGTCCATGTTGACTGTGGGTCGAATGGTCAACATTGTCAATGTCGTCTGTAGGTCGATGGGTGAATATTGACAGTGTTGTCTGTGGGTAAATGGGTCAACATTGTCCATGTTGTCTGTGTGTCGATGGGTGAACATTGTCAGTGTGTCTGTGGTTCGATGGGTCAACATTGTCAGTGTAGTCTATAGGTCGATTCGGCAGTGTTAACCATGTTGTCTGTGGGTCGATGGGTCAACATTGTCAGTGTTATCTGTGGGTCGATGTGTCAACATTGTCCATGTTGTCTGTGGGTAGATGGGTCAACATTGTCCATGTTGTCTGTGGGTCGATGGGCCAACATTGTCAGTGTTGTCTGTGTGTCGATGTGTCAGCATTGTCCATGTTGACTCTGGGTCGAATGGTCAACGTTGTCAATGTCGTCTGTAGGTCGATGGGTGAATATTGTCAGTGTTGTCTGTTGGTAGATGTGTCAACATTGTCCATGTTGTCTGTGGGTCGATGGCTCAACATTGTCCATGTAGTCAGTGGTTCGATGGGTCAACATTGTCTGTGTGTCTGTGGGTCGATGAGTCAACATTGTCCATGTTGTCTGTGGGTAGATGGGTCAACAATGTCCATGTTGTCTGTGGGTCGATGGGTCAACATTGTCAGTGTGTCTGTGGGTCGATGGGCCAACATTGTCGGTGTTGTCTGTGGGTCGATGGGTCAACATTGTCAGTGTTGTCTGTAGGTCAATGGTTCAACATTGTCAGTTTGTCTGTGGGTCGATGGGTCAGCATTGTCAGTGTTGTCTGTAGGTCGGTGGGTCAACATTGCCAGTGTTATCTGTGGGTCGATGGGTCAACATTGTCCATGTTGTCCTTCGGTCGATGGGTCAACATTGTCCGTGTTGTCCTTCGGTCGATGGGTCAACATTGTCCGTGTTGTCCTTCGGTCGATGGGTCAACATTGTCCGTGTTGTCCTTCGGTCGATGGGTCAACATTGTCAGTGTTGTCCGTGGGTTGATTGGTCAAAATTGTCAGTGTGTCTGTGGGTCGTTGTGTCAACATAGTCCATGTTATCTGTGGGTCGATGGGACATCCCTGTCCATGTAGTCGGTGGGTCGATGGGTCAACATTGTCAGTGTGTCTGTGGGTCAATGGGTGAACATTGTCAGTGTTGTCTGTGGGTCGATGGGACAACATTGTCCATGTTATCTATGGGTTGATGCTTCAACATTGTCCATGTTGTCCATCGGTCGATGGGTCAACATTGTCCGTGTTGTCCGTCGGTTGATTGGTCAAAATTGTCAGTGTGTCTGTGGGTTGTTGCGTCAACATAGTCCATGTTATCTGTGGGTCGATGGGTCAACATTGTCCATGTAATCGGTGGGTCAATGTGTCAACATTGTCAGTGTTTTCTGTGGGTCAATGGGTCAGCATTGTCCATGTTGACTGTGGGGCGTATGGTCAACATTGTCAATGTCGTCTGTAGTTCGATGGGTGAATATTGTCAGTGTTGTCTGTGGGTTGATGGGTCAACATTGTCCATGTTATCTATGGGTTGATGTGTCAACATTTTCCATGTAGTCGGTGGGTCGATGGGTCAACATTGTCAGCGTAGTCTGTAGATCGATTTGGCAGCAATTTCCATGTTGTCTGTGGGTCGATGGGTCAACATTGTCAGTGTTATCTGTGGGTAGATGGAACAACATTGTCAGTGTTGTCTGTGGGTTGATGGGTCAACATTGTACATGTTGTCTGTGGGTCGATGGGTCAACAGTTTCGGTGTTGTCTGTGGGTCGATGGGTCAACATTGTCCATGGTGTCTGTGGGTCGATGGTTCAACCCTGTCCATGTAGTTGGTGGGTCGATGGGTCAACATTGTCTGTGTGTCTGTGGGTCGATGGGCCAACATTGTCAGTATTGTCTGTGGGTCGATGGGTCAGCACTGTCCATGTTGACTGTGGGTCGAATGGTCAACATTGTCAATGTCATCCTTAGGTCGATGGGTGAATATTGTCAGTGTTGTCTGTTGGTAGATGGGTCAAAATTGTCCATGGTGTCTGTGGGTCGCTGGTTCAACACCTTCCATGTAGTCGGTGGGTCGATGGGTCAACATTGTCAGTGTGTCTGTGGGTCAATGGGTGAACATTGTCAGTGTTGTCTGTAGGTCGATTGGGCAGCAGTATCCATGTTGTCTGTGGGTCGATGGGTCAACAGTTTTGATGTTGTCTGTGGTTCGGTGGGTCAACATTGCCAGTGTTATCTGTGGGTCGATGGGTCAACATTGTCAGTGTTGTCTGTGGGTCGATGGGACAACATTGTCCATGTTATCTATGGCTTGATGGGTCAACAGTTTCGGTGTTGTCTGTGGGTCGACGGGTCAACATTGTCAGTTTTATCCGTGGGTCGATGTGTCAACATTGTCCATGTTGTCTGTGGGTCGATGGGTGAACATTGACAGTGTGTCTGTGGTTCGATGGGTCAACACTGTCAGTGTAGTCTATAGGTCGATTGGGCAGCGTTAACCATGTTGTCTGTGGGTCGATGGGTCAACATTGTCAGTGTTATCTGTGGGTCGATGTGTCAACATTGTCCATGTTGTCTGTGGGTAGATGGGTCAACATTGTCAGTGTTATCTGTGGGTCGATGTGACAACATTGTCCATGTTGTCTGTGGGTAGATGGGTCAACATTGTCCATGTTGTCTGTGGGTCGATGGGCGAACATTGTCAGTGTTGTCTGTGTGTCGACGGGTCAGCATTGTCCATGTTGACTCTGGGTCGAATGGTCAACGTTGTCAATGTCGTCTGTTTGTCAATGGGTGAATATTGTCAGTGTTGTCTGTTGGTAGATGTGTCAACATTGTCCATGTTGTCTGTGGGTCGATGACTCAACATTGTCCATGTTGTCAGTGGTTCGATGGGTCAACATTGTCTGTGTGTCTGTGGGTCGATGAGTCAACATTGTCCATGTTGTCTGTGGGTAGATGGGTCAACAATGTCCATGTTGTCTGTGGGTCGATGGGTCAACATTGTCAGTGTGTCTGTGGGTCGATGGCCAACATTGTCTGTGTTGTCTGTGGGTAGATGGGTCAACATTGTCCATGTTGTCTGTGGGTCGATGGGCGAAGATTGTCAGTGTTGTCTGTGTGTCGACGGGTCAGCATTGTCCATGTTGACTCTGGGTCGAATGGTCAACGTTGTCATTGTCGTCTGTTTGTCAATGGGTGAATATTGTCAGTGTTGTCTGTTGGTAGATGTGTCAACATTGTCCATGTTGTCTGTGGGTCGATGGCTCAACATTGTCCATGTAGTCAGTGGTTCGATGGGTCAACATTGTCTGTGTGTCTGTGGGTCGATGAGTCAACATTGTCCATGTTGTCTGTGGGTAGATGGGTCAACAATGTCCATGTTGTCTGTGGGTCGATGGGTCAACATTTTCAGTGTGTCTGTGGGTCGATGGCCAACATTGTCTGTGTTGTCTGTGGGTAGATGGGTCAACATTGTCCATGTTGTCTGTGGGTCGATGGGCGAACATTGTCAGTGTTGTCTGTGTGTCGACGGGTCAGCATTGTCCATGTTGACTCTGGGTCGAATGGTCAACGTTGTCATTGTCGTCTGTTTGTCAATGGGTGAATATTGTCAGTGTTGTCTGTTGGTAGATGTGTCAACATTGTCCATGTTGTCTGTGGGTCGATGGCTCAACATTGTCCATGTAGTCAGTGGTTCGATGGGTCAACATTGTCTGTGTGTCTGTGGGTCGATGAGTCAACATTGTCCATGTTGTCTGTGGGTAGATGGGTCAACAATGTCCATGTTGTCTGTGGGTCGATGGGTCAACATTGTCAGTGTGTCTGTGGGTCGATGGGCCAACATTGTCGGTGTTGTCTGTGGGTCGATGGGTCAGCATTGTCCATGTTGACTGTGGGTCGAATGGTCAACGTTGTCAATGTCGTCTGTTTGTCGATGGGTGAATAATGTCAGTGTTGTCTGTTGGTAGATGTGTCAACATTGTCCATGTTGTCTGTGGGTCAATGGCTCAATATTGTCCATGTAGTCAGTGGGTCGATGGGTCCACATTGTCTATGTGTCTGTGGGTCGATGGGTCAGCATTGTCAGTGTTGTCTGTAGGTCGATTGGGCAGCAATTTCCATGTTGTCTGTGGGTCGATGGGTCAACATTGTACATGTTGTCTGTGGGTCGATGCGTCAGCATTGTCCATGTTGACTGTGGGTCGAATGGTCAACATTGTCAATGTCGTCTGTAGGTCGATGGGTGAATATTGACAGTGTTGTCTGTGGGTAAATGGGTCAACATTGTCCATGTTGTCTGTGGGTCGATGGGCCAACATTGTCAGTGTTGTCTGTGGGTCGATGCGTCAGCATTGTCCATGTTGACTGTGGGTTGAATGGTCAACATTGTCAATGTCATCTGTAGGTCGATGGTTGAATATTGTTTGTGTTGTCTGTTTGTAGATGGGTCAACATTGTCCATGTTGTCTGTGGGTCGATGGTTCAACACTGTCCATGTAGTCGGTGGGTAAATGGGTCAACATTGTCCATGTTGTCTGTGTGTCGATGGGTGAACATTGTCAGTGTGTCTGTGGTTCGATGGGTCAACATTGTCAGTGTAGTCTATAGGTCGATTCGGCAGTGTTAACCATGTTGTCTGTGGGTCGATGGGTCAACATTGTCAGTGTTATCTGTGGGTCGATGTGTCAACATTGTCCATGTTGTCTGTGGGTAGATGGGTCAACATTGTCCATGTTGTCTGTGGGTCGATGGGCCAACATTGTCAGTGTTGTCTGTGTGTCGATGTGTCAGCATTGTCCATGTTGACTCTGGGTCGAATGGTCAACGTTGTCAATGTCGTCTGTAGGTCGATGGGTGAATATTGTCAGTGTTGTCTGTTGGTAGATGTGTCAACATTGTCCATGTTGTCTGTGGGTCGATGGCTCAACATTGTCCATGTAGTCAGTGGTTCGATGGGTCAACATTGTCTGTGTGTCTGTGGGTCGATGAGTCAACATTGTCCATTGTGTCTGTGGGTCGATGGGTCAACATTGTCCATGGTGACTGTGGGTCGATGGTTCAACCCTGTCCATGTAGTCGGTGGGTCGATGGGTCAACATTGTCTGTGTGTCTGTGGGTCGATGGGCCAACATTGTCAGTATTGTCTGTGGGTCGATGGGTCAGCACTGTCCATGTTGACTGTGGGTCGAATGGTCAACATTGTCAATGTCATCCTTAGGTCGATGGGTGAATATTGTCAGTGTTGTCTGTTGGTAGATGTGTCAACATTGTCCATGGTGTCTGTGGGTCGATGGTTCAACACCTTCCATGTAGTCGGTGGGTCGATGGGTCAACATTGTCAGTGTGTCTGTGGGTCAATGGGTGAACATTATCAGTATTGTCTGTAGGTCGATTGGGCAGCAGTATCCATGTTGTCTGTGGGTCGATGGGTCAACAGTTTTGATGTTGTCTGTGGTTCGGTGGGTCAACATTGCCAGTGTTATCTGTGGGTCGATGGGTCAACATTGCCAGTGTTATCTGTGGGTCGATGGGTCAACATTGCCAGTGTTATCTGTGGGTCGATGGGTCAACAGTTTCGGTGTTGTCTGTGGGTCGACGGGTCAACATTGTCAGTTTTATCCGTGGGTCGATGTGTCAATATTGTCCATGTAGTCGGTGGGTCGATGGGTCAACATTGTGAGTGTGTCTGTGGGTCGATGGGCCAACATTGTCAGTGTTGTCTGTGGGTCGATGCGTCAGCATTGTCCATGTTGACTGTGGGTCGAATGGTCAACATGGTCAATGTCGTCTGTAGGTCGATGGGTGAATATTGACAGTGTTGTCTGTGGGTAAATGGGTCAACATTGTCCATGTTGTCTGTGTGTCGATGGGTGAACATTGTCAGTGTGTCTATGGTTCGATGGGTCAACATTGTCAGTGTAGTCTATAGGTCGATTCGGCAGTGTTAACCATGTTGTCTGTGGGTCGATGGGTCAACATTGTCAGTGTTATCTGTGGGTCGATGTGTCAACATTGTCCATGTTGTCTGTGGGTAGATGGGTCAACATTGTCCATGTTGTCTGTGGGTCGATGGGCCAACATTGTCAGTGTTGTCTGTGTGTCGATGTGTCAGCATTGTCCATGTTGACTCTGGGTCGAATGGTCAACGTTGTCAATGTCGTCTGTAGGTCGATGGGTGAATATTGTCAGTGTTGTCTGTTGGTAGATGTGTCAACATTGTCCATGTTGTCTGTGGGTCGATGGCTCAACATTGTCCATGTAGTCAGTGGTTCGATGGGTCAACATTGTCTGTGTGTCTGTGGGTCGATGAGTCAACATTGTCCATGTTGTCTGTGGGTAGATGGGTCAACAATGTCCATGTTGTCTGTGGGTCGATGGGTCAACATTGTCAGTGTGTCTGTGGGTCGATGGGCCAACATTGTCGGTGTTGTCTGTGGGTCGATGGGTCAGCATTGTCCATGTTGACTGTGGGTCGAATGGTCAATGTTGTCAATGTCATCTGTTTGTCGATGGGTGAATAATGTCAGTGTTGTCTGTTGGTAGATGTGTCAACATTGTCCATGTTGTCTGTGGGTCGATGGCTCAACATTGTCCATGTAGTCAGTGGGTCGATGGGTCCACATTGTCTATGTGTCTGTGGGTCGATGGGTCAGCATTGTCAGTGTTGTTTGTAGGTCGATTGGGCAGCATTATCCATGTTGTCTGTGGGTCGATGGGTCAACAGTTTTGATGTTGTCTGTGGGTCGGTGGGTCAACATTGCCAGTGTTATCTGTGGGTCGATGGGTCAACATTGTCAGTGTTGTCTGTGGGTCGATGGGACAACATTGTCCGTGTTACCTATGTGTTGATGGGTCAACAGTTTCGGTGTTGTCTGTGGGTCGACGGGTCAACATTGTCAGTGTTATCCATGCGTCGATGTGTCAATATTGTCCATGTAGTCGGTGGGTCGATGGGTCAACATTGTCAGTGTGTCTGTGGGTCGATGGGCCAACATTGTCAGTGTTGTCTGTGGGTCGATGCGTCAGCATTGTCCATGTTGACTGTGGGTTGAATGGTCAACATTGTCAATGTCATCTGTAGGTCGATGGTTGAATATTGTTTGTGTTGTCTGTTTGTAGATGGGTCAACATTGTCCATGTTGTCTGTGGGTCGATGGTTCAACACTGTCCATGTAGTCGGTGGGTCGATGGGTCAACATTGTCAGTGTGTCTGTGGGTCGATGGGTGAACATTGTCTGTGTTGTCTGTAGGTCGATTCACAATAGACAATAGACAATAGGTGCAGAAGTAGACCATTCGGCCCCTCGAGTCTGCACCACCATTCTGAGATCATGGCTGATCATTCACTATCAATACCCAGTCCCTGCCTTTTTCCCATATCCCTTGATTCCCCTATCCATCAGATATCTATCCAGCTCCTTCTTGAAAGCATCCAGAGAATTGGCCTCCGAGGCAGTGCATTCCACACCTCCACAACTCTCTGGGAGAAGAAGCTCTTCCTCAACTCTGTTTTAAATAACTGACCTCTTATTCTCAATCCATGCCCTCTGGTACTGTACTCTCCCAACATCTGGAACATATTTCCTGCCTCAATCCTATCAAATCCTTTAATTATCTTAAACGTTTCAATCAGATCCCCTCTCAATCTCCTCAATTCCAGCGTGTACAAGCCCAATCTCTCCAATCTCTCTGCGTAAGACAGCCCTGCCATGCCTGGAATCAACCTAGTGAATCTACGCTGCACTTACTCAATTGCCAGAATGTCCTTCCTTAAACCTGGAGACCAAAACTGTACACAATATTCCAGGTGTGGTCTCACCAGGGCCCTGTACAAATGCAAAAGAACATCCTTGCTCTTGTCTTCAATTCCCCTTGTAACAAAGGCCAACATTCCATTTGCCCTCTTCACTGCCTGTTGCACTTGCTCATTCTCCTTCATTGACTGGTGAACTAGGACTCCTAGGTCTCTTTGCATTTCTCCCTTACCTAACTCGACACCGTTCAGACAATACTCTGCCCTCTTGTTCCTGCTTCCAAAGTGGATAACTTCACATTTATTCACATTGAATGACATCTGCCAAGTATCTGCTCACTCACTCAGCCTATCCAAGTCTCCCTGTATTCTCCTAACGTCCTCTTCGCATGTCACACTGCCACCCAGTTTAGTATCGTCAGCAAACTTGCTGATACAGTTTTCAATGCCCTCATCTAAATCATTGACATAAATCGTAAAGAGCTGTGGTCCTAATACAGAGCCCTGTGGTACCCCACTAGTCACCTCCAGCCAGTCTGAGAAACACCCATTCACTGCTACCCTTTGCTTTCTATCTGCCAACCAGTTTTCTATCCATGTTGAAACCCTGCCCCCAATGTCATGAGCTCTGATTTTACTCACCAATCTCCTATGTGGCACCTTATCGAATGCCTTCTGAAAATCTAGGTACACAACATCTACTGGCTTACCCTCATCTAACATCCTTGTTACACCCTCAAAAAACTCCAACAGATTAGTCAAGCATGATTTGCCCTTGGTAAATCCATGCTGGCTCGGTCTAATCCTATTTCTGCCATCTAGATGTGCCACTATTTCGTCCTTAATAATGGACTCAAGCATCTTCCCCACGACTGACGTTAGGCTAATAGGGCGATAGTTCTCCGTTTTCTCCTTCCCTCCCTTCTTGAAAAGTGGGATAACATTAGCCACTCTCCAATCTTGAGGAACTGATCCTGAATCTAAGGAACATTGGAAAATGATTACCAATGCATCCGCAATTTCCTGAGCCACCTCTTTTAGAACCCTCGGATGCAGACCATCTGGACCCGGGGATTTATTAGCCTTCAGTCCTACCAGTCTACTCATCACAGTTTCTTTCCTAATGTCAATCTGTCTCAATTCCTCTGATATCTTATGACCCTGGCCCATCCATACATCTGGGAGATTGCTTGTGTCCTCCCTGGTGAAGACAGATCTAAAGTAGGCATTAAATTCTGTTGCCATTTCCCTGTTTCCCATAACAATTTCTCCCAATTCATTCTTCAAGGGGCCAACATTGTTCTTAACTATCTTCTTTCTCTTCACATAGCTAAAAAAGCTTTTGCTATTCCCTTTTATATTCCTGGCTAGACTGAGCTCATACCTGATTTTTTCTCTCCATATTGCTTTTTTAGTTAAGATCTGCTGTTCCTTAAAACTTTCCCAATCATCTGTATTCCCACTCATCTTAGCCCTGTCATACTTCTTTTTCTTTAATGCTATACAATCTCTGACTTCCTTTGTCAACCACTGTGGCCCCTTCCCCCTCTTTGAATCCTTCCTTCTCATTGGAATGAACTGCGTTTGCATCTTTTGTATTATGCCCAAGAATATCTGCCACTGCTGATCCACTGTCTTTCCTGCCAGGGCATCCGCCCATTTAACTTTGGTCAGCTCATCCCTCATGGCTCCGTAGTCTCCTTTATTTAATTGCAACACTGACACCTCTGATCTGCCCTTATCCCTCTCAAATTGTAGATAAAAACTTATCATGTTATGATCACTACTTCCTAATGGCTCCTTTACTTCAAGATCACTTATCAATTCCTGTTCATTACACATCACCAAGTCCAAAATAGCCTCGTTCCTGGTTGGCTCAAGCTCAAGCACAAGCTGCTCCAAAAATACATCCCTTAGACACTCCACAAACTCCCTCTCCTGGGGTCCAGCACCTACCTGATTCTCCCAGTCCACCTGCATGTTGAAATCTCCCATAACGACTGCATTACCTTTAGCACATGCCAATGTTAACTCCCTAATCAACTTGTACCCAATATCCACGCTACTGTTTGGGGGCCTGTACACAACACCCATTAGGGTCTTTTTACCCTTACTGTTCCTCAGCTCAATCCACACAGACTCTACTTCCCCTGTTCCCAAGTCACCTCTTGCTAAGGACTGAATCTCATTCCTCACCAACAGGGCCACCTCTTCCCATATTTCTGTCTCTACGATAGCACGTATACCCTGGTACACTCAATTCCCAGGCCTGATCCCCTTGCAGCCATGTCTCCGTTATCCCAACAATATCGTAGTTCCCCATTTTCATCTGAGCTTCAAGCTCATCTGTCTTATTTCTGACACTACGCGCATTCAAGTATAGAATTCTTAGTCCATTCCTCCTCTCTTTGCTTAAAACACTGTCTACTGTACCTAACCCAGCTCCTTGAACTTCCATCGGGCAAATTGCACCCTGAATTTTGATGACCTTCTCAAGATCACCCAAACCTTGTACACATTTAACCCCATGCACCTTCTGACCAACCTTCTGGATCTGGATCCCTGCCCCCTGCACATCTAGTTTAAACCCCCCCGAGCAGCACTGGCAAATACTCCTGCAAGAATGTTAGTACCCCTCCGGTTCAGATGTAGACCATCCCTTTGAAACAGATCCCAATGTCACTGGAACAAAGACCAATTATCCAAAAACCTGAACCCTTCCTTCCTGCACCATGCTCTCAGCCTCGTATTAATGTGCATAATCATTCTATTCTTCGCCTCACTCGCACGTGGCACAGGTAGCAATCCCGAGATTGTCACCCTGGAGGTCCTGCCTTTCAGCTTCACTCCTAACTCCCTGAACTCTCTAAGCAGGACCCCCTCACTCACCTTACCTACATCATTGGTCCGTACATGGACCACTACATCTGGGTTCATGCCCTGACTCTCAAGAATAGCCTGCACCCGATCTGAGATGTCCCGGACCCTGGCACCAGGGAGGCAACATACCATCCGAGACTCCCGATCTACCCCACAAAATCTCCTACCTGCCCCCCTAACTATAGAGTCCCCTAAAACTATCGCTCTCTTCTCTTCCCTCTTCCCCTTTCTAGTTGAGGGTTCAACCTCTGTGCCAGAGGCAGGACCACTACAACTCATTCCTGGTAGGTCATCCCCATCAACAGTATCCAGTACGGTATACTTATTGTTAATGGGAATGGCCGCAGGGGTGCTCTACTCTCTCTGCCTGCTCCCCCTGCCTCTCTGGACCGTCACCCATCTGCCTACTTCTTGGTTTTTTGGTGTGACCACCTCCTGATAACTCCTATCTATCTCTGCCTCCACCTCCCGAATGATCCATAGTTCATCCAGCTCCTGCTAAAAACTCCCTAACTCGGTCTGATAGGAGCTGCAGCTGGATGCACCTTTTGCAGGTGTGGTCATCAGGGACAACTGTGTTGACCCTGACCTCCCACATGCTGCATACGGAGCACACCACTGCTCTGACTGTCTCCCCCATACCTGAACTGGATTAATAGAATAAGTTTAAAAAGCACCGAGCGACCTTACCTTCTTCCCCTCAGCGAGCAATCACACAAGCTTACCGAAGTCCCCTTACGCCGAAGCCCACTTAGCCAAAGCCCAGGACTCTGCTTCCACGGACTCTTAGCCAAAGCCCAGGACTCTGCTTCCACGGACTCTTAGCCAAAGCCCAGGACTCTGCTTCCACGGACTCTTAGCCAAAGCCCAGGACTCTGCTTCCACGGACTCTTAGCCAAAGCCCAGGACTCTGCTTCCACGGACTCCGCTGCCCGCTCTGAAAAGAAGTCCTGCCTTTTAAAGTGCGCGCTCGACGCTGACTTCACTCGCGCCCGCGCAGTTCCCCCTCCTCCACAGGTATTGACCAGGTAGGCTTAAATCCTATCTACACGGTCGAATTCTCTGAGCTCCCAGCTGAATCACAAGCTGTAACTTGCTCCCAATTCAAAAAATCCCAATTGGGCAGCAGTATCCATGTTGTCTGTGGGTCGATGTGTCAACATTGTCCGTGTTATCTGTGGATCGATGGGTCAACATTGTCACTGTTGTCTGTGGGTCGATGGGCCAACATTGTCCATGTTGTCCGTGGTTCGATGGGTCAACATTGTCCAGGTTATCTCTGGGTTGATGGGTCAACATTGACGGTGTTGTCTCTTGGTCGATGGGTCAACATTGACGGTGTTGTCTCTTGGTCGATGGGTCAACATTGTCAGTGTTATCTGTTGGTCGATGAGAAAACATTTTCCATGTTGTCTGTGGGTTGATGGGTCAACATTGTCCATGTTATCTGCGGGTAGATGAGTCAACATTGTCAGTGTTGTCTGTTGGTCGATGAGTAAACATTTTCCATGTTGTCTGTGGGTTGATGGGTCAACATTGTCAGTACTGTGTGTGGGTAGATGGGACAACATTGTCCATGTTATCTATGGGTTAATGGGTCAACATTGTCCATGTTATCTGCGGGTAGATGAGTCAACATTGTCAGTGTTGTCTGTTGGTCGATGAGTAAACATTTTCCATGTTGTCTGTGGGTTGATGGGTCAACATTGTCAGTACTGTGTGTGGGAAGATGGGACAACATTGTCCATGATATCTATGGGTTAATGGGTCAACATTGTCCGTGTTTTCTGTGGGTCAATGGGTCAACATTGTCCATGTTATCGGTCAGTCGATGGATCAACTTTGTCCATGTTGTCTCTGGGTCGAGGGGTCAACAGTGTTGGTGTTGTCTGTGTGTGGATGGGTCAACAGAGTCGGTGTTGTCTGTGGTTCGATGGGTCAACATTGTCAGTGTTATCTGTGGTCAATGGGTCCACATTGTCCATATAGTCGGTGGGTCGATGGGTCAACATTGTCAGTGTGTATGTGGGTCGATGGGCCGACATTGTCAGTGTTGTCTGTGGGTCGATGGGTCAGCATTGTCCGTGTTGACTGTGCGTCGAATGGTCAACTTTGTCAATGTCGTCTGTAGGTCGATGGGTGAATATTGTCAGTGTTGTCTGTCGGTAGATGGGTCAACATTGTCCATATTGTCTGTGGGTCGATGGGTCAACATTGTCCATGTTGTCTGTGGGTCGATGGCAGAACATTGTCAATGTTGTCTGTCGGTCGATGGGTCAAAATTGTCAGTGTTTTTTGTGTGTCGATGGGTCAACATATTCCATCTTATCTGTGGGATGATGGGTCAACATTGTCAGTGTTGTCTGTGGGTCGATGAGTAAACATTTTCCATGTTGTCTGTGGGTCGATGGGTCAACATTGTCGGTGTTGTCTCTGGGTTGATGGGTCAACATTGTCAGTGCTATCTGTGGGTCGATGGGTCAACATTGTCCATGTGGTCTGTGGGTCGATGAGTCAACATTGTCAGTGTAGTCTATAGGTCGATTGGGCAGCGTTAACCATGTTGTCTGTGGGTCGATGTGTCAACATTGTCCATGTTGTCTGTGGGTAGATGGGTGAACAATGTCCATGTTGTCTGTGGGTCGATGGGTCAACATTGTCAGTGTGTCTGTGGGTCGATGGGCCAACATTGTCAGTGTTGTCTGTGGGTCGATGGGTCAGCATTGTCCATGTTGACTGTGGGTCGAATGGTCAACGTTGTCAATGTCATCTGTTTGTCGATGGGTGAATAATGTCAGTGTTGTCTGTTGGTAGATGTGTCAACATTGTCCATGTTGTCTGTGGGTCGATGGCTCAACATTGTCCATGTAGTCAGTGGGTCGATGGGTCCACATTGTCTATGTGTCTGTGGGTCGATGGGTCAGCATGGTCAGTGTTGTCTGTAGGTCGATTGGGCAGCATTATCCATGTTGTCTGTGGGTCGATGGGTCAACAGTTTTGATGTTGTCTGTGGGTCGGTGGGTCAACATTGCCAGTGTTATCTGTGGGTCGATGGGACAACATTGTCCATGTTATCTATGGGTTGATGGGTCAACAGTTTCGGTGTTGTCTGTGGATCGACGGGTCAACATTGTCAGTGTTATCCGTGGGTCGATGTGTCAATATTGTCCATGTAGTCGGTGGGTCGATGGGTCAACATTGTCAGCGTAGTCTGTAGATCGATGGGGCAGCAATTTCCATGTTGTCTGTGTGTCGATGGCTCAACATTGTCAGTGTTATCTGTGGGTAGATGGAACAACATTGTCCATGTCGTCTGTGGGTTGATGGGTCAACATTGTGCATGTTGTCTGTGGGTCGATGGGCCAACATTGTCAGTGTGTATGTGGGTCGATGTGTCAACAGTGTCGGTGTTGTCTGTGGGTTGATGGGTCAACATTCTCAGTGTTATCAGTGGGTCAAAGGTTCAGCATTGTGCATGTTATCTGTGAGTCAATGGGTCAAGATTGTCAGTGATGTCTGTGGGTCTATGGGTCTTCATTGTCCATGTTATCTGTGGGTCATTGGGTCAACATTGTCCATGTTCTCAGTGGGTTGATGGGTCAACATAGTCACTGTTGTCTGTGGGTCGATCGGTCAACATTGTCCATGTTGTCGCTGGACTGATGGGTCAACATTGTGAGTGTTGTCTGTGGGTTAATGGGTCAACATTGTCAGTGTTGTCTATGTGTTAATGGGTCCACATTGTCAGTGTTGTCTCCAGGTCGATGGGTCAACATTGTCAGTGTTATCTGTGGGTCGATGGGTCAACAGTGTTGGTGTTGTCTGTGGGTCGATGGGTCGACATTGTCAGTGTAGTCTGTAGGTCGATTGGGCAGCGTTATCCATGTTGTCTGTGGGTCGATGGGGCAACAGTTTTGGTGTTGTCTGTGGGTCGATGGGTCAACGTGGTCAGTGTTATCTTTGGGCCGATCGGTCAACATTTTCAGTGTTGTCTGTGGGTACATGGGACAACATTGTCCATGTTATCTGTGGGTAATTGGGTGAACATTGTCAGTGTTGTCAGTGGGTCAATGATTCCAAATAGTCCGTGATCTCTGTGGGTCGATGGGTCAACATTGTCCATGCTATCTGTGGGTCGATGGGTGAACATTGTCCATGTTGTCTGTGGGTCGATGGGTCAACAGTGTCAGTGTTGTCTGTAGATCGATGGGTCAACATTGTCCATGTTATCTGTGGGTCGATGGGTGAACATTGTCCATGGTGTCTGTGGGTCGATGGGTCAACAGTTTTGATGTTGTCTGTGGGTCGGTGGGTCAACATTGCCAGTGTTATCTGTGGGTCGATGGGTCAACATTGTCAGTGTTGTCTGTGGGTCGATGGGACAACATTGTCCATGTTATCTATGGGTTGATGAGTCAACAGTTTCGGTGTTGTCTGTGGGTCGACGGGTCAACATTGTCAGTGTTATCCGTCGGTCGATGTGTCAATATTGTCCATGTAGTCGGTGGGTCGATGGGTCAACTTTGTGAGTGTGTCTGTGGGTCGATGGGCCAACATTGTCAGTGTGTATGTGGGTCGATGTGTCAACAGTGTCGGTGTTGTCTGTGGGTTGATGGGTTCACATTCTCAGTGTTATCAGTGGGTCGAAGGTTCAGCATTGTGCATGTTATCTGTGAGTCAATGGGTCAAGATTGTCAGTGATGTCTGTGGGTCTATGGGTCTTCATTGTCCATGTTATCTGTGGGTCATTGGGTCAACATTGTCCATGTTCTCAGTGGGTTGATGGGTCAACATAGTCACTGTTGTCTGTGGGTCGATCGGTCAACATTGTCCATGTTGTCGCTGGACTGATGGGTCAACATTGTGAGTGTTGTCTGTGGGTTAATGGGTCAACATTGTCAGTGTTGTCTATGTGTTAATGGGTCCACATTGTCAGTGTTGTCTCCGGGTCGATGGGTCAACATTGTCCGTGTTTTCTGTGGGTCGATGGGTCAACATTGTCCATGTTATCGGTCAGTCGATGGATCAACTTTGTCCATGTTGTCTGTGGGTCGATGGGGCAACAGTTTTGGTGTTGTCTGTGGGTCGATGGGTCACCGTGGTCAGTGTTATCTGTGGGTCGATGGGTCAACATTTTCAGTGTTGTCTGTGGGTAGATGGGACAACATTGTCCATGTTATCTGTGGGTCGATCGGTCAACATTGTCCATGTTGTCCTTCGGTCGATGGGTGAACATTGTCAGTGTTGTCTGTGGGTTGATTGCTTAACATTGTCAGTGTGTCTGTGGGTCGTTGCGTCAACGTTGTCCATGGAGTTGGTGGGTCGATGGGTCAATATTGTCAGTGTGTCTGTGGGTCGATTGGTCAACATTGTCAGTGTTGTCTGTGGGTCTATGGGTCAACATTGACCATGTTAGCTGTGGGTCGATGTGACAAAAGTTTACGTGATGTCTATGCGTCAATGGGTGAAAATTGTCAGTATTGTCAGGGGGTCAATGATTCCAAATAGTCCGTGATATCTGTGGGTCCGTGGGTCAACATTGTCCATGTTATCTGTGGGTCGATGGGTCAACAGTGTCGGTGTTGTCTGCAGATAGATGGGTCAACATTGTCAGTGTTATCTGTGGGTCGATGGGTCCACATTGTCAGTGTTGTCTGTGGGTCGATGGGTCAACATTGACCATGTTATCTGTGGGTCGATGTGTCAACAGTGTCGGTGTTGTCTGTGGGTCGATGGGTCAGCGTGGTCAGTGTTATCTGTGGGTCAATGGTTCATCATTGTCGCTGTGACTCTGGAACAATGTGTCAACATTGTCAGTGTTGTCTGTGGGCTGAATGGTCAACATTGTCAGTGTTGTCTGTGGGTCAATGGGTGAATATTGTCCATGTTATCTGTGGGTGGATGGGTCAACGTTGTTAGTGTTGTCTGTTCGTCGATGGGTGAACATTGTCCATATTGTCTGTGGGTCGATGGCTCAACATTGTCAGTCTTGTCTGTGGGTCAATGGGTCAACATTGTCCATGTTGTCTGTGGGTCGATGTGTCAACATTGTCCATGTTGTCATGGGTTGATGAGTCAACATTGTCCATGTTATCTGTAGGTCGATGGGTCAGCATTGTCCATTTTGTCAGTGGGTCGATCGTTCAACATTGTCAGTGTTGTCTGTGGGTCCATGGGTCAACCTTGACAAGGTTGTCTTGGGACTGACGAGTCAACATAGTCAGTGTTCTCTTTCGCTCGATGGCTCAACATTGTCCATGTTATCTCTTGGTGGATGGGTCTTCATTGTCAGTTATGTCTGTGGGTCAATGTGTCATCATAGTCGTAGTGTCTGTGGGTGAATGGGTGAACGTTGTCTGTGGGTCAATGGGTCATCATTCTCAGTGTCGTCTGTGCGTCAACATTGTCCATGTTGTCTGTGGGTTGATGGGTCAAAATTGTTCGTGTTGTCTGTGGGCTGAGGGGTCAACATTGTCAGTGTTGCCTGTAGGTCGATGTGTCAACCTTGTCCAGGTTGTCGTCGACCTGATGTGTCAAGATAGTCAGTGTTGTCTGTGGGTCAATGGGTCAACATTGTCCATGTTGTCTGTGGGTCGATGGGTCAACATTCTCAGTGTTGTCTGTGCGACAACATTTTCCATGTTGTCTGTGGGTTGATGGGTCAACATTGCCAGTGTTGTCTGTGGTTCGATGGGTCAACATTGTCCATGTTATGTATGCGTCGATGTGTCTACATTGCCAGTGTTGTCTGTGGGTCGATGGGTCAACATTGTCCATGTTGTCTTTGGGTCGATGGCTCAAAATTGTCCGTGCTGTCTGTTGGTCGATGGGTCAACATTGTCCATTTTGTCAGTGGGTCGATAGTTCAACATTGTCAGTGTTGTCGGTGGGTCCATGGGTCAACTCTGTCCAGGTTGTCTTGGGCCTGACGAGTCAACATAGTCAGTGTCCTCTTTCGGTCGATGGCTCAACTTTGTCCATGTTAGCTGTTGGTGGATGGGTCATCATTGTCAGTTATGTCTGTGGGTCAATGGGTCATCATTGTCGTAGTGTCTGTGGGTCAATGGGAGAACATTGTCCGTGTTGTCTGTGGGTCAATTGGTCATCATTGTCGTTGTGTCTGTGGGTCAATTGGTCATCATTGTCGTTGTGTCTGTGGGTCAATGGGTGACAGTTGTCAGTCTTGTCTGTGGGTCAATGGTTCATCATTGTCGCTGTGACTCTGGAACAATGTGTCAACATTGTCAGTGTTGTCTGTGGGTCAAATGGTCAACATTGGCCAATTTATCTGAAGGACGATGAGTCAACATTGTCCATGTTGTCTGTGGGATGATGGGTCAACATTGTCCATATTGTCTGCTGGTCGATGGCTCAACTTTGTCTGTGTTGTCTGTGGGCTGAGGGGTCAACGGTGTCAGTGTTGTCTTTGGGTCGATGGATCAACATTGTAAATGTTATCTGTGGGTCAATGTGTCAACATTGTCCATGTTGTCGGTGGGTCGAAGTGTCAACATTGTCAGTGTTGTCTGTGGGTCGATGAGACAACATTGTCCAGGTTGTCATGGGTTGATGAGTCAACATTGTCCATGTTATCTGTGGGTCGATGGGTCAGCATTGTCCATTTTGTCAGTGGGTCGATCGTTCAACATTGTCAGTGTTATCTGTGGGTCCATGGGTCAACATTGACAAGGTTGTCTTGGGACTGACGAGAAATCATAGTCAGAGTTCTCTTTCGCTCGATGGCTCAACATGGTCCATGTTATCTCTTGGTGGATGGGTCATCATTGTCAGTTATGTGTGTGGGTCAATGGGTCATCATAGTCGTAGTGTCTTTGGGTCAATGGGTCATCATTCTCAGTGTTGTCTGTGCGTCAGCATTGTCCGTGTTGTCTGTGGGTTGATGGGTCAAAATTGTTCGTGTTGTCTGTGGGCTGAGGGGTCCACATTGTCAGCGTTCTCTGTGCTTGGATGGGTGAACATTGTCAGTGTAGTCTGTGAGTCAATGTGTCAACATTGTCAGTGTTGTCTGTGGGTCAAATGGTCAACATTGGCCAATTTATCTGTAGGTCGATGAGTCAACATTGTCCATGTTATCTGTGGGCAGATGGGTCAACATTGTCCATATTGTCTGCGGGTCGATGGCTCAACTTTGTCTGTGTTGTCTGTGAGCTGAGGGGTCAACGGTGTCAGTGTTGTCTTTGGGTCGAAGGATCAACATTGTAAATGTTATCTGTGGGTCAATGTGTCAACATTGTCCATGTTGTCTGTGGGTCGATGGGCCAACATTGTCAGTCTTGTCTGTGGGTCAATGGGTCAACATTGTCCATGTTGTCTGTGGGTCGATGTGTCAACATTGTCAGTGGTGTCTGTGGGTCGATGTGTCAACATTGGCCAATTTATCTGTAGGTCGATGAGTCGACATTGTCCATGTTATCTGTGGGTCGATGGCTCAACTTTGTCTGTGTTGTCTGTGGGCTGAGGGGTCAACGGTGTCAGTGTTGCCTTGGGTCGATGGATCAACATTGTAAATGTTATCTGTGGGTCAATGTGTCAACATTGTCCATGTTGTCTGTGGGTCAATGGGTCAACATTGTCCATGTTGTCTGTGGGTCGATGTGACAACATTGTCAGTGTTGTCTGTGGGTCGATGTGTCAACATTGTCCATGTTGTCTTGGGTCGATGAGTCAACATTGGCCATGTTATCTGTGGGTCGATGGGTCAGCATTGTCCATTTGTCAGTGGGTCGATCGTTCAACATTGTCAGTGTTGTCTGTGGGTCAAATGGTCAACATTGGCCAATTTATCTGTAGGTCGATGAGTCAACATTGTCCATGTTATCTGTGGGCCGATGGGTCAACATTGTCCATATTGTCTGCGGGTCGATGGCTCAACTTTGTCTGTGTTGTCTGTGAGCTGAGGGGTCAACGGTGTCAGTGTTGTCTTTGGGTCGAAGGATCAACATTGTAAATGTTATCTGTGGGTCAATGTGTCAACATTGTCCATGTTGTCTGTGGGTCGATGGTCAACATTGTCAGTCTTGTCTGTGGGTCAATGGGTCAACATTGTCCATGTTGTCTGTGGGTCGATGTGTCAACATTGTCAGTGGTGTCTGTAGGTCGGTGTGTCAACATTGTCCGTGTTGTCTGTGGGTCAAATGGTCAACATTGGCCAATTTATCTGTAGGTCGATGAGTCAACATTGTCCATGTTATCTCTTGGTGGATGGGTCATCATTGTCAGTTATATCTGTGGGTCAATGGGTCATCATAGTCGTAGTGTCTGTGGGTCAATGGGTGAGCGTTGTCTGTGGATCAATGGTTCATCTTTCTCAGTGTTGTCTGTTCGTCAACATTGTCCATGTTGTCTGTGGGTTGATGGGTAAAAATTGTCCGTGTTGTCTGTGGGCTGAGAGGTCAACATTGTCAGTGTTGTCTGTGAGTCGATGGGTCAACATTGTCCATGTTATGTATGGGTCGATGGGTCAACATTGTCAGTCTTGTCTGTGTGTCGATGGGTCAAAATTGTCCATGTTGTCACTGGGTCGATAGTTCGACATTGTCCATGTTGTCTGTGGGATGATGGGTCAACATTGTGCATATTGTCTGCTGGTCGATGGCTCAACTTTGTCTGTGTTGTCTGTGGGCTGAGGGGTCAACGGTGTCAGTGTTGTCTTTGGGTCGATGGATCAACATTGTAAATGTTATCTGTGGGTCAATGTGTCAACATTGTCCATGTTGTCGGTGGGTCGATGTGTCAACATTGTCAGTGTTGTCTGTGGGTCGATGAGACAACATTGTCCATGTTGTCATGGGTTGATGTGTCAACATTGTCCATGTTATCTGTGGGTCGATGGGTCAGCATTGTCCATTTTGTCAGTGGGTCGATCGTTCAACATTGTCAGTGTTATCTGTGGGTCGATGGGTCAGCATTGTCCATTTTGTCAGTGGGTCGATCGTTCAACATTGTCAGTGTTGTCTGTGGGTCAAATGGTCAACATTGGCCAATTTATCTGTAGGTCGATGAGTCAACTTTGTCCATGTTGTCTGTGGGTTGATGGGTAAAAATTGTTCGTGTTGTCTGTGGGCTGAGAGGTCAACATTGTCAGTGTTGTCTGTGAGTCGATGGGTCAACATTGTCCATGTTATGTATGGGTCGATGGGTCAACATTGTTAGTCTTGTCTGTGTGTCGATGGGTCAAAATTGTCCGTGTTGTCACTGGGTCGCTAGTTCGACATTGTCGGTGTTGCCTGTGGGTTGATGGGTCAATCTTGTACAGGTTGTCTTGGGCCTGAGGAGTCAACATAGTCAGTGTTGTCTTTCGGTCAATGGTTCAACTTGGTCCATGTTATCTCTTGGTGGATGGGTCATCATTGTCAGTTATGTGTGTGGGTCAATGGGTCATCATAGTCGTAGTGTCTGTGGGACAATGGTTCATCATTGTCGTTGTGTCTGTGGAACAATGTGTCAACATTGTCAGTGTTGTCTGTGGGCTAAATGGTCAACATTGTCAGTGTTGTCTGTGGGTCAAATGGTCAACATTGGCCAATTTATCTGTAGGTCGATGAGTCGACATTGTCCATGTTATCTGTGGGTCGATGGCTCAACTTTGTCTGTGTTGTCTGTGGGCTGAGGGGTCAACGGTGTCAGTGTTGCCTTGGGTCGATGGATCAACATTGTAAATGTTATCTGTGGGTCAATGTGTCAACATTGTCCATGTTGTCTGTGGGTCAATGGGTCAACATTGTCCATGTTGTCTGTGGGTCGATGTGTCAACATTGTCAGTGTTGTCTGTGGGTCGATGTGTCAACATTGTCCATGTTGTCTTGGGTCGATGAGTCAACATTGGCCATGTTATCTGTGGGTCGATGGGTCAGCATTGTCCATTTGTCAGTGGGTCGATCGTTCAACATTGTCAGTGTTGTCTGTGGGTCAAATGGTCAACATTGGCCAATTTATCTGTAGGTCGATGAGTCAACATAGTCCATGTTATCTGTGGGCCGATGGGTCAACATTGTCCATATTGTCTGCGGGTCGATGGCTCAACTTTGTCTGTGTTGTCTGTGAGCTGAGGGGTCAACGGTGTCAGTGTTGTCTTTGGGTCGAAGGATCAACATTGTAAATGTTATCTGTGGGTCAATGTGTCAACATTGTCCATGTTGTCTGTGGGTCGATGGGTCAACATTGTCAGTCTTGTCTGTGGATCAATGGGTCAACATTGTCCATGTTGTCTGTGGGTCGATGTGTCAACATTGTTAGTGGTGTCTGTGGGTCGATGTGTCAACATTGGCCAATTTATCTGTAGGTCGATGAGTCGACATTGTCCATGTTATCTGTGGGTCGATGGCTCAACATTGTCTGTGTTGTCTGTGGGCTGAGGGGTCAACGGTGTCAGTGTTGCCTTGGGTCGATGGATCAACATTGTAAATGTTATCTGTGGGTCAATGTGTCAACATTGTCCATGTTGTCTGTGGGTCAATCGGTCAACATTGTCCATGTTGTCTGTGGGTCGATGTGACAACATTGTCAGTGTTGTCTGTGGGTCGATGTGTCAACATTGTCCATGTTGTCTTGGGTCGATGAGTCAACATTGGCCATGTTATCTGTGGGTCGATGGGTCAGCATTGTCCATTTGTCATTGGGTCGATCGTTCAACATTGTCAGTGTTGTCTGTGGGTCAAATGGTCAACATTGGCCAATTTATCTGTAGGTCGATGAGTCAACATAGTCCATGTTATCTGTGGGCCGATGGGTCAACATTGTCCATATTGTCTGCGGGTCGATGGCTCAACTTTGTCTGTGTTGTCTGTGAGCTGAGGGGTCAACGGTGTCAGTGTTGTCTTTGGGTCGAAGGATCAACATTGTAAATGTTATCTGTGGGTCAATGTGTCAACATTGTCCATGTTGTCTGTGGGTCGATGGGTCAACATTGTCAGTCTTGTCTGTGGGTCAATGGGTCAACATTGTCCATGTTGTCTGTGGGTCGATGTGACAACATTGTCAGTGGTGTCTGTGGGTCGATGTGTCAACATTGTCCGTGTTGTCTGTGGGTCAAATGGTCAACATTGGCCAATTTATCTGTAGGTCGATGAGTCAACATTGTCCATGTTATCTCTTGGTGGATGGGTCATCATTGTCAGTTATATCTGTGGGTCAATGGGTCATCATAGTCGTAGTGTCTGTGGGTCAATGGGTGAGCGTTGTCTGTGGATCAATGGTTCATCTTTCTCAGTGTTGTCTGTTCGTCAACATTGTCCATGTTGTCTGTGGGTTGATGGGTAAAAATTGTCCGTGTTGTCTGTGGGCTGAGAGGTCAACATTGTCAGTGTTGTCTGTGAGTCGATGGGTCAACATTGTCCATGTTATGTATGGGTCGATGGGTCAACATTGTCAGTCTTGTCTGTGTGTCGATGGGTCAAAATTGTCCATGTTGTCACTGGGTCGATAGTTCGACATTGTCCATGTTGTCTGTGGGATGATGGGTCAACATTGTGCATATTGTCTGCTGGTCGATGGCTCAACTTTGTCTGTGTTGTCTGTGGGCTGAGGGGTCAACGGTGTCAGTGTTGTCTTTGGGTCGATGGATCAACATTGTAAATGTTATCTGTGGGTCAATGTGTCAACATTGTCCATGTTGTCGGTGGGTCGATGTGTCAACATTGTCAGTGTTGTCTGTGGGTCGATGAGACAACATTGTCCATGTTGTCATGGGTTGATGTGTCAACATTGTCCATGTTATCTGTGGGTCGATGGGTCAGCATTGTCCATTTTGTCAGTGGGTCGATCGTTCAACATTGTCAGTGTTATCTGTGGGTCCATGGGTCAACATTGACAAGGTTGTCTTGGGACTGACGAGAAATCATAGTCAGTGTTCTCTTTCGCTCGATGGCTCAACATGGTCCATGTTATCTCTTGGTGGATGGGTCATCATTGTCAGTTATGTGTGTGGGTCAATGGGTCATCATAGTCGTAGTGTCTGTGGGTCAATGGGTCATCATTCTCAGTGTTGTCTGTGCGTCAGCATTGTCCGTGTTGTCTGTGGGTTGATGGGTCAAAATTGTTCGTGTTGTCTGTGGGCTGAGGGGTCCACATTGTCAGCGTTTTCTGTGCTTGGATGGGTGAACATTGTCAGTGTAGTCTGTGAGTCAATGTGTCAACATTGTCAGTGTTGTCTGTGGGTCAAATGGTCAACATTGGCCAATTTATCTGTAGGTCGATGAGTCAACTTTGTCCATGTTGTCTGTGGGTTGATGGGTAAAAATTGTTCGTGTTGTCTGTGGGCTGAGAGGTCAACATTGTCAGTGTTGTCTGTGAGTCGATGGGTCAACATTGTCCATGTTATGTATGGGTCGATGGGTCAACATTGTTAGTCTTGTCTGTGTGTCGATGGGTCAAAATTGTCCGTGTTGTCACTGGGTCGCTAGTTCGACATTGTCGGTGTTGCCTGTGGGTTGATGGGTCAATCTTGTACAGGTTGTCTTGGGCCTGAGGAGTCAACATAGTCAGTGTTGTCTTTCGGTCAATGGTTCAACTTGGTCCATGTTATCTCTTGGTGGATGGGTCATCATTGTCAGTTATGTGTGTGGGTCAATGGGTCATCATAGTCGTAGTGTCTGTGGGACAATGGTTCATCATTGTCGTTGTGTCTGTGGAACAATGTGTCAACATTGTCAGTGTTGTCTGTGGGCTAAATGGTCAACATTGTCAGTGTTGTCTGTGGGTCAAATGGTCAACATTGGCCAATTTATCTGTAGGTCGATGAGTCGACATTGTCCATGTTATCTGTGGGTCGATGGCTCAACTTTGTCTGTGTTGTCTGTGGGCTGAGGGGTCAACGGTGTCAGTGTTGCCTTGGGTCGATGGATCAACATTGTAAATGTTATCTGTGGGTCAATGTGTCAACATTGTCCATGTTGTCTGTGGGTCAATGGGTCAACATTGTCCATGTTGTCTGTGGGTCGATGTGTCAACATTGTCAGTGTTGTCTGTGGGTCGATGTGTCAACATTGTCCATGTTGTCTTGGGTCGATGAGTCAACATTGGCCATGTTATCTGTGGGTCGATGGGTCAGCATTGTCCATTTGTCAGTGGGTCGATCGTTCAACATTGTCAGTGTTGTCTGTGGGTCAAATGGTCAACATTGGCCAATTTATCTGTAGGTCGATGAGTCAACATAGTCCATGTTATCTGTGGGCCGATGGGTCAACATTGTCCATATTGTCTGCGGGTCGATGGCTCAACTTTGTCTGTGTTGTCTGTGAGCTGAGGGGTCAACGGTGTCAGTGTTGTCTTTGGGTCGAAGGATCAACATTGTAAATGTTATCTGTGGGTCAATGTGTCAACATTGTCCATGTTGTCTGTGGGTCGATGGGTCAACATTGTCAGTCTTGTCTGTGGATCAATGGGTCAACATTGTCCATGTTGTCTGTGGGTCGATGTGACAACATTGTCAGTGGTGTCTGTGGGTCGATGTGTCAACATTGTCCGTGTTGTCTGTGGGTCAAATGGTCAACATTGGCCAATTTATCTGTAGGTCGATGAGTCAACATTGTCCATGTTATCTCTTGGTGGATGGGTCATCATTGTCAGTTATATCTGTGGGTCAATGGGTCATCATAGTCGTAGTGTCTGTGGGTCAATGGGTGAGCGTTGTCTGTGGATCAATGGTTCATCTTTCTCAGTGTTGTCTGTTCGTCAACATTGTCCATGTTGTCTGTGGGTTGATGGGTAAAAATTGTCCGTGTTGTCTGTGGGCTGAGAGGTCAACATTGTCAGTGTTGTCTGTGAGTCGATGGGTCAACATTGTCCATGTTATGTATGGGTCGATGGGTCAACATTGTCAGTCTTGTCTGTGTGTCGATGGGTCAAAATTGTCCATGTTGTCACTGGGTCGATAGTTCGACATTGTCCATGTTGTCTGTGGGATGATGGGTCAACATTGTGCATATTGTCTGCTGGTCGATGGCTCAACTTTGTCTGTGTTGTCTGTGGGCTGAGGGGTCAACGGTGTCAGTGTTGTCTTTGGGTCGATGGATCAACATTGTAAATGTTATCTGTGGGTCAATGTGTCAACATTGTCCATGTTGTCGGTGGGTCGATGTGTCAACATTGTCAGTGTTGTCTGTGGGTCGATGAGACAACATTGTCCATGTTGTCATGGGTTGATGTGTCAACATTGTCCATGTTATCTGTGGGTCGATGGGTCAGCATTGTCCATTTTGTCAGTGGGTCGATCGTTCAACATTGTCAGTGTTATCTGTGGGTCCATGGGTCAACATTGACAAGGTTGTCTTGGGACTGACGAGAAATCATAGTCAGTGTTCTCTTTCGCTCGATGGCTCAACATGGTCCATGTTATCTCTTGGTGGATGGGTCATCATTGTCAGTTATGTGTGTGGGTCAATGGGTCATCATAGTCGTAGTGTCTGTGGGTCAATGGGTCATCATTCTCAGTGTTGTCTGTGCGTCAGCATTGTCCGTGTTGTCTGTGGGTTGATGGGTCAAAATTGTTCGTGTTGTCTGTGGGCTGAGGGGTCCACATTGTCAGCGTTTTCTGTGCTTGGATGGGTGAACATTGTCAGTGTAGTCTGTGAGTCAATGTGTCAACATTGTCAGTGTTGTCTGTGGGTCAAATGGTCAACATTGGCCAATTTATCTGTAGGTCGATGAGTCAACTTTGTCCATGTTGTCTGTGGGTTGATGGGTAAAAATTGTTCGTGTTGTCTGTGGGCTGAGAGGTCAACATTGTCAGTGTTGTCTGTGAGTCGATGGGTCAACATTGTCCATGTTATGTATGGGTCGATGGGTCAACATTGTTAGTCTTGTCTGTGTGTCGATGGGTCAAAATTGTCCGTGTTGTCACTGGGTCGCTAGTTCGACATTGTCGGTGTTGCCTGTGGGTTGATGGGTCAATCTTGTACAGGTTGTCTTGGGCCTGAGGAGTCAACATAGTCAGTGTTGTCTTTCGGTCAATGGTTCAACTTGGTCCATGTTATCTCTTGGTGGATGGGTCATCATTGTCAGTTATGTGTGTGGGTCATTGGGTCATCATAGTCGTAGTGTCTGTGGGACAATGGTTCATCATTGTCGTTGTGTCTGTGGAACAATGTGTCAACATTGTCAGTGTTGTCTGTGGGCTAAATGGTCAACATTGTCAGTGTTGTCTGTGGGTCAAATGGTCAACATTGGCCAATTTATCTGTAGGTCGATGAGTCGACATTGTCCATGTTATCTGTGGGTCGATGGCTCAACTTTGTCTGTGTTGTCTGTGGGCTGAGGGGTCAACGGTGTCAGTGTTGCCTTGGGTCGATGGATCAACATTGTAAATGTTATCTGTGGGTCAATGTGTCAACATTGTCCATGTTGTCTGTGGGTCAATGGGTCAACATTGTCCATGTTGTCTGTGGGTCGATGTGTCAACATTGTCAGTGTTGTCTGTGGGTCGATGTGTCAACATTGTCCATGTTGTCTTGGGTCGATGAGTCAACATTGGCCATGTTATCTGTGGGTCGATGGGTCAGCATTGTCCATTTGTCAGTGGGTCGATCGTTCAACATTGTCAGTGTTGTCTGTGGGTCAAATGGTCAACATTGGCCAATTTATCTGTAGGTCGATGAGTCAACATAGTCCATGTTATCTGTGGGCCGATGGGTCAACATTGTCCATATTGTCTGCGGGTCGATGGCTCAACTTTGTCTGTGTTGTCTGTGAGCTGAGGGGTCAACGGTGTCAGTGTTGTCTTTGGGTCGAAGGATCAACATTGTAAATGTTATCTGTGGGTCAATGTGTCAACATTGTCCATGTTGTCTGTGGGTCGATGGGTCAACATTGTCAGTCTTGTCTGTGGATCAATGGGTCAACATTGTCCATGTTGTCTGTGGGTCGATGTGTCAACATTGTTAGTGGTGTCTGTGGGTCGATGTGTCAACATTGGCCAATTTATCTGTAGGTCGATGAGTCGACATTGTCCATGTTATCTGTGGGTCGATGGCTCAACATTGTCTGTGTTGTCTGTGGGCTGAGGGGTCAACGGTGTCAGTGTTGCCTTGGGTCGATGGATCAACATTGTAAATGTTATCTGTGGGTCAATGTGTCAACATTGTCCATGTTGTCTGTGGGTCAATCGGTCAACATTGTCCATGTTGTCTGTGGGTCGATGTGACAACATTGTCAGTGGTGTCTGTGGGTCGATGTGTCAACATTGTCCGTGTTGTCTGTGGGTCAAATGGTCAACATTGGCCAATTTATCTGTAGGTCGATGAGTCAACATTGTCCATGTTATCTCTTGGTGGATGGGTCATCATTGTCAGTTATATCTGTGGGTCAATGGGTCATCATAGTCGTAGTGTCTGTGGGTCAATGGGTGAGCGTTGTCTGTGGATCAATGGTTCATCTTTCTCAGTGTTGTCTGTTCGTCAACATTGTCCATGTTGTCTGTGGGTTGATGGGTAAAAATTGTCCGTGTTGTCTGTGGGCTGAGAGGTCAACATTGTCAGTGTTGTCTGTGAGTCGATGGGTCAACATTGTCCATGTTATGTATGGGTCGATGGGTCAACATTGTCAGTCTTGTCTGTGTGTCGATGGGTCAAAATTGTCCATGTTGTCACTGGGTCGATAGTTCGACATTGTCGGTGTTGCCTGTGGGTTGATGGGTCAACCTTGTACAGGTTGTCTTGGGCCTGAGGAGTCAACATAGTCAGTGTTGTCTTTCGGTCAATGGCTCAACATTGTCCATGTTAGCTGTTGGTGGATGGGTCATCATTGTCAGTTATGTCTGTGGGTCAATGGGTCATCATTGTCGTTGTGTCTGTGGGTCAATGGGTGAGCGTTGTCTGTGGATCAATGGTTCATCTTTCTCAGTGTTGTCTGTTCGTCAACATTGTGCATGTTGTCTGTGGGTTGATGGGTAAAAATTGTCCGGGTTGTCTGTGGGCTGAGAGGTCAACATTGTCAGTGTTGTCTGTGAGTCGATGGGTCAACATTGTCCATGTTATGTATGGGTCGATGGGTCAACATTGTCAGTCTTGTCTGTGTGTCGATGGGTCAAAATTGTCCATGTTGTCACTGGGTCGATAGTTCGACATTGTCCATGTTGTCTGTGGGATGATGGGTCAACATTGTGCATATTGTCTGCTGGTCGATGGCTCAACTTTGTCTGTGTTGTCTGTGGGCTGAGGGGTCAACGGTGTCAGTGTTGTCTTTGGGTCGATGGATCAACATTATAAATGTTATCTGTGGGTCAATGTGTCAACATTGTCCATGTTGTCGGTGGGTCGATGTGTCAACATTGTCAGTCTTGTCTGTGGGTCAATGAGTCAACATTGTCCATGTTGTCTGTGGGTCGATGTGTCAACATTGTCAGTGTTGTCTGTGGGTCGATGTGTCAACATTGTCCATGTTATCTGTGGGTCGATGGGTCAGCATTGTCCATTTTGTCAGTGGGTCGATCTTTCAACATTGCCAGTGTTGTCTGTGGGTCAAATGGTCAACATTGGCCAATTTATCAGTAGGTCGATGAGTCAACATTGTCCATGTTATCTCTTGGTGGATGGGTCATCATTGTCAGTTATATCTGTGGGTCAATGGGTCATCATAGTCGTAGTGTCTGTGGGTCAATGGGTGAGCGTTGTCTGTGGATCAATGGTTCATCTTTCTCAGTGTTGTCTGTTCGTCAACATTGTCCATGTTGTCTGTGTGTTGATGGGTAAACATTGTCCGTGTTGTCTGTGGGCTGAGAGGTCAACATTGTCAGTGTTCTCTGTGAGTCAATGGGTCAACATTGTCCATGTTATGTATGGGTAGATGGGTCAACATTGTCAGTCTTGTCTGTGTGTCGATGGGTCAAAATTGTCCATGTTGTCACTGGGTCGATAGTTCGACATTGTCGGTGTTGCCTGTGGGTTGATGGGTCAACCTTGTACAGGTTGTCTTGGGCCTGAGGAGTAAACATAGTCAGTGTTGTCTTTCGGTCAATGGCTCAGCATTGTCCATGTTAGCTGTTGGTGGATGGGTCATCATTGTCAGTTATTTCTGTGGGTCAATGGGTCATCATTGTCGATGTGTCTGTGGGCAATGGGTGAATGTTGTCAGTGTTGTCTGTGGGACAATGGTTCATCATTGTCGTTGTGTCTGTGGAACAATGTGTCAACATTGTCAGTGTTGTCTGTGGGCTAAATGGTCAACATTGTCAGTGTTGTCTGTGGGTCAAATGGTCAACATTGGCCAATTTATCTGTAGGTCGATGAGTCAACATTGTCCATGTTGTCTGTGGGTCGATCTGTCAACATTGTCAGTCTTGTCTGTGGGTCAATGGGTCAACATTGTCCATGTTGTCTGTGGGTCGATGTGTCAACATTGTCAGTGTTGTCTGTGGGTCGATGTGTCAACATTGTCCATGTTATCTGTGGGTCAATGTGTCAACATTGTCCATGTTGTCTGTTGGTCGATGGGTCAACATTGTCAGACTTGTCTGTGGGTCGATGTGACAACATTGTCAGTGTTGTCTTGGGTCGATGAGTCAACATTGGCCATGTTATCTGTGGGTCGATGGGTCAGCATTGTCCATTTGTCAGTGGGTCGATCGTTCAACATTGTCAGTGTTGTCTGTGGGTCAAATGGTCAACATTGGCCAATTTATCTGTAGGTCGATGAGTCAACATTGTCCATGTTATCTATGGGCCGATGGGTCAACATTGTCCATATTGTCTGCGGGTCGATGGCTCAACTTTGTCTGTGTTGTCTGTGGGCTGAGGGGTCAACGGTGTCAGTGTTGTCTTTGGGTCGATGGATCAACATTGTAAATGTTATCTGTGGGTCAATGTGTCAACATTGTCCATGTTGTCTGTGGGTCGATGGGTCAACATTGTCAGTCTTGTCTGTGGGTCAATGGGTCAACATTGTCCATGTTGTCTGTGGGTCGATGTGTCAACATTGTCAGTGGTGTCTGTGGGTCGATGTGTCAACATTGTCCGTGTTGTCTGTGGGTCAAATGGTCAACATTGGCCAATTTATCTGTAGGTCGATGAGTCAACATTGTCCATGTTATCTCTTGGTGGATGGGTCATTATTGTCAGTTATATCTGTGGGTCAATGGGTCATCATAGTCGTAGTGTCTGTGGGTCAATGGGTGAGCGTTGTCTGTGGATCAATGGTTCATCTTTCTCAGTGTTGTCTGTTCGTCAACATTGTCCATGTTGTCTGTGGGTTGATGGGTAAAAATTGTCCGTGTTGTCTGTGGGCTGAGAGGTCAACATTGTCAGTGTTGTCTGTGAGTCAATGGGTCAACATTGTCCATGTCATGTATGGGTCGATGGGTCAACATTGTCAGTCTTGTCTGTGTGTCGATGGGTCAAAATTGTCCATGTTGTCACTGGGTCGTTAGTTCGACATTGTCGGTGTTGCCTGTGGGTTGATGGGGCAACCTTGTACAGGTTGTCTTGGGCCTGAGGAGTCAACATAGTCAGTGTTGTCTTTCGGTCAATGGCTCAACATTGTCCATGTTATCTCTTGGTGGATGGGTCATCATTGTCAGTTATGTCTGTGGGTCAATGGGTCATCATTGTCGTTGTGTCTGTGGGTCAATGGATGAATGTTGTCAGTTTTGTCTGTGGGACAATGGTTCATCATTGTCGTTGTGTCTGTGGAACAATGTGTCAACATTGTCAGTGTTGTCTGTGGGCTAAATGGTCAACATTGGCCAATTTATCTGTAGGTCGATGAGTCAACATTGTCCATGTTATCTGTGGGTCAATGTGTCAACATTGTCCATGTTATCTGTGGGCCGATGGGTCAACATTGTCCATGTTGTCTGCGGGTCGATGGCTCAACTTTGTCAGTGTTGTCTGTGGGCTGAGGGGTCAACGGTGTCAGTGTTGTCTTTGGGTCGATGGATCAACATTGTAAACGTTATCTGTGGGTCAATGTGTCAACATTGTCCATGTTGTCTGTGGGTCGATGGGTCAACATTGTCCATGTTGTCTGTGGGTCGATGTGTCAACATTGTCAGTGTTGTCTGTGGGTCGATGTGTCAACATTTTCCATGTTGTCTTGGGTCGATGAGTCAACATTGTCCATGTTATCTGTGGGTCGATGGGTCAGCATTGTCCATTTTGTCAGTGGGTCGATCTTTCAACATTGTCAGTGTTGTCTGTGGGTCAAATGGTCAACATTGGCCAATTTATCAGTAGGTCGATGAGTCAACATTGTCCATGTTATCTCTTGGTTGATGTGTCATCATTGTCAGTTATATCTGTGGGTCAATGGGTCATCATAGTCGTAGTGTCTGTGGGTCAATGGGTGAGCGTTGTCTGTGGATCAACGGTTCATCTTTCTCAGTGTTGTCTGTTCGTCAACATTGTCCATGTTGTCTGTGAGTTGATGGGTAAAAATTGTCCGTGTTGTCTGTGGGCTGAGAGGTCAACATTGTCAGTGTTGTCTGTGAGTCGATGGGTCAACATTGTCCATGTTATGTATGGGTCGATGGGTCAACATTGTCAGTCTTGTCTGTGTGTCGATGGGTCAAAATTGTCCATGTTGTCACGGGGTCGATAGTTCGACATTGTTGGTGTTGCCTGTGGGTTGATGGGTCAACCTTGTACAGGCAGTCTTGGGCCTGAGGAGTCAACATAGTCAGTGTTGTCTTTCGGTCAATGGCTCAACATTGTCCATGTTAGCTGTTGGTGGATGGGTCATCATTGTCGATGTGTCTGTGGGTCAATGGGTGAATGTTGTCAGTGTTCTCTGTGGGACAATGGTTCATCATTGTCGTTGTGTCTGTGGAACAATGTGTCAACATTGTCAGTGTTGTCTGTGGGCTAAATGGTCAACATTGTCAGTGTTGTCTGTGGGTCAAATGGTCAACATTGGCCAATTTATCTGTAGGTCGATGAGTCAACATTGTCCGTGTTATCTGTGGGCCAATGGGTCAACATTGTCCATGTTATCTGTGGGTCGATGGCTCAACTTTGTCTGTGTTGTCTGTGGGCTGAGGGGTCAACGGTGTCAGTGTTGCCTTGGGTCGATGGATCAACATTGTAAATGTTATCTGTGGGTCAATGTGTCAACATTGTCCATGTTGTCTGTGGGTCAATGGGTCAACATTGTCCATGTTGTCTGTGGGTCGATGTGACAACATTGTCAGTGTTGTCTTGGGTCGATGAGTCAACATTGGCCATGTTATCTGTGGGTCGATGGGTCAGCATTGTCCATTTTTCAGTGGGTCGATCGTTCAACATTGTCAGTGTTGTCTGTGGGTCAAATGGTCAACATTGGCCAATTTATCTGTAGGTCGATGAGTCAACATTGTCCATGTTATCTGTGGGCCGATGGGTCAACATTGTCCATATTGTCTGCGGGTCGATGGCTCAACTTTGTCTGTGTTGTCTGTGGGCTGAGGGGTCAACGGTGTCAGTGTTGTCTTTGGGTCGATGGATCAACATTGTAAATGTTATCTGTGGGTCAATGTGTCAACATTGTCCATGTTGTCTGTGGGTCGATGGGTCAACATTGTCAGTCTTGTCTGTGGGTCAATGGGTCAACATTGTCCATGTTGTCTGTGGGTCGATGTGTCAACATTGTCAGTGGTGTCTGTGGGTCGATGTGTCAACATTGTCCGTGTTGTCTGTGGGTCAAATGGTCAACATTGGCCAATTTATCTGTAGGTCGATGAGTCAACATTGTCCATGTTATCTCTTGGTGGATGGGTCATTATTGTCAGTTATATCTGTGGGTCAATGGGTCATCATAGTCGTAGTGTCTGTGGGTCAATGGGTGAGCGTTGTCTGTGGATCAATGGTTCATCTTTCTCAGTGTTGTCTGTTCGTCAACATTGTCCATGTTGTCTGTGGGTTGATGGGTAAAAATTGTCCGTGTTGTCTGTGGGCTGAGAGGTCAACATTGTCAGTGTTGTCTGTGAGTCAATGGGTCAACATTGTCCATGTCATGTATGGGTCAATGTGTCAACATTGTCCATGTTGTCTGTGGGTCGATGGGTCAACATTGTCCATGTTGTCTGTGGGTCGATGTGTCAACATTGTCAGTGTTGTCTGTGGGTCGATGTGTCAACATTTTCCATGTTGTCTTGGGTCGATGAGTCAACATTGTCCATGTTATCTGTGGGTCGATGGGTCAGCATTGTCCATTTTGTCAGTGGGTCGATCTTTCAACATTGTCAGTGTTGTCTGTGGGTCAAATGGTCAACATTGGCCAATTTATCAGTAGGTCGATGAGTCAACATTGTCCATGTTATCTCTTGGTGGATGGGTCATCATTGTCAGTTATATCTGTGGGTCAATGGGTCATCATAGTCGTAGTGTCTGTGGGTCAATGGGTGAGCGTTGTCTGTGGATCAACGGTTCATCTTTCTCAGTGTTGTCTGTTCGTCAACATTGTCCATGTTGTCTGTGGGTTGATGGGTAAAAATTGTCCGTGTTGTCTGTGGGCTGAGAGGTCAACATTGTCAGTCTTGTCTGTGTGTCGATGGGTCAAAATTGTCCATGTTGTCACTGGGTCGATAGTTCGACATTGTTGGTGTTGCCTGTGGGTTGATGGGTCAACCTTGTACAGGCAGTCTTGGGCCTGAGGAGTCAACATAGTCAGTGTTGTCTTTCGGTCAATGGCTCAACATTGTCCATGTTAGCTGTTGGTGGATGGGTCATCATTGTCGATGTGTCTGTGGGTCAATGGGTGAATGTTGTCAGTGTTCTCTGTGGGACAATGGTTCATCATTGTCGTTGTGTCTGTGGAACAATGTGTCAACATTGTCAGTGTTGTCTGTGGGCTAAATGGTCAACATTGTCAGTGTTGTCTGTGGGTCAAATGGTCAACATTGGCCAATTTATTTGTAGGTCGATGAGTCAACATTGTCCGTGTTATCTGTGGGCCAATGGGTCAACATTGTCCATGTTATCTGTGGGTCGATGGCTCAACTTTGTCTGTGTTGTCTGTGGGCAGAGGGGTCAACGGTGTCAGTGTTGCCTTGGGTCGATGGATCAACATTGTAAATGTTATCTGTGGGTCAATGTGTCAACATTGTCCATGTTGTCTGTGGGTCAATGGGTCAACATTGTCCATGTTGTCTGTGGGTCGATGTGACAACATTGTCAGTGTTGTCTTGGGTCGATGAGTCAACATTGGCCATGTTATCTGTGGGTCGATGGGTCAGCATTGTCCATTTTTCAGTGGGTCGATCGTTCAACATTGTCAGTGTTGTCTGTGGGTCAAATGGTCAACATTGGCCAATTTATCTGTAGGTCGATGAGTCAACATTGTCCATGTTATCTGTGGGCCGATGGGTCAACATTGTCCATATTGTCTGCGGGTCGATGGCTCAACTTTGTCTGTGTTGTCTGTGGGCTGAGGGGTCAACGGTGTCAGTGTTGTCTTTGGGTCGATGGATCAACATTGTAAATGTTATCTGTGGGTCAATGTGTCAACATTGTCCATGTTGTCTGTGGGTCGATGGGTCAACATTGTCAGTCTTGTCTGTGGGTCAATGGGTCAACATTGTCCATGTTGTCTGTGGGTCGATGTGTCAACATTGTCAGTGGTGTCTGTGGGTCGATGTGTCAACATTGTCCGTGTTGTCTGTGGGTCAAATGGTCAACATTGGCCAATTTATCTGTAGGTCGATGAGTCAACATTGTCCATGTTATCTCTTGGTGGATGGGTCATTATTGTCAGTTATATCTGTGGGTCAATGGGTCATCATAGTCGTAGTGTCTGTGGGTCAATGGGTGAGCGTTGTCTGTGGATCAATGGTTCATCTTTCTCAGTGTTGTCTGTTCGTCAACATTGTCCATGTTGTCTGTGGGTTGATGGGTAAAAATTGTCCGTGTTGTCTGTGGGCTGAGAGGTCAACATTGTCAGTGTTGTCTGTGAGTCAATGGGTCAACATTGTCCATGTCATGTATGGGTCAATGTGTCAACATTGTCCATGTTGTCTGTGGGTCGATGGGTCAACATTGTCCATGTTGTCTGTGGGTCGATGTGTCAACATTGTCAGTGTTGTCTGTGGGTCGATGTGTCAACATTTTCCATGTTGTCTTGGGTCGATGAGTCAACATTGTCCATGTTATCTGTGGGTCGATGGGTCAGCATTGTCCATTTTGTCAGTGGGTCGATCTTTCAACATTGTCAGTGTTGTCTGTGGGTCAAATGGTCAACATTGGCCAATTTATCAGTAGGTCGATGAGTCAACATTGTCCATGTTATCTCTTGGTGGATGGGTCATCATTGTCAGTTATATCTGTGGGTCAATGGGTCATCATAGTCGTAGTGTCTGTGGGTCAATGGGTGAGCGTTGTCTGTGGATCAACTGTTCATCTTTCTCAGTGTTGTCTGTTCGTCAACATTGTCCATGTTGTCTGTGGGTTGATGGGTAAAAATTGTCCGTGTTGTCTGTGGGCTGAGAGGTCAACATTGTCAGTCTTGTCTGTGTGTCGATGGGTCAAAATTGTCCATGTTGTCACTGGGTCGATAGTTCGACATTGTTGGTGTTGCCTGTGGGTTGATGGGTCAACCTTGTACAGGCAGTCTTGGGCCTGAGGAGTCAACATAGTCAGTGTTGTCTTTCGGTCAATGGCTCAACATTGTCCATGTTAGCTGTTGGTGGATGGGTCATCATTGTCGATGTGTCTGTGGGTCAATGGGTGAATGTTGTCAGTGTTCTCTGTGGGACAATGGTTCATCATTGTCGTTGTGTCTGTGGAACAATGTGTCAACATTGTCAGTGTTGTCTGTGGGCTAAATGGTCAACATTGTCAGTGTTGTCTGTGGGTCAAATGGTCAACATTGGCCAATTTATCTGTAGGTCGATGAGTCAACATTGTCCGTGTTATCTGTGGGCCAATGGGTCAACATTGTCCATGTTATCTGTGGGTCGATGGCTCAACTTTGTCTGTGTTGTCTGTGGGCAGAGGGGTCAACGGTGTCAGTGTTGCCTTGGGTCGATGGATCAACATTGTAAATGTTATCTGTGGGTCAATGTGTCAACATTGTCCATGTTGTCTGTGGGTCAATGGGTCAACATTGTCCATGTTGTCTGTGGGTCGATGTGACAACATTGTCAGTGTTGTCTTGGGTCGATGAGTCAACATTGGCCATGTTATCTGTGGGTCGATGGGTCAGCATTGTCCATTTTTCAGTGGGTCGATCGTTCAACATTGTCAGTGTTGTCTGTGGGTCAAATGGTCAACATTGGCCAATTTATCTGTAGGTCGATGAGTCAACATTGTCCATGTTATCTGTGGGCCGATGGGTCAACATTGTCCATATTGTCTGCGGGTCGATGGCTCAACTTTGTCTGTGTTGTCTGTGGGCTGAGGGGTCAACGGTGTCAGTGTTGTCTTTGGGTCGATGGATCAACATTGTAAATGTTATCTGTGGGTCAATGTGTCAACATTGTCCATGTTGTCTGTGGGTCGATGGGTCAACATTGTCAGTCTTATCTGTGGGTCAATGGGTCAACATTGTCCATGTTGTCTGTGGGTCGATGTGTCAACATTGTCAGTGGTGTCTGTGGGTCGATGTGTCAACATTGTCCGTGTTGTCTGTGGGTCAAATGGTCAACATTGGCCAATTTATCTGTAGGTCGATGAGTCAACATCGTCCATGTTATCTCTTGGTGGATGGGTCATTATTGTCAGTTATATCTGTGGGTCAATGGGTCATCATAGTCGTAGTGTCTGTGGGTCAATGGGTGAGCGTTGTCTGTGGATCAATGGTTCATCTTTCTCAGTGTTGTCTGTTCGTCAACATTGTCCATGTTGTCTGTGGGTTGATGGGTAAAAATTGTCCGTGTTGTCTGTGGGCTGAGAGGTCAACATTGTCAGTGTTGTCTGTGAGTCAATGGGTCAACATTGTCCATGTCATGTATGGGTCGATGGGTCAACATTGTCAGTCTTGTCTGTGTGTCGATGGGTCAAAATTGTCCATGTTGTCACTGGGTCGTTAGTTCGACATTGTCGGTGTTGCCTGTGGGTTGATGGGTCAACCTTGTACAGGTTGTCTTGGGCCTGACGAGTCAACATAGTCAGTGTTGTCTTTCGGTCAATGGCTCAACATTGTCCATGTTATCTCTTGGTGGATGGGTCATCATTGTCAGTTATGTCTGTGGGTCAATGGGTCATCATTGTCGTTGTGTCTGTGGGTCAATGGGTGAATGTTGTCAGTGTTGTCTGTGGGACAATGGTTCATCATTGTCGTTGTGTCTGTGGAACAATGTGTCAACATTGTCAGTGTTGTCTGTGGGCTAAAAGGTCAACATTGTCAGTGTTGTCTGTGGGTCAAATGGTCAACATTGGCCAATTTATCTGTAGGTCGATGAGTCAACATTGTCCATGTTATCTGTGGGTCAATGTGTCAACATTGTCCATGTTGTCTGTGGGTCGATGGGTCAACATTGTCAGCCTTGTCTTTGGGTCGATGGATCAACATTGTAAATGTTATCTGTTGGTCAATGTGTCAACATTGTCCATGTTGTCTGTGGGTCGATGGGTCAACATTGTCAGTCTTGTCTGTGGGTCAATGAGTCAACATTGTCCATGTTGTCTGTGGGTCGATGTGTCAACATTGTCAGTGTTGTCTGTGGGTCGATGTGTCAACATTGTCCATGTTATCTGTGGGTCGATGGGTCAGCATTGTCCATTTTGTCAGTGGGTCGATCTTTCAACATTGCCAGTGTTGTCTGTGGGTCAAATGGTCAACATTGGCCAATTTATCAGTAGGTCGATGAGTCAACATTGTCCATGTTATCTCTTGGTGGATGGGTCATCATTGTCAGTTATATCTGTGGGTCAATGGGTCATCATAGTCGTAGTGTCTGTGGGTCAATGGGTGAGCGTTGTCTGTGGATCAATGGTTCATCTTTCTCAGTGTTGTCTGTTCGTCAACATTGTCCATGTTGTCTGTGTGTTGATGGGTAAACATTGTCCGTGTTGTCTGTGGGCTGAGAGGTCAACATTGTCAGTGTTCTCTGTGAGTCAATGGGTCAACATTGTCCATGTTATGTATGGGTAGATGGGTCAACATTGTCAGTCTTGTCTGTGTGTCGATGGGTCAAAATTGTCCATGTTGTCACTGGGTCGATAGTTCGACATTGTCGGTGTTGCCTGTGGGTTGATGGGTCAACCTTGTACAGGTTGTCTTGGGCCTGAGGAGTCAACATAGTCAGTGTTGTCTTTCGGTCAATGGCTCAGCATTGTCCATGTTAGCTGTTGGTGGATGGGTCATCATTGTCAGTTATGTCTATGGGTCAATGGGTCATTATTGTCGATGTGTCTGTGGGCAATGGGTGAATGTTGTCAGTGTTGTCTGTGGGACAATGGTTCATCATTGTCGTTGTGTCTGTGGAACAATGTGTCAACATTGTCAGTGTTGTCTGTGGGCTAAATGGTCAACATTGTCAGTGTTGTCTGTGGGTCAAATGGTCAACATTGGCCAATTTATCTGTAGGTCGATGAGTCAACATTGTCCATGTTGTCTGTGGGTCGATCTGTCAACATTGTCAGTCTTGTCTGTGGGTCAATGGGTCAACATTGTCCATGTTGTCTGTGGGTCGATGTGTCAACATTGTCAGTGTTGTCTGTGGGTCGATGTGTCAACATTGTCCATGTTATCTGTGGGTCAATGTGTCAACATTGTCCATGTTGTCTGTTGGTCGATGGGTCAACATTGTCAGACTTGTCTGTGGGTCGATGTGACAACATTGTCAGTGTTGTCTTGGGTCGATGAGTCAACATTGGCCATGTTATCTGTGGGTCGATGGGTCAGCATTGTCCATTTGTCAGTGGGTCGATCGTTCAACATTGTCAGTGTTGTCTGTGGGTCAAATGGTCAACATTGGCCAATTTATCTGTAGGTCGATGAGTCAACATTGTCCATGTTATCTGTGGGCCGATGGGTCAACATTGTCCATATTGTCTGCGGGTCGATGGCTCAACTTTGTCTGTGTTGTCTGTGGGCTGAGGGGTCAACGGTGTCAGTGTTGTCTTTGGGTCGATGGATCAACATTGTAAATGTTATCTGTGGGTCAATGTGTCAACATTGTCCATGTTGTCTGTGGGTCGATGGGTCAACATTGTCAGTCTTGTCTGTGGGTCAATGGGTCAACATTGTCCATGTTGTCTGTGGGTCGATGTGTCAACATTGTCAGTGGTGTCTGTGGGTCGATGTGTCAACATTGTCCGTGTTGTCTGTGGGTCAAATGGTCAACATTGGCCAATTTATCTGTAGGTCGATGAGTCAACATTGTCCATGTTATCTCTTGGTGGATGGGTCATTATTGTCAGTTATATCTGTGGGTCAATGGGTCATCATAGTCGTAGTGTCTGTGGGTCAATGGGTGAGCGTTGTCTGTGGATCAATGGTTCATCTTTCTCAGTGTTGTCTGTTCGTCAACATTGTCCATGTTGTCTGTGGGTTGATGGGTAAAAATTGTCCGTGTTGTCTGTGGGCTGAGAGGTCAACATTGTCAGTGTTGTCTGTGAGTCAATGGGTCAACATTGTCCATGTTATGTATGGGTCGATGGGTCAACATTGTCAGTCTTGTCTGTGTGTCGATGGGTCAAAATTGTCCATGTTGTCACTGGGTCGTTAGTTCGACATTGTCGGTGTTGCCTGTGGGTTGATGGGGCAACCTTGTACAGGTTGTCTTGGGCCTGAGGAGTCAACATAGTCAGTGTTGTCTTTCGGTCAATGGCTCAACATTGTCCATGTTATCTCTTGGTGGATGGGTCATCATTGTCAGTTATGTCTGTGGGTCAATGGGTCATCATTGTCGTTGTGTCTGTGGGTCAATGGGTGAATGTTGTCAGTGTTGTCTGTGGGACAATGGTTCATCATTGTCGTTGTGTCTGTGGAACAATGTGTCAACATTGTCAGTGTTGTCTGTGGGCTAAATGGTCAACATTGTCAGTGTTGTCTGTGGGTCAAATGGTCAACATTGGCCAATTTATCTGTAGGTCGATGAGTCAACATTGTCCATGTTATCTGTGGGTCAATGTGTCAACATTGTCCATGTTGTCTGTGGGTCGATGGGTCAACATTGTCAGCCTTGTCTTTGGGTCGATGGATCAACATTGTAAATGTTATCTGTTGGTCAATGTGTCAACATTGTCCATGTTGTCTGTGGGTCGATGGGTCAACATTGTCAGTCTTGTCTGTGGGTCAATGAGTCAACATTGTCCATGTTGTCTGTGGGTCGATGTGTCAACATTGTCAGTGTTGTCTGTGGGTCGATGTGTCAACATTGTCCATGTTATCTGTGGGTCGATGGGTCAGCATTGTCCATTTTGTCAGTGGGTCGATCTTTCAACATTGCCAGTGTTGTCTGTGGGTCAAATGGTCAACATTGGCCAATTTATCAGTAGGTCGATGAGTCAACATTGTCCATGTTATCTCTTGGTGGATGGGTCATCATTGTCAGTTATATCTGTGGGTCAATGGGTCATCATAGTCGTAGTGTCTGTGGGTCAATGGGTGAGCGTTGTCTGTGGATCAATGGTTCATCTTTCTCAGTGTTGTCTGTTCGTCAACATTGTCCATGTTGTCTGTGGGTTGATGGGTAAAAATTGTCCGTGTTGTCTGTGGGCTGAGAGGTCAACATTGTCAGTGTTCTCTGTGAGTCAATGGGTCAACATTGTCCATGTTATGTATGGGTAGATGGGTCAACATTGTCAGTCTTGTCTGTGTGTCGATGGGTCAAAATTGTCCATGTTGTCACTGGGTCGATAGTTCGACATTGTCGGTGTTGCCTGTGGGTTGATGGGTCAACCTTGTACAGGTTGTCTTGGGCCTGAGGAGTCAACATAGTCAGTGTTGTCTTTCGGTCAATGGCTCAGCATTGTCCATGTTAGCTGTTGGTGGATGGGTCATCATTGTCAGTTATGTCTGTGGGTCAATGGGTCATTATTGTCGATGTGTCTGTGGGCAATGGGTGAATGTTGTCAGTGTTGTCTGTGGGACAATGGTTCATCATTGTCGTTGTGTCTGTGGAACAATGTGTCAACATTGTCAGTGTTGTCTGTGGGTCAAATGGTCAACATTGGCCAATTTATCTGTAGGTCGATGAGTCAACATTGTCCATGTTGTCTGTGGGTCGATCTGTCAACATTGTCAGTCTTGTCTGTGGGTCAATGGGTCAACATTGTCCATGTTGTCTGTGGGTCGATGTGTCAACATTGTCAGTGTTGTCTGTGGGTCGATGTGTCAACATTGTCCATGTTATCTGTGGGTCAATGTGTCAACATTGTCCATGTTGTCTGTTGGTCGATGGGTCAACATTGTCAGACTTGTCTGTGGGTCGATGTGACAACATTGTCAGTGTTGTCTTGGGTCGATGAGTCAACATTGGCCATGTTATCTGTGGGTCGATGGGTCAGCATTGTCCATTTGTCAGTGGGTCGATCGTTCAACATTGTCAGTGTTGTCTGTGGGTCAAATGGTCAACATTGGCCAATTTATCTGTAGGTCGATGAGTCAACATTGTCCATGTTATCTGTGGGCCGATGGGTCAACATTGTCCATATTGTCTGCGGGTCGATGGCTCAACTTTGTCTGTGTTGTCTGTGGGCTGAGGGGTCAACGGTGTCAGTGTTGTCTTTGGGTCGATGGATCAACATTGTAAATGTTATCTGTGGGTCAATGTGTCAACATTGTCCATGTTGTCTGTGGGTCGATGGGTCAACATTGTCAGTCTTGTCTGTGGGTCAATGGGTCAACATTGTCCATGTTGTCTGTGGGTCGATGTGTCAACATTGTCAGTGGTGTCTGTGGGTCGATGTGTCAACATTGTCCGTGTTGTCTGTGGGTCAAATGGTCAACATTGGCCAATTTATCTGTAGGTCGATGAGTCAACATTGTCCATGTTATCTCTTGGTGGATGGGTCATTATTGTCAGTTATATCTGTGGGTCAATGGGTCATCATAGTCGTAGTGTCTGTGGGTCAATGGGTGAGCGTTGTCTGTGGATCAATGGTTCATCTTTCTCAGTGTTGTCTGTTCGTCAACATTGTCCATGTTGTCTGTGGGTTGATGGGTAAAAATTGTCCGTGTTGTCTGTGGGCTGAGAGGTCAACATTGTCAGTGTTGTCTGTGAGTCAATGGGTCAACATTGTCCATGTTATGTATGGGTCGATGGGTCAACATTGTCAGTCTTGTCTGTGTGTCGATGGGTCAAAATTGTCCATGTTGTCACTGGGTCGTTAGTTCGACATTGTCGGTGTTGCCTGTGGGTTGATGGGGCAACCTTGTACAGGTTGTCTTGGGCCTGAGGAGTCAACATAGTCAGTGTTGTCTTTCGGTCAATGGCTCAACATTGTCCATGTTATCTCTTGGTGGATGGGTCATCATTGTCAGTTATGTCTGTGGGTCAATGGGTCATCATTGTCGTTGTGTCTGTGGGTCAATGGGTGAATGTTGTCAGTGTTGTCTGTGGGACAATGGTTCATCATTGTCGTTGTGTCTGTGGAACAATGTGTCAACATTGTCAGTGTTGTCTGTGGGCTAAATGGTCAACATTGTCAGTGTTGTCTGTGGGTCAAATGGTCAACATTGGCCAATTTATCTGTAGGTCGATGAGTCAACATTGTCCATGTTATCTGTGGGTCAATGTGTCAACATTGTCCATGTTATCTGTGGGCCGATGGGTCAACATTGTCCATGTTGTCTGCGGGTCGATGGCTCAACTTTGTCAGTGTTGTCTGTGGGCTGAGGGGTCAACGGTGTCAGTGTTGTCTTTGGGTCGATGGGTCAACTTTGTCAGTGTTGTCTGTGGGTCGATGGGTCAACATTGTCCATGTTGTCTGTGGGTCGATGTTTCAACATTGTCAGTGTTGTCTGTGGGTCGATGTGTCAACATTTTCCATGTTGTCTTGGGTCGATGAGTCAACATTGTCCATGTTATCTGTGGGTCGATGGGTCAGCATTGTCCATTTTGTCAGTGGGTCGATCTTTCAACATTGTCAGTGTTGTCTGTGGGTCAAATGGTCAACATTGGCCAATTTATCAGTAGGTCGATGAGTCAACATTGTCCATGTTATCTCTTGGTGGATGGGTCATCATTGTCAGTTATATCTGTGGGTCAATGGGTCATCATAGTCGTAGTGTCTGTGGGTCAATGGGTGAGCGTTGTCTGTGGATCAATGGTTCATCTTTCTCAGTGTTGTCTGTTCGTCAACATTGTCCATGTTGTCTGTGGGTTGATGGGTAAAAATTGTCCGTGTTGTCTGTGGGCTGAGAGGTCAACATTGTCAGTGTTCTCTGTGAGTCAATGGGTCAACATTGTCCATGTTATGTATGGGTAGATGGGTCAACATTGTCAGTCTTGTCTGTGTGTCGATGGGTCAAAATTGTCCATGTTGTCACTGGGTCGATAGTTCGACATTGTCGGTGTTGCCTGTGGGTTGATGGGTCAACCTTGTACAGGTTGTCTTGGGCCTGAGGAGTCAACATAGTCAGTGTTGTCTTTCGGTCAATGGCTCAGCATTGTCCATGTTAGCTGTTGGTGGATGGGTCATCATTGTCAGTTATGTCTGTGGGTCAATGGGTCATTATTGTCGATGTGTCTGTGGGCAATGGGTGAATGTTGTCAGTGTTGTCTGTGGGACAATGGTTCATCATTGTCGTTGTGTCTGTGGAACAATGTGTCAACATTGTCAGTGTTGTCTGTGGGCTAAATGGTCAACATTGTCAGTGTTGTCTGTGGGTCAAATGGTCAACATTGGCCAATTTATCTGTAGGTCGATGAGTCAACATTGTCCATGTTGTCTGTGGGTCGATCTGTCAACATTGTCAGTCTTGTCTGTGGGTCAATGGGTCAACATTGTCCATGTTGTCTGTGGGTCGATGTGTCAACATTGTCAGTGTTGTCTGTGGGTCGATGTGTCAACATTGTCCATGTTATCTGTGGGTCAATGTGTCAACATTGTCCATGTTGTCTGTTGGTCGATGGGTCAACATTGTCAGACTTGTCTGTGGGTCGATGTGACAACATTGTCAGTGTTGTCTTGGGTCGATGAGTCAACATTGGCCATGTTATCTGTGGGTCGATGGGTCAGCATTGTCCATTTGTCAGTGGGTCGATCGTTCAACATTGTCAGTGTTGTCTGTGGGTCAAATGGTCAACATTGGCCAATTTATCTGTAGGTCGATGAGTCAACATTGTCCATGTTATCTGTGGGCCGATGGGTCAACATTGTCCATATTGTCTGCGGGTCGATGGCTCAACTTTGTCTGTGTTGTCTGTGGGCTGAGGGGTCAACGGTGTCAGTGTTGTCTTTGGGTCGATGGATCAACATTGTAAATGTTATCTGTGGGTCAATGTGTCAACATTGTCCATGTTGTCTGTGGGTCGATGGGTCAACATTGTCAGTCTTGTCTGTGGGTCAATGGGTCAACATTGTCCATGTTGTCTGTGGGTCGATGTGTCAACATTGTCAGTGGTGTCTGTGGGTCGATGTGTCAACATTGTCCGTGTTGTCTGTGGGTCAAATGGTCAACATTGGCCAATTTATCTGTAGGTCGATGAGTCAACATTGTCCATGTTATCTCTTGGTGGATGGGTCATTATTGTCAGTTATATCTGTGGGTCAATGGGTCATCATAGTCGTAGTGTCTGTGGGTCAATGGGTGAGCGTTGTCTGTGGATCAATGGTTCATCTTTCTCAGTGTTGTCTGTTCGTCAACATTGTCCATGTTGTCTGTGGGTTGATGGGTAAAAATTGTCCGTGTTGTCTGTGGGCTGAGAGGTCAACATTGTCAGTGTTGTCTGTGAGTCAATGGGTCAACATTGTCCATGTTATGTATGGGTCGATGGGTCAACATTGTCAGTCTTGTCTGTGTGTCGATGGGTCAAAATTGTCCATGTTGTCACTGGGTCGTTAGTTCGACATTGTCGGTGTTGCCTGTGGGTTGATGGGGCAACCTTGTACAGGTTGTCTTGGGCCTGAGGAGTCAACATAGTCAGTGTTGTCTTTCGGTCAATGGCTCAACATTGTCCATGTTATCTCTTGGTGGATGGGTCATCATTGTCAGTTATGTCTGTGGGTCAATGGGTCATCATTGTCGTTGTGTCTGTGGGTCAATGGGTGAATGTTGTCAGTGTTGTCTGTGGGACAATGGTTCATCATTGTCGTTGTGTCTGTGGAACAATGTGTCAACATTGTCAGTGTTGTCTGTGGGCTAAATGGTCAACATTGTCAGTGTTGTCTGTGGGTCAAATGGTCAACATTGGCCAATTTATCTGTAGGTCGATGAGTCAACATTGTCCATGTTATCTGTGGGTCAATGTGTCAACATTGTCCATGTTATCTGTGGGCCGATGGGTCAACATTGTCCATGTTGTCTGCGGGTCGATGGCTCAACTTTGTCAGTGTTGTCTGTGGGCTGAGGGGTCAACGGTGTCAGTGTTGTCTTTGGGTCGATGGGTCAACTTTGTCAGTGTTGTCTGTGGGTCGATGGGTCAACATTGTCCATGTTGTCTGTGGGTCGATGTGTCAACATTGTCAGTGTTGTCTGTGGGTCGATGTGTCAACATTTTCCATGTTGTCTTGGGTCGATGAGTCAACATTGTCCATGTTATCTGTGGGTCGATGGGTCAGCATTGTCCATTTTGTCAGTGGGTCGATCTTTCAACATTGTCAGTGTTGTCTGTGGGTCAAATGGTCAACATTGGCCAATTTATCAGTAGGTCGATGAGTCAACATTGTCCATGTTATCTCTTGGTGGATGGGTCATCATTGTCAGTTATATCTGTGGGTCAATGGGTCATCATAGTCGTAGTGTCTGTGGGTCAATGGGTGAGCGTTGTCTGTGGATCAATGGTTCATCTTTCTCAGTGTTGTCTGTTCGTCAACATTGTCCATGTTGTCTGTGGGTTGATGGGTAAAAATTGTCCGTGTTGTCTGTGGGCTGAGAGGTCAACATTGTCAGTGTTCTCTGTGAGTCAATGGGTCAACATTGTCCATGTTATGTATGGGTAGATGGGTCAACATTGTCAGTCTTGTCTGTGTGTCGATGGGTCAAAATTGTCCATGTTGTCACTGGGTCGATAGTTCGACATTGTTGGTGTTGCCTGTGGGTTGATGGGTCAACCTTGTACAGGCAGTCTTGGGCCTGAGGAGTCAACATAGTCAGTGTTGTCTTTCGGTCAATGGCTCAACATTGTCCATGTTAGCTGTTGGTGGATGGGTCATCATTGTCGATGTGTCTGTGGGTCAATGGGTGAATGTTGTCAGTGTTCTCTGTGGGACAATGGTTCATCATTGTCGTTGTGTCTGTGGAACAATGTGTCAACATTGTCAGTGTTGTCTGTGGGCTAAATGGTCAACATTGTCAGTGTTGTCTGTGGGTCAAATGGTCAACATTGGCCAATTTATCTGTAGGTCGATGAGTCAACATTGTCCGTGTTATCTGTGGGCCAATGGGTCAACATTGTCCATGTTATCTGTGGGTCGATGGCTCAACTTTGTCTGTGTTGTCTGTGGGCTGAGGGGTCAACGGTGTCAGTGTTGCCTTGGGTCGATGGATCAACATTGTAAATGTTATCTGTGGGTCAATGTGTCAACATTGTCCATGTTGTCTGTGGGTCAATGGGTCAACATTGTCCATGTTGTCTGTGGGTCGATGTGACAACATTGTCAGTGTTGTCTTGGGTCGATGAGTCAACATTGGCCATGTTATCTGTGGGTCGATGGGTCAGCATTGTCCATTTGTCAGTGGGTCGATCGTTCAACATTGTCAGTGTTGTCTGTGGGTCAAATGGTCAACATTGGCCAATTTATCTGTAGGTCGATGAGTCAACATTGTCCATGTTATCTGTGGGCCGATGGGTCAACATTGTCCATATTGTCTGCGGGTCGATGGCTCAACTTTGTCTGTGTTGTCTGTGGGCTGAGGGGTCAACGGTGTCAGTGTTGTCTTTGGGTCGATGGATCAACGTTGTAAATGTTATCTGTGGGTCAATGTGTCAACATTGTCCATGTTGTCTGTGGGTCGATGGGTCAACATTGTCAGTCTTGTCTGTGGGTCAATGGGTCAACATTGTCCATGTTGTCTGTGGGTCGATCTGTCAACATTGTCAGTGGTGTCTGTGGGTCGATGTGTCAACATTGTCCGTGTTGTCTGTGGGTCAAATGGTCAACATTGGCCAATTTATCTGTAGGTCGATGAGTCAACATTGTCCATGTTATCTCTTGGTGGATGGGTCATTATTGTCAGTTATATCTGTGGGTCAATGGGTCATCATAGTCGTAGTGTCTGTGGGTCAATGGGTGAGCGTTGTCTGTGGATCAATGGTTCATCTTTCTCAGTGTTGTCTGTTCGTCAACATTGTCCATGTTGTCTGTGGGTTGATGGGTAAAAATTGTCCGTGTTGTCTGTGGGCTGAGAGGTCAACATTGTCAGTGTTGTCTGTGAGTCAATGGGTCAACATTGTCCATGTCATGTATGGGTCGATGGGTCAACATTGTCAGTCTTGTCTGTGTGTCGATGGGTCAAAATTGTCCATGTTGTCACTGGGTCGTTAGTTCGACATTGTCGGTGTTGCCTGTGGGTTGATGGGTCAACCTTGTACAGGTTGTCTTGGGCCTGACGAGTCAACATAGTCAGTGTTGTCTTTCGGTCAATGGCTCAACATTGTCCATGTTATCTCTTGGTGGATGGGTCATCATTGTCAGTTATGTCTGTGGGTCAATGGGTCATCATTGTCGTTGTGTCTGTGGGTCAATGGGTGAATGTTGTCAGTGTTGTCTGTGGGACAATGGTTCATCATTGTCGTTGTGTCTGTGGAACAATGTGTCAACATTGTCAGTGTTGTCTGTGGGCTAAAAGGTCAACATTGTCAGTGTTGTCTGTGGGTCAAATGGTCAACATTGGCCAATTTATCTGTAGGTCGATGAGTCAACATTGTCCATGTTATCTGTGGGTCAATGTGTCAACATTGTCCATGTTGTCTGTGGGTCGATGGGTCAACATTGTCAGCCTTGTCTTTGGGTCGATGGATCAACATTGTAAATGTTATCTGTTGGTCAATGTGTCAACATTGTCCATGTTGTCTGTGGGTCGATGGGTCAACATTGTCAGTCTTGTCTGTGGGTCAATGAGTCAACATTGTCCATGTTGTCTGTGGGTCGATGTGTCAACATTGTCAGTGTTGTCTGTGGGTCGATGTGTCAACATTGTCCATGTTATCTGTGGGTCGATGGGTCAGCATTGTCCATTTTGTCAGTGGGTCGATCTTTCAACATTGCCAGTGTTGTCTGTGGGTCAAATGGTCAACATTGGCCAATTTATCAGTAGGTCGATGAGTCAACATTGTCCATGTTATCTCTTGGTGGATGGGTCATCATTGTCAGTTATATCTGTGGGTCAATGGGTCATCATAGTCGTAGTGTCTGTGGGTCAATGGGTGAGCGTTGTCTGTGGATCAATGGTTCATCTTTCTCAGTGTTGTCTGTTCGTCAACATTGTCCATGTTGTCTGTGGGTTGATGGGTAAACATTGTCCGTGTTGTCTGTGGGCTGAGAGGTCAACATTGTCAGTGTTGTCTGTGAGTCAATGGGTCAACATTGTCCATGTTATGTATGGGTAGATGGGTCAACATTGTCAGTCTTGTCTGTGTGTCGATGGGTCAAAATTGTCCATGTTGTCACTGGGTCGATAGTTCGACATTGTCGGTGTTGCCTGTGGGTTGATGGGTCAACCTTGTACAGGTTGTCTTGGGCCTGAGGAGTCAACATAGTCAGTGTTGTCTTTCGGTCAATGGCTCAACATTGTCCATGTTAGCTGTTGGTGGATGGGTCATCATTGTCGTTGTGTCTGTGGAACAATGTGTCAACATTGTCAGTGTTGTCTGTGGGCTAAATGGTCAACATTGTCAGTGTTGTCTGTGGGTCAAATGGTCAACATTGGCCAATTTATCTGTAGGTCGATGAGTCAACATTGTCCGTGTTATCTGTGGGCCAATGGGTCAACATTGTCCATGTTATCTGTGGGTCGATGGCTCAACTTTGTCTGTGTTGTCTGTGGGCTGAGGGGTCAACGGTGTCAGTGTTGCCTTGGGTCGATGGATCAACATTGTAAATGTTATCTGTGGGTCAATGTGTCAACATTGTCCATGTTGTCTGTGGGTCATTGGGTCAACATTGTCCATGTTGTCTGTGGGTCGATGTGACAACATTGTCAGTGTTGTCTTGGGTCGATGAGTCAACATTGGCCATGTTATCTGTGGGTCGATGAGTCAGCATTGTCCATTTGTCAGTGGGTCGATCGTTCAACATTGTCAGTGTTGTCTGTGGGTCAAATGGTCAACATTGGCCAATTTATCTGTAGGTCGATGAGTCAACATTGTCCATGTTATCTGTGGGCCGATGGGTCAACATTGTCCATATTGTCTGCGGGTCGATGGCTCAACTTTGTCTGTGTTGTCTGTGGGCTGAGGGGTCAACGGTGTCAGTGTTGTCTTTGGGTCGATGGATCAACATTGTAAATGTTATCTGTGGGTCAATGTGTCAACATTGTCCATGTTGTCTGTGGGTCGATGGGTCAACATTGTCAGTCTTGTCTGTGGGTCAGTGGGTCAACATTGTCCATGTTGTCTGTGGGTCGATGTGTCAACATTGTCAGTGGTGTCTGTGGGTCGATGTGTCAACATTGTCCGTGTTGTCTGTGGGTCAAATGGTCAACATTGGCCAATTTATCTGTAGGTCGATGAGTCAACATTGTCCATGTTATCTCTTGGTGGATGGGTCATTATTGTCAGTTATATCTGTGGGTCAATGGGTCATCATAGTCGTAGTGTCTGTGGGTCAATGGGTGAGCGTTGTCTGTGGATCAATGGTTCATCTTTCTCAGTGTTGTCTGTTCGTCAACATTGTCCATGTTGTCTGTGGGTTGATGGGTAAAAATTGTCCGTGTTGTCTGTGGGCTGAGAGGTCAACATTGTCAGTGTTGTCTGTGAGTCAATGGGTCAACATTGTCCATGTCATGTATGGGTCGATGGGTCAACATTGTCAGTCTTGTCTGTGTGTCGATGGGTCAAAATTGTCCATGTTGTCACTGGGTCGTTAGTTCGACATTGTCGGTGTTGCCTGTGGGTTGATGGGGCAACCTTGTACAGGTTGTCTTGGGCCTGAGGAGTCAACATAGTCAGTGTTGTCTTTCGGTCAATGGCTCAACATTGTCCATGTTATCTCTTGGTGGATGGGTCATCATTGTCAGTTATGTCTGTGGGTCAATGGGTCATCATTGTCGTTGTGTCTGTGGGTCAATGGGTGAATGTTGTCAGTGTTGTCTGTGGGACAATGGTTCATCATTGTCGTTGTGTCTGTGGAACAATGTGTCAACATTGTCAGTGTTGTCTGTGGGCTAAATGGTCAACATTGTCACTGTTGTCTGTGGGTCAAATGGTCAACATTGGCCAATTTATCTGTAGGTCGATGAGTCAACATTGTCCATGTTATCTGTGGGTCAATGTGTCAACATTGTCCATGTTATCTGTGGGCCGATGGGTCAACATTGTCCATGTTGTCTGCGGGTCGATGGCTCAACTTTGTCAGTGTTGTCTGTGGGCTGAGGGGTCAACGGTGTCAGTGTTGTCTTTGGGTCGATGGATCAACATTGTAAACGTTATCTGTGGGTCAATGTGTCAACATTGTCCATGTTGTCTGTGGGTCGATGGGTCAACATTGTCCATGTTGTCTGTGGGTCGATGTGTCAACATTGTCAGTGTTGTCTGTGGGTCGATGTGTCAACATTTTCCATGTTGTCTTGGGTCGATGAGTCAACATTGTCCATGTTATCTGTGGGTCGATGTGTCAGCATTGTCCATTTTGTCAGTGGGTCGATCTTTCAACATTGTCAGTGTTGTCTGTGGGTCAAATGGTCAACATTGGCCAATTAATCAGTAGGTCGATGAGTCAACATTGTCCATGTTATCTCTTGGTGGATGGGTCATCATTGTCAGTTATATCTGTGGGTCAATGGGTCATCATAGTCGTAGTGTCTGTGGGTCAATGGGTGAGCGTTGTCTGTGGATCAATGGTTCATCTTTCTCAGTGTTGTCTGTTCGTCAACATTGCCCATGTTGTCTGTGGGTTGATGGGTAAAAATTGTCCGTGTTGTCTGTGGGCTGAGAGGTCAACATTGTCAGTCTTGTCTGTGTGTCGATGGGTCAAAATTGTCCATGTTGTCACTGGGTCGATAGTTCGACATTGTTGGTGTTGCCTGTGGGTTGATGGGTCAACCTTGTACAGGCAGTCTTGGGCCTGAGGAGTCAACATAGTCAGTGTTGTCTTTCGGTCAATGGCTCAACATTGTCCATGTTAGCTGTTGGTGGATGGGTCATCATTGTCGATGTGTCTGTGGGTCAATGGGTGAATGTTGTCAGTGTTCTCTGTGGGACAATGGTTCATCATTGTCGTTGTGTCTGTGGAACAATGTGTCAACATTGTCAGTGTTGTCTGTGGGCTAAATGGTCAACATTGTCAGTGTTGTCTGTGGGTCAAATGGTCAACATTGGCCAATTTATCTGTAGGTCGATGAGTCAACATTGTCCATGTTATCTGTGGGCCGATGGGTCAACATTGTCCATATTGTCTGCGGGTCGATGGCTCAACTTTGTCTGTGTTGTCTGTGGGCTGAGGGGTCAACGGTGTCAGTGTTGTCTTTGGGTCGATGGATCAACATTGTAAATGTTATCTGTGGGTCAATGTGTCAACATTGTCCATGTTGTCTGTGGGTCGATGGGTCAACATTGTCAGTCTTGTCTGTGGGTCAATGGGTCAACATTGTCCATGTTGTCTGTGGGTCGATGTGTCAACATTGTCAGTGTTGTCTGTGAGTCAATGGGTCAACATTGTCCATGTTATGTATGGGTAGATGGGTCAACATTGTCAGTCTTGTCTGTGTGTCGATGGGTCAAAATTGTCCATGTTGTCACTGGGTCGATAGTTCGACATTGTCGGTGTTGCCTGTGGGTTGATGGGTCAACCTTGTACAGGTTGTCTTGGGCCTGAGGAGTCAACATAGTCAGTGTTGTCTTTCGGTCAATGGCTCAGCATTGTCCATGTTAGCTGTTGGTGGATGGGTCATCATTGTCAGTTATGTCTGTGGGTCAATGGGTCATCATTGTCGTTGTGTCTGTGGGCAATGGGTGAATGTTGTCAGTGTTGTCTGTGGGACAATGGTTCATCATTGTCGTTGTGTCTGTGGAACAATGTGTCAACATTGTCAGTGTTGTCTGTGGGCTAAATGGTCAACATTGTCAGTGTTGTCTGTGGGTCAAATGGTCAACATTGGCCAATTTATCTGTAGGTCGATGAGTCAACATTGTCCATGTTGTCTGTGGGTCGATCTGTCAACATTGTCAGTGTTGTCTTTGGGTCGATGGATCAACATTGTAAATGTTATCTGTGGGTCAATGTGTCAACATTGTCCATGTTGTCTGTGGGTCGATGGGTCAACATTGTCAGTCTTGTCTGTGGGTCAGTGGGTCAACATTGTCCATGTTGTCTGTGGGTCGATGTGTCAACATTGTCAGTGGTGTCTGTGGGTCGATGTGTCAACATTGTCCGTGTTGTCTGTGGGTCAAATGGTCAACATTGGCCAATTTATCTGTAGGTCGATGAGTCAACATTGTCCATGTTATCTCTTGGTGGATGGGTCATTATTGTCAGTTATATCTGTGGGTCAATGGGTCATCATAGTCGTAGTGTCTGTGGGTCAATGGGTGAGCGTTGTCTGTGGATCAATGGTTCATCTTTCTCAGTGTTGTCTGTTCGTCAACATTGTCCATGTTGTCTGTGGGTTGATGGGTAAAAATTGTCCGTGTTGTCTGTGGGCTGAGAGGTCAACATTGTCAGTGTTGTCTGTGAGTCAATGGGTCAACATTGTCCATGTCATGTATGGGTCGATGGGTCAACATTGTCAGTCTTGTCTGTGTGTCGATGGGTCAAAATTGTCCATGTTGTCACTGGGTCGTTAGTTCGACATTGTCGGTGTTGCCTGTGGGTTGATGGGGCAACCTTGTACAGGTTGTCTTGGGCCTGAGGAGTCAACATAGTCAGTGTTGTCTTTCGGTCAATGGCTCAACATTGTCCATGTTATCTCTTGGTGGATGGGTCATCATTGTCAGTTATGTCTGTGGGTCAATGGGTCATCATTGTCGTTGTGTCTGTGGGTCAATGGGTGAATGTTGTCAGTGTTGTCTGTGGGACAATGGTTCATCATTGTCGTTGTGTCTGTGGAACAATGTGTCAACATTGTCAGTGTTGTCTGTGGGCTAAATGGTCAACATTGTCAGTGTTGTCTGTGGGTCAAATGGTCAACATTGGCCAATTTATCTGTAGGTCGATGAGTCAACATTGTCCATGTTATCTGTGGGTCAATGTGTCAACATTGTCCATGTTATCTGTGGGCCGATGGGTCAACATTGTCCATGTTGTCTGCGGGTCGATGGCTCAACTTTGTCAGTGTTGTCTGTGGGCTGAGGGTTCAACGGTGTCAGTGTTGTCTTTGGGTCGATGGATCAACATTGTAAACGTTATCTGTGGGTCAATGTGTCAACATTGTCCATGTTGTCTGTGGGTCGATGGGTCAACATTGTCCATGTTGTCTGTGGGTCGATGTGTCAACATTGTCAGTGTTGTCTGTGGGTCGATGTGTCAACATTTTCCATGTTGTCTTGGGTCGATGAGTCAACATTGTCCATGTTATCTGTGGGTCGATGGGTCAGCATTGTCCATTTTGTCAGTGGGTCGATCTTTCAACATTGTCAGTGTTGTCTGTGGGTCAAATGGTCAACATTGGCCAATTAATCAGTAGGTCGATGAGTCAACATTGTCCATGTTATCTCTTGGTGGATGGGTCATCATTGTCAGTTATATCTGTGGGTCAATGGGTCATCATAGTCGTAGTGTCTGTGGGTCAATGGGTGAGCGTTGTCTGTGGATCAATGGTTCATCTTTCTCAGTGTTGTCTGTTCGTCAACATTGTCCATGTTGTCTGTGGGTTGATGGGTAAAAATTGTCCGTGTTGTCTGTGGGCTGAGAGGTCAACATTGTCAGTATTGTCTGTGAGTCGATGGGTCAACATTGTCCATGTTATGTATGGGTCGATGGGTCAACATTGTCAGTCTTGTCTGTGTGTCGATGGGTCAAAATTGTCCATGTTGTCACTGGGTCGATAGTTCGACATTGTTGGTGTTGCCTGTGGGTTGATGGGTCAACCTTGTACAGGCAGTCTTGGGCCTGAGGAGTCAACATAGTCAGTGTTGTCTTTCGGTCAATGGCTCAACATTGTCCATGTTAGGTGTTGGTGGATGGGTCATCATTGTCGATGTGTCTGTGGGTCAATGGGTGAATGTTGTCAGTGTTCTCTGTGGGACAATGGTTCATCATTGTCGTTGTGTCTGTGGAACAATGTGTCAACATTGTCAGTGTTGTCTGTGGGCTAAATGCTCAACATTGTCAGTGTTGTCTGTGGGTCAAATGGTCAACATTGGCCAATTTATCTGTAGGTCGATGAGTCAACATTGTCCATGTTATCTGTGGGCCGATGGGTCAACATTGTCCATATTGTCTGCGGGTCGATGGCTCAACTTTGTCTGTGTTGTCTGTGGGCTGAGGGGTCAACGGTGTCAGTGTTGTCTTTGGGTCGATGGATCAACATTGTAAATGTTATCTGTGGGTCAATGTGTCAACATTGTCCATGTTGTCTGTGGGTCGATGGGTCAACATTGTCAGTCTTGTCTGTGGGTCAATGGGTCAACATTGTCCATGTTGTCTGTGGGTCGATGTGTCAACATTGTCAGTGTTGTCTGTGAGTCAATGGGTCAACATTGTCCATGTTATGTATGGGTAGATGGGTCAACATTGTCAGTCTTGTCTGTGTGTCGATGGGTCAAAATTGTCCATGTTGTCACTGGGTCGATAGTTCGACATTGTCGGTGTTGCCTGTGGGTTGATGGGTCAACCTTGTACAGGTTGTCTTGGGCCTGAGGAGTCAACATAGTCAGTGTTGTCTTTCGGTCAATGGCTCAGCATTGTCCATGTTAGCTGTTGGTGGATGGGTCATCATTGTCAGTTATGTCTGTGGGTCAATGGGTCATCATTGTCGTTGTGTCTGTGGGCAATGGGTGAATGTTGTCAGTGTTGTCTGTGGGACAATGGTTCATCATTGTCGTTGTGTCTGTGGAACAATGTGTCAACATTGTCAGTGTTGTCTGTGGGCTAAATGGTCAACATTGTCAGTGTTGTCTGTGGGTCAAATGGTCAACATTGGCCAATTTATCTGTAGGTCGATGAGTCAACATTGTCCATGTTGTCTGTGGGTCGATCTGTCAACATTGTCAGTCTTGTCTGTGGGTCAATGGGTCAACATTGTCCATGTTGTCTGTGGGTCGATGTGTCAACATTGTCAGTGTTGTCTGTGGGTCGATGTGTCAACATTGTCCATGTTGTCTTGGGTCGATGAGTCAACATTGTCCATGTTATCTGTGGGTCGATGGGTCAGAATTGTCCATTTTGTCAGTGGGTCGATCGTTCAACATTGTCAGTGTTGTCTGTTGGTCAAATGGTCAACATTGGCCAATTTATCTGTAGGTCGATGAGTCAACATTGTCAGTGTTGTCTGTGGGTCGATGTGTCAACATTGTCCATTATAACATGGCCAATGAGTCAACATTGGCCATGTTATCTGTGGGTCGATGGGTCAGCATTGTCCATTTTTTCAGTGGGTCGATCGTTCAACATTGTCAGTGTTGTCTGTGGGTCAAATGGTCAATATTGGCCAATTTACCTGTAGGTCGATGAGTCAACATTGTCCATGTCATCTGTGGGCCGATGGGTCAACATTGTCCATATTGTCTGCGGGTCGATGGCTGAACTTTGTCAGTGTTGTCTGTGGGTCGATGTGTCAACATTGTCAGTGTTGTCTGTGGGTCAAATGGTCAACATTGGCCAATTTATCAGTAGGTCGATGAGTCAACATTGTCCATGTTATCTCTTAGTGGATGGGTCATCATTGTCAGTTATATCTGTGGGTCAATGGGTCATCATAGTCGTAATGTCTGTGGGTCAATGGGTGAGCGTTGTCTGTGGATCAATGGTTCATCTTTCTCAGTGTTGTCTGTTGGTCAACATTGTCCATGTTGTCTGTGGGTTGATGGGTAAAAATTGTCCGTGTTGTCTGTGGGCTGAGAGGTCAACATTGTCAGTGTTGTCTGTGAGTCGATGGGTCAACATTGTCCATGTTATGTATGGGTCGATGGGTCAACATTGTCAGTCTTGTCTGTGTGTCGATGGGTCAAAATTGTCCATGTTGTCACTGGGTCGATAGTTCGACATTGTCGGTGTTGCCTGTGGGTTGATGGGTCAACCTTGTAAAGGTTGTCTTGGGCCTGAGGAGTCAACATAGTCAGTGTTGTCTTTCGGTCAATGGCTCAACATAGTCCATGTTAGCTGTTGGTGGATGGGTCATCATTGTCAGTTATGTCTGTGGGTCAATAGGTCATCATTGTCGTTGTGTCTGTGGGTCAATGGGTGAATGTTGTCAGTGTTGTCTGTGGGACAATGGTTCATCATTGTCGTTGTGTCTGTGGAACAATGTGTCAACATTGTCAGTGTTGTCTGTGGGCTAAATGGTCAACATTGTCAGTGTTGTCTGTGGGTCAAATGGTCAACATTGGCCAATTTATCTGTAGGTCGATGAGTCAACATTGTCCATGTCATCTGTGGGCCGATGGGTCAACATTGTCCATATTGTCTGCGGGTCGATGGCTGAACTTTGTCAGTGTTGTCTGTGGGCTAAAAGGTCAACAGTGTCAGTGTTGTCTTTGGGTCGATGGATCAGCATTGTAAATGTAATCTGTGGGTCAATGTGTCAACATTGTCCATGTTGTCTGTGGGTCGATGTGTCAACATTGTCAGTGTTGTCTGTGGGTCGATGTGTCAACATTGTCCATGTTGTCTTGGGTCGATGAGTCAACATTGTCCATGTTGTCTGTGGGTCGATGGGTCAACATTGTCAGTCTTGTCTGTGGGTCAATGGGTCAACATTGTCCATGTTGTCTGTGGGTCAATGGGTGAATGTTGTCAGTGTTGTCTGTGGGACAATGGTTCATCATTGTCGTTGTGTCTGTGGAACAATGTGTCAACATTGTCAGTGTTGTCTCTGGGCTGAATGGTCAACATTGTCAGTGTTGTCTGTGGGTCAAATGGTCAACATTGGCCAATTTATCTGTAGGTCGATGAGTCAACATTGTCCATGTTATCTGTGGGCCGATGGGTCAACATTGTCCATATTGTCTGCGGGTCGATGGCTGAACTTTGTCAGTGTTGTCTGTGGGTCGATGTGTCAACATTGTCAATGTTGTCTGTGGGTCAAATGGTCAACATTGGCCAATTTATCAGTAGGTCGATGAGTCAACATTGTCCATGTTATCTCTTGGTGGATGGGTCATCATTGTCAGTTATATCTGTGGGTCAATGGGTCATCATAGTCGTAGTGTCTGTGGGTCAATGGGTGAGCGTTGTCTGTGGATCAGTGGTTCATCTTTCTCAGTGTTGTCTGTTCGTCATCATTGTCCATGTTGTCTGTGGGTTGATGGGTAAAAATTGTCCGTGTTGTCTGTAGGCTGAGAGGTCAACATTGTCAGTGTTGTCTGTGAGTCGATGGGTCAACATTGTCCATGTTATGTATGGGTCGATGGGTCAACATTGTCAGTCTTGTCTGTGTGTCGATGGGTCAAAATTGTCCATGTTGTCACTGGGTCGATAGTTCGACATTGTCGGTGTTGCCAGTGGGTTGATGGGTCAACCTTGTACAGGTTGTCTTGGGCCTGAGGAGTCAACATAGTCAGTGTTGTCTTTCGGTCAATGGCTCAACATTGTCCATGTTAGCTGTTGGTGGATGGTTCATCATTGTCAGTTATGTCTGTGGGTCAATGGGTCATCATTGTCGTTGTGTTTGTGGGTCAATGGGTGAATGTTGTCAGTGTTGTCTGTGGGACAATGGTTCATCATTGTCGTTGTGTCTGTGGAACAATGTGTCAACATTGTCAGTGTTGTCTGTGGGCTAAATGGTCAACATTGTCAGTGTTGTCTGTGGGTCAAATGGTCAACATTGGCCAATTTATCTGTAGGTCGATGAGTCAACATTGTCCATGTTATCTGTGGGTGAATGTGTCAACATTGTCCATGTTGTCTGTGGGTCGATGGGTCAACATTGTCAGTCTTGTCTGTGGGTCAATGGGTCATCATAGTCGTAGTGTCTGTGGGTCAATGGGTGAGCGTTGTCTGTGGATCAATGGTTCATCTTTCTCAGTGTTGTCTGTTCGTCAACATTGTCCATGTTGTCTGTGGGTTGATGGGTAAAAATTGTCCGTGTTGTCTGTGGGCTGAGAGGTCAACATTGTCAGTGTTGTCTGTGAGTCGATGGGTCAACATTGTCCATGTTATGTATGGGTCGATGGGTCAACATTGTCAGTCTTGTCTGTGTGTCGATGGGTCAAAATTGTCCATGTTGTCACTGGGTCGATAGTTCGACATTGTCGGTGTTGCCTGTGGGTTGATGGGTCAACCTTGTACAGGTTGTCTTGGGCCTGAGGAGTCAACATAGTCAGTGTTGTCTTTCGGTCAATGGCTCAACATTGTCCATGTTAGCTGTTGGTGGATGGTTCATCATTGTCAGTTATGTCTGTGGGTCAATGGGTCATCATTGTCGTTGTGTCTGTGGGTCAATGGGTGAATGTTGTCAGTGTTGTCTGTGGGACAATGGTTCATCATTGTCGTTGTGTCTGTGGAACAATGTGTCAACATTGTCAGTGTTGTCTGTGGGCTGAATAGTCAACATTGTCAGTGTTGTCTGTGGGTCAAATGGTCAACATTGGCCAATTTATCTGTAGGTCGATGAGTCAACATTGTCCATGTCATCTGTGGGCCGATGGGTCAACATTGTCCATATTGTCTGCGGGTCGATGGCTGAACTTTGTCAGTGTTGTCTGTGGGCTGAGGGGTCAACAGTGTCAGTGTTGTCTTTGGGTCGATGGATCAACATTGTAAATGTAATCTGTGGGTCAATGTGTCAACATTGTCCATGTTGTCTGTGGGTCGATGTGTCAACATTGTCAGTGTTGTCTGTGGGTCGATGTGTCAACATTGTCCATGTTCTCTTGGGTCGATGAGTCAACATTGTCCATGTTGTCTGTGGGTCGATGGGTCAACATTGTCAGTCTTGTCTGTGGGTCAATGGGTCAACATTGTCCATGTTGTCTGTGGGTCGATGTGTCAACATTGTCAGTGTTGTCTGTGGGTCAAATGGTCAACATTGGCCAATTTATCAGTAGGTCGATGAGTCAACATTGTCCATGTTATCTCTTGGTGGATGGGTCATCATCGTCAGTTATATCTGTGGGTCAATGGGTCATCATAGTCGTAGTGTCTGTGGGTCAATGGGTGTGCGTTGTCTGTGGATCAATGGTTCATCTTTCTCGGTGTTGTCTGTTCGTCAACATTGTCCATGTTGTCTGTGGGTTGATGGGTAAAAATTGTCCGTGTTGTCTGTGGGCTGAGAGGTCAACATTGTCAGTCTTGTCTGTGAGTCGATGGGTCAACATTGTCCATGTTATGTATGGGTCGATGGGTTAAAATTGTCCATGTTGTCACTGGGTCGATAGTTCGACATTGTCGGTGTTGCCTGTGGGTTGAAGGGTCAACCTTGTACAGGTTGTCTTGGGCCTGAGGAGTCAACATAGTCAGTGTTGTCTTTCGGTCAATGGCTCAACATAGTCCATGTTAGCTGTTGGTGGATGGTTCATCATTGTCAGTTATGTCTGTGGGTCAATGGGTCATCATTGTCGTTGTGTCTGTGGGTCAATGGGTGAATGTTGTCAGTGTTGTCTGTGGGACAATGGTTCATCATTGTCGTTGTGTCTGTGGAACAATGTGTCAACATTGTCAGTGTTGTCTCTGGGCTGAATGGTCAACATTGTCAGTGTTGTCTGTGGGTCAAATGGTCAACATTGGCCAATTTATCTGTAGGTCGATGAGTCAACATTGTCCATGTTATCTGTGGGCCGATGGGTCAACATTGTCCATATTGTCTGCGGGTCGATGGCTCAACTTTGTCTGTGTTGTCTGTGGGCTGAGGGGTCAACGGTGTCAGTTTTGTCTTTTGGTCGATGGATCAACATTGTAAATGTTATCTGTGGGTCAATGTGTCAACATTGTCCATGTTGTCTGTGGGTCGATGGGTCAACATTGTCAGTCTTGTCTGTGGGTCAATGGGTCAACATTGTCCATGTTGTCTGTGGGTCGATGTGTCAACATTGTCAGTGTTGTCCGTGGGTCGATGTGTCAACATTGTCCATGTTGTCTTGGGTCGATGAGTCAACATTGTCCATGATATCTGTGGGTCGATGGGTCAGCATTGTCCATTTTGTCAGTGGGTCGATCGTTCAACATTGTCAGTGTTGTCTGTGGGTCAAATGGTCAACATTGGCCAATTTATCTGTAGGTCGATGAGTCAACATTGTCCATGTTATCTTTGGGCCGATGGGTCAACATTGTCCATATTGTGTGCGGGTCGATGGCTCAACTTTGTCAGTGTTGTCTGTGGGCTGAGGGGTCAACAGTGTCAGTGTTGTCTTTGGGTCGATGGATCAACATTGTAAATGTTATCTGTGGGTCAATGTGTCAACATTGTCCATGTTGTCTGTGGGTCGATGGGTCAACATTGTCAGTCTTGTCTGTGGGTCAATGGGTCAACATTGTCCATGTTGTCTGTGGGTCGATGTGTCAACATTGTCAGTGTTGTCTGTGGGTCGATGTGTCAACATTGTCCATGTTGTCTTGGGTCGATGAGTCAACATTGTCCATGATATCTGTGGGTCGATGGGTCTGCATTGTCCATTTTGTCAGTGGGTCGATCGGTCAACATTGTCAGTGTTGTCTGTGGGTCAAATGGTCAACATTGGCCAATTTATCTGTAGGTCGATGAGTCAACATTGTCCATGTTATCTTTGGGCCGATGGGTCAACATTGTCCATATTGTCTGCGGGTCGATGGCTCAACTTTGTCAGTGTTGTCTGTGGGCTGAGGGGTCAACAGTGTCAGTGTTGTCTTTGGGTCGATGGATCAACATTGTAAATGTTATCTGTGGGTCAATGTGTCAACATTGTCCATGTTATCTGTGGGTCGATGTGTCAACATTGTCAGTCTTGTCTTGGGTCGATGTGTCAACATTGTCCATGTTGTCTTGGGTCGATGAGTCAACATTGTCCATGTTATCTGTGGGTCGATGGGTCAGCATTGTCCATGTTGACTGTGGGTCCAATGGTCAACATTGTCAATGTCGTCTGTAGGTCGATGGATGAATATTGACTGTGTTGTCTGTGGGTAGATGGGTCAACATTGTCAGTGTGTCTGTGGATCGATGGGTCAACATTGTCCATGTTGACGGTGGGTCGAATGGTCAACACTGTCAATGTCGTCTGTAGGTCGATGGGTGAATATTGTCAGTGTTGTCTGTGGGTAGATGGGTCAACATTGTCAGTGTAGTCTGTAGGTCGATTGGACAGCGTTATCCATGTTGTCTGTGGGTCGATGTGTCTGCATTGTCCATGTTCACTGTGGGTCGAATGTTCATCATTGTCAGTGTTGTCTGTTGGTCAAATGGTCAACATTGTCCATTATAACATGGCCAATGAGTCAACATTGGCCATGTTATCTGTGGGTCGATGGGTCTGCATTGTCCATGTTCACTGTGGGTCGAATGTTCAACATTGTCCATGTTATCTGCGGGTAGATGAGTCAACATTGTCAGTGTTCTCTGTTGGACGATGAGTAAACATTTTCCATGTTGTCTGTGGGTTGATGGGTCAACATTGTCAGTGCTGTGTGTGGGTAGATGGGACAACATTGTCCATGTTATCTATGGGTTAATGGGTCAACATTGTCCGTGTTTTCTGTGGGTCGATGGGTCAACATTGTCCATGTTATCGGTGTTTCGATGGATCAACTTTGTCCATGTTGTCTCTGGGTCGAGGGGTCAACAGTGTTGGTGTTGTCTGTGTATCGATGGGTCAACAGAGTCGGTGTTGTCCGTGGTTCGATGGGTCAACATTGTCAGTGTGTATGTGGGTCGATGGGCCAACATTGTCAGTGTTGTCTGGGGTCGATGGGTCAGCATTGTCCGTGTTGACTGTGCGTCGAATGGTCAACTTTGTCAATGTCGTCTGTAGGTCGATGGGTGAATATTGTCAGTGTTGTCTGTCGGTAGATGGGTCAACATTGTCCATATTGTCTGTGGGTTGATGGGTCAACATTGTCCATGTTGTCTGTGGGTCGATGGGTTAACATTGTCAGTGTTGTCTGTGGGTCGATGAGTAAACATTTTCCATGTTGTATGTGGGTCGATGGGTCAACATTGTCGGTGTCTCTGGGTTGATGGGTCAACATTGTCAGTGCTATCTGTGGGTCGATGGGTCAACATTGTCCATATTATCTGTGGGATGATGTGTCAACATTGTCAGTGTTGTCTGTGGGTCGATGAGTAAACATTTTCCATGTTGTATGTGGGTCGATGGGTCAACATTGTCGGTGTCTCTGGGTTGATGGGTCAACATTGTCAGTGCTATCTGTGGGTCGATGGGTCAACATTGTCAGTCTTGTCTGTGGGTCGATGTGTCAACATTGTCCATGATGTCTTGGGTCGATGAGTCAACATTGTCCATATTATCTGTGGGTCGATGGGTCAGCATTGTCCATGTTGACTGTGGGTCCAATGGTCAACATTGTCAATGTCGTCTGTAGGTCGATGGGTGAATATTGACTGTGTTGTCTGTGGGTAGATGGGTCAACATTGTCAGTGTGTCTGTGGGTCGATGTGTCAACATTGTCCATGTTGACGGTGGGTCGAATGGTCAACACTGTCAATGTCGTCTGTAGGTCCATGGGTGAATATTGTCAGTGTTGTCTGTGGGTAGATGGGTCAACATTGTCAGTGTAGTCTGTAGGTCGATTGGACAGCGTTATCCATGTTGTCTGTGGGTCGATGTTTCTGCATTGTCCATGTTCACTGTGGGTCGAATGTTCAACATTGTCCGTGTGTCTGTGCGTCGATGGGTCAACATTTTCCATGTTGTCTGCGGGTTGATGGGTCAACATTGTCAGTACTGTGTGTGGGTAGATGGGACTACATTGTCCATGTTATCTATGGGTCAATGTGTCAACATTGTCCATGTTATCTGTGGGTCGATGGGTCAACATTGTCAGTCTTGTCTGTGGGTCAATGGGTCAACATTGTCCATGTTGTCTGTGGGTCGATGTGTCAACATTGTCAGTGTTGTCTGTGGGTCGATGTGTCAACATTGTCCATGTTGTCTTGGGTCGATGAGTCAACATTGTTCATGATATCTGTGGGTCGATGGGTCTGCATTGTCCATTTTGTCAGTGGGTCGATCGGTCAACATTGTCAGTGTTGTCTGTGGGTCAAATGGTCAACATTGGCCAATTTATCTGTAGGTCGATGAGTCAACATTGTCCATGTTATCTTTGGGCCGATGGGTCAACATTGTCCATATTGTCTGCGGGTCGATGGCTCAACTTTGTCAGTGTTGTCTGTGGGCTGAGGGGTCAACAGTGTCAGTGTTGTCTTTGGGTCGATGGATCAACATTGTAAATGTTATCTGTGGGTCAATGTGTCAACATTGTCCATGTTATCTGTGGGTCGATGTGTCAACATTGTCAGTCTTGTCTTGGGTCGATGTGTCAACATTGTCCATGTTGTCTTGGGTCGATGAGTCAACATTGTCCATGTTATCTGTGGGTCGATGGGTCAGCATTGTCCATGTTGACTGTGGGTCCAATGGTCAACATTGTCAATGTCGTCTGTAGGTCGATGGATGAATATTGACTGTGTTGTCTGTGGGTAGATGGGTCAACATTGTCAGTGTGTCTGTGGATCGATGGGTCAACATTGTCCATGTTGACGGTGGGTCGAATGGTCAACACTGTCAATGTCGTCTGTAGGTCGATGGGTGAATATTGTCAGTGTTGTCTGTGGGTAGATGGGTCAACATTGTCAGTGTAGTCTGTAGGTCGATTGGACAGCGTTATCCATGTTGTCTGTGGGTCGATGTGTCTGCATTGTCCATGTTCACTGTGGGTCGAATGTTCATCATTGTCAGTGTTGTCTGTTGGTCAAATGGTCAACATTGTCCATTATAACATGGCCAATGAGTCAACATTGGCCATGTTATCTGTGGGTCGATGGGTCTGCATTGTCCATGTTCACTGTGGGTCGAATGTTCAACATTGTCCATGTTATCTGCGGGTAGATGAGTCAACATTGTCAGTGTTCTCTGTTGGACGATGAGTAAACATTTTCCATGTTGTCTGTGGGTTGATGGGTCAACATTGTCAGTGCTGTGTGTGGGTAGATGGGACAACATTGTCCATGTTATCTATGGGTTAATGGGTCAACATTGTCCGTGTTTTCTGTGGGTCGATGGGTCAACATTGTCCATGTTATCGATGTGTCGATGGATCAACTTTGTCCATGTTGTCTCTGGGTCGAGGGGTCAACAGTGTTGGTGTTGTCTGTGTATCGATGGGTCAACAGAGTCGGTGTTGTCCGTGGTTCGATGGGTCAACATTGTCAGTGTGTATGTGGGTCGATGGGCCAACATTGTCAGTGTTGTCTGGGGTCGATGGGTCAGCATTGTCCGTGTTGACTGTGCGTCGAATGGTCAACTTTGTCAATGTCGTCTGTAGGTCGATGGGTGAATATTGTCAGTGTTGTCTGTCGGTAGATGGGTCAACATTGTCCATATTGTCTGTGGGTTGATGGGTCAAAATTGTCAGTGTTGTTTGTGGGTCGATGGGTCAACATTGTCCATCTTATCTGTGGGACGATGGGTCAACATTGTCAGTCTTGTCTGTGGGTCGATGTGTCAACATTGTCCATGTTGTCTTGGGTCGATGAGTCAACATTGTCCATGTTATCTGTGGGTCGATGGGTCAGCATTGTCCATGTTGACTGTGGGTCCAATGGTCAACATTGTCAATGTCGTCTGTAGGTCGATGGGTGAATATTGACTGTGTTGTCTGTGGGTAGATGGGTCGACATTGTCAGTGTGTCTGTGGGTCGATGTGTCAACATTGTCCATGTTGACGGTGGGTCGAATGGTCAACACTGTCAATGTCGTCTGTAGGTCGATGGGTGAATATTGTCAGTGTTGTCTGTGGGTAGATGGGTCAACATTGTCAGTGTAGTCTGTAGGTCGATTGGACAGCGTTATCCATGTTGTCTGTGGGTCGATGTGTCTGCATTGTCCATGTTCACTGTGGGTCGAATGTTCAACATTGTCCGTGTGTCTGTGCGTCGATGGGTCAACATTTTCCATGTTGTCTGTGGGTTGATGGGTCAACATTGTCAGTACTGTGTGTGGGTAGATGGGACAACATTGTCCATGTTATCTATGGGTTAATGGGTCAACATTGTCCGTGTTTTCTGTGGGTCGATGGGTCAACGTTGTCCATGTTATCGGTGGGTCGATGGATCAACTTTGTCCATGTTGTCTCTGGGTCGAGGGGTCAACAGTGTTGGTGTTGTCTGTGTATCGATGGGTCAACAGAGTCGGTGTTGTCCGTGGTTCGATGGGTCAACATTGTCAGTGTTCTCTGTGGTCGATGGGTCCACATTGTCCATATAGTCGGTGGGCCGATGGGTCAACATTGTCAGTCTTGTCTGTGGGTCAATGAGTCAACATTGTCCATGTTGTCTGTGGGTCGATTGGTCAACATTGTCAGTGTTATCTTTGGGTCAATGGGTCAACATTGTCCATGTAGTCAGTGGGTCGATGGGTCAAAATTGTCAGTGTGTCTGTGGGTTGATGGGCAACATTTTCCATGTTGTCTGTGGGTCGATGGGTCATCAGTGTCGGTGTTGGCTGTGGGTCGATGGGTCAACATTGTCCATGTTATGAATGGGTCGATGGGTCAACATTGTCAGTCTTGTCTGTGTGTCGATGGGTCAAAATTGTCCATGTTGTCACTGGGTCGATAGTTCGACATTGTCGGTGTTGCCTGTGGGTTGATGGGTCAACCTTGTACAGGTTGCCTTGGGCCTGAGGAGTCAACATAGTCAGTGTTGTCTTTCAGTCAATGGCTCAACATTGTCCATGTTAGCTGTTGGTGGATGGGTCATCATTTTCAGTTCTGTCTGTGGGTCAATGGGTCATCATTGTCGTTGTGTCTGTGGGTCAATGGGTGAATGTTGTCAGTGTTGTCTGTGGGACAATGGTTCATCATTGTCGTTGTGTCTGTGGAACAATCTGTCAACATTGTCAGTGTTGTCTGTGGGTTGAATGGTCAACATTGTCAGTGTTGTCTGTGGGTCAAATGGTCAACATTGGCCAATTTATCTGTAGGTCGATGAGTCGACATTGTCCATGTTATCTGTGGGCTGATGGGTCAACATTGTCCATATTGTCTGCGGGTCGATGGCTCAACTTTGTCTGTGTTGTTTGTGGGCTGAGGGGTCAACGGTGTCAGTGTTGTCTTTGGGTCGATGGATCAACATTGTCAGTCTTGTCTGTGGGTTAATGGGTCAACATTGTCCATGTTGTCTGTGGGTCGATGTGTCAACATTGTCAGTATTGTCTGTGGGTCGATGTGTCAACATTGTCCATGTTGTCTTGGGTCGATGAGTCAACTTTGTCCATGATATCTGTGGGTCGATGTGTCAGCATTGTCCATTTTGTCAGTGGGTCGATCGTTCAACATTGTCAGTGTTGTCTGTTGGTCAAATGGTCAACATTGGCCAATTTATCTGTAGGTCGATTAGTCAACATTGTCCATGTTATCTTTGGGCCGATGGGTCAACATTGTCAGTGTTGTCTGTGGGCTGAGGGGTCAACAGTGTCAGTGTTGTCTTTGGGTCGATGGATCAACATTGTAAACGTTATCTGTGGGTCAATGTGTCAACATTGTCCATGTTATCTGTGGGTCGATGGGTCAACATTGTCAGTGTTGTCTGTGGGTCGATGTGTCAACATTGTCCATGTTGTCTTGGGTCGATGGGTCATCAGTGTCGGTGTTGGCTGTGGGTCGATGGGTCAAAATTTTCAGTGTTGGCTGTGGGTCGATGGGTCAAAATTTTCAGTGTTGTCTGTGGGTCGATGGGTCAGCATTGTCCATGTTGACTGTGGGTCCAATGGTCAACATTGTCAATGTCGTCTGTAGGTCGATGGGTGAATATTGACTGTGTTGTCTGTGGGTAGATGGGTCAACATTGTCAGTGTGTCTGTGGGTTGATGGGTCAAAATTGTCCATGTTGACGGTGGGTCGAATGGTCAACACTGTCAATGTCGTCTGTAGGTCGATGGGTCAACATTGTCAGTGTGTCTGTGTGTCGATGGGTTAACATTGTCCATGTTGACGGTGGGTCGAATGGTCAACACTGTCAATGTCTTTCTGTAGGTCGATGGGTGAATATTGTCAGTGTTGTCTGTGGGTAGATGGGTCAACATTGTCAGTGTAGTCTGTAGGTTGATTGGACAGCGTTATCCATGTTGACTGTAGGTCGAATTTTCAACATTGTCCGTGTGTCTGTGGGTCGATGGGTCAACATTGTCCATGTTATCTGCGTGTAGATGAGTCAACATTGTCAGTGTTCTCAGTTGGACGATGAGTAAACATTTTCCATGTTGTCTGTGGGTTGATGGGTCAACATTGTCTGTACTGTGTGTGGGTAGATGGGACAACATTGTCCATGTTATCTATGGGTTAATGGGTCAACATTGTCCGTGTTTTCTGTGGGTCGAATGGTCAACATTGTCCATGTAGTCGGGGGGTCGATGGGGCAAAATTGTCAGTGTGTCTGTGGGTCGATGGGCCAACATTGTCAGTGTTGTCTCTGTGTCGAGGGGTCAACAGTGTTGGTGTTGTCTGTGTATCGATGGGTCAACATTGTCCATGTTGTCTGCGGGTCGATGTGTCAACATTGTCAGTGTTGTCTGTGGGTCGATGTGTCAACATTGTCCATGTTGTCTTGGGTCGATGAGTCAACATTGTCCATGATATCTGTGGGTCGATGGGTCTGCATTGTCCATTTTGTCAGTGGGTCGATCGGTCAACATTGTCAGTGTTGTCTGTGGGTCAAATGGTCAACATTGGCCAATTTATCTGTAGGTCGATGAGTCAACATTGTCCATGTTATCTTTGGGCCGATGGGTCAACATTGTCCATATTGTCTGCGGGTCGATGGCTCAACTTTGTCAGTGTTGTCTGTGGGCTGAGGGGTCAACAGTGTCAGTGTTGTCTTTGGGTCGATGGATCAACATTGTAAATGTTATCTGTGGGTCAATGTGTCAACATTGTCCATGTTATCTGTGGGTCGATGTGTCAACATTGTCAGTCTTGTCTTGGGTCGATGTGTCAACATTGTCCATGTTGTCTTGGGTCGATGAGTCAACATTGTCCATGTTATCTGTGGGTCGATGGGTCAGCAATGTCCATGTTGACTGTGGGTCCAATGGTCAACATTGTCAATGTCGTCTGTAGGTCGATGGATGAATATTGACTGTGTTGTCTGTGGGTAGATGGGTCAACATTGTCAGTGTGTCTGTGGATCGATGGGTCAACATTGTCCATGTTGACGGTGGGTCGAATGGTCAACACTGTCAATGTCGTCTGTAGGTCGATGGGTGAATATTGTCAGTGTTCTCTGTGGGTAGATGGGTCAACATTGTTAGTGTAGTCTGTAGGTCGATTGGACAGCGTTATCCATGTTGTCTGTGGGTCGATGTGTCTGCATTGTCCATGTTCACTGTGGGTCGAATGTTCAACATTGTCCGTGTGTCTGTGCGTCGATGGGTCAACATTTTCCATGTTGTCTGTGGGTTGATGGGTCAACATTGTCAGTACTGTGTGTGGGTAGGTGGGACTACATTGTCCATGTTATCTATGGGTCAATGTGTCAACATTGTCCATGTTGTCTGTGGGTCGATGGGTCAACATTGTCAGTCTTGTCTGTGGGTCAATGGGTCAACATTGTCCATGTTGTCTGTTGGTCGATGTGTCAACATTGTCAGTGTTGTCTGTGGGTCGATGTGTCAACATTGTCCATGTTGTCTTGGGTCGATGAGTCAACATTGTCCATGATATCTGTGGGTCGATGGGTCTGCATTGTCCATTTTGTCAGTGGGTCGATCGGTCAACATTGTCAGTGTTGTCTGTGGGTCAAATGGTCAACATTGGCCAATTTATCTGTAGGTCGATGAGTCAACATTGTCCATGTTATCTTTGGGCCGATGGGTCAACATTGTCCATATTGTCTGCGGGTCGATGGCTCAACTTTGTCAGTGTTGTCTGTGGGCTGAGGGGTCAACAGTGTCAGTGTTGTCTTTGGGTCGATGGATCAACATTGTAAATGTTATCTGTGGGTCAATGTGTCAACATTGTCCATGTTATCTGTGGGTCGATGTGTCAACATTGTCCATGTTGTCTTGGGTCGATGAGTCAACATTGTCCATGTTATCTGTGGGTCGATGGGTCAGCATTGTCCATGTTGACTGTGGGTCCAATGGTCAACATTGTCAATGTCGTCTGTAGGTCGATGGTTGAATATTGACTGTGTTGTCTGTGGGTAGATGGGTCAACATTGTCAGTGTGTCTGTGGATCGATGGGTCAACATTGTCCATGTTGACGGTGGGTCGAATGGTCAACACTGTCAATGTCGTCTGTAGGTCGATGGGTGAATATTGTCAGTGTTGTCTGTGGGTAGATGGGTCAACATTGTCAGTGTAGTCTGTAGGTCGATTGGACAGCGTTATCCATGTTGTCTGTGGGTCGATGTGTCTGCATTGTCCATGTTCACTGTGGGTCGAATGTTCATCATTGTCAGTGTTGTCTGTTGGTCAAATGGTCAACATTGTCCATTATAACATGGCCAATGAGTCAACATTGGCCATGTTATCTGTGGGTCGATGGGTCTGCATTGTCCATGTTCACTGTGGGTCGAATGTTCAACATTGTCCATGTTATCTGCGGGTAGATGAGTCAACATTGTCAGTGTTCTCTGTTGGACGATGAGTAAACATTTTCCATGTTGTCTGTGGGTTGATGGGTCAACATTGTCAGTGCTGTGTGTGGGTAGATGGGACAACATTGTCCATGTTATCTATGGGTTAATGGGTCAACATTGTCCGTGTTTTCTGTGAGTCGATGGGTCAACATTGTCCATGTTATCGGTGTGTCGATGGATCAACTTTGTCCATGTTGTCTCTGGGTCGAGGGGTCAACAGTGTTGGTGTTGTCTGTGTATCGATGGGTCAACAGAGTCGGTGTTGTCCGTGGTTCGATGGGTCAACATTGTCAGTGTGTATGTGGGTCGATGGGCCAACATTGTCAGTGTTGTCTGGGGTCGATGGGTCAGCATTGTCCATGTTGACGGTGGGTCGAATGGTCAACACTGTCAATGTCGTCTGTAGGTCGATGGGTCAACATTGTCAGTGTGTCTGTGGGTCGATGGGTTAACATTGTCCATGTTGACGGTGGGTCGAATGGTCAACACTGTCAATGTCTTTCTGTAGGTCGATGGGTGAATATTGTCAGTGTTGTCTGTGGGTAGATGGGTCAACATTGTCAGTGTAGTCTGTAGGTTGATTGGACAGCGTTATCCATGTTGACTGTAGGTCGAATTTTCAACATTGTCCGTGTGTCTGTGGGTCGATGGGTCAACATTGTCCATGTTATCTGCGTGTAGATGAGTCAACATTGTCAGTGTTCTCAGTTGGACGATGAGTAAACATTTTCCATGTTGTCTGTGGGTTGATGGGTCAACATTGTCTGTACTGTGTGTGGGTAGATGGGACAACATTGTCCATGTTATCTATGGGTTAATGGGTCAACATTGTCCGTGTTTTCTGTGGGTCGAATGGTCAACATTGTCCATGTAGTCGGGGGGTCGATGGGGCAAAATTGTCAGTGTGTCTGTGGGTCGATGGGCCAACATTGTCAGTGTTGTCTCTGTGTCGAGGGGTCAACAGTGTTGGTGTTGTCTGTGTATCGATGGGTCAACATTGTCCATGTTGTCTGCGGGTCGATGTGTCAACATTGTCAGTGTTGTCTGTGGGTCGATGTGTCAACATTGTCCATGTTGTCTTGGGTCGATGAGTCAACATTGTCCATGATATCTGTGGGTCGATGGGTCTGCATTGTCCATTTTGTCAGTGGGTCGATCGGTCAACATTGTCAGTGTTGTCTGTGGGTCAAATGGTCAACATTGGCCAATTTATCTGTAGGTCGATGAGTCAACATTGTCCATGTTATCTTTGGGCCGATGGGTCAACATTGTCCATATTGTCTGCGGGTCGATGGCTCAACTTTGTCAGTGTTGTCTGTGGGCTGAGGGGTCAACAGTGTCAGTGTTGTCTTTGGGTCGATGGATCAACATTGTAAATGTTATCTGTGGGTCAATGTGTCAACATTGTCCATGTTATCTGTGGGTCGATGTGTCAACATTGTCAGTCTTGTCTTGGGTCGATGTGTCAACATTGTCCATGTTGTCTTGGGTCGATGAGTCAACATTGTCCATGTTATCTGTGGGTCGATGGGTCAGCAATGTCCATGTTGACTGTGGGTCCAATGGTCAACATTGTCAATGTCGTCTGTAGGTCGATGGATGAATATTGACTGTGTTGTCTGTGGGTAGATGGGTCAACATTGTCAGTGTGTCTGTGGATCGATGGGTCAACATTGTCCATGTTGACGGTGGGTCGAATGGTCAACACTGTCAATGTCGTCTGTAGGTCGATGGGTGAATATTGTCAGTGTTCTCTGTGGGTAGATGGGTCAACATTGTTAGTGTAGTCTGTAGGTCGATTGGACAGCGTTATCCATGTTGTCTGTGGGTCGATGTGTCTGCATTGTCCATGTTCACTGTGGGTCGAATGTTCAACATTGTCCGTGTGTCTGTGCGTCGATGGGTCAACATTTTCCATGTTGTCTGTGGGTTGATGGGTCAACATTGTCAGTACTGTGTGTGGGTAGGTGGGACTACATTGTCCATGTTATCTATGGGTCAATGTGTCAACATTGTCCATGTTGTCTGTGGGTCGATGGGTCAACATTGTCAGTCTTGTCTGTGGGTCAATGGGTCAACATTGTCCATGTTGTCTGTTGGTCGATGTGTCAACATTGTCAGTGTTGTCTGTGGGTCGATGTGTCAACATTGTCCATGTTGTCTTGGGTCGATGAGTCAACATTGTCCATGATATCTGTGGGTCGATGGGTCTGCATTGTCCATTTTGTCAGTGGGTCGATCGGTCAACATTGTCAGTGTTGTCTGTGGGTCAAATGGTCAACATTGGCCAATTTATCTGTAGGTCGATGAGTCAACATTGTCCATGTTATCTTTGGGCCGATGGGTCAACATTGTCCATATTGTCTGCGGGTCGATGGCTCAACTTTGTCAGTGTTGTCTGTGGGCTGAGGGGTCAACAGTGTCAGTGTTGTCTTTGGGTCGATGGATCAACATTGTAAATGTTATCTGTGGGTCAATGTGTCAACATTGTCCATGTTATCTGTGGGTCGATGTGTCAACATTGTCCATGTTGTCTTGGGTCGATGAGTCAACATTGTCCATGTTATCTGTGGGTCGATGGGTCAGCATTGTCCATGTTGACTGTGGGTCCAATGGTCAACATTGTCAATGTCGTCTGTAGGTCGATGGTTGAATATTGACTGTGTTGTCTGTGGGTAGATGGGTCAACATTGTCAGTGTGTCTGTGGATCGATGGGTCAACATTGTCCATGTTGACGGTGGGTCGAATGGTCAACACTGTCAATGTCGTCTGTAGGTCGATGGGTGAATATTGTCAGTGTTGTCTGTGGGTAGATGGGTCAACATTGTCAGTGTAGTCTGTAGGTCGATTGGACAGCGTTATCCATGTTGTCTGTGGGTCGATGTGTCTGCATTGTCCATGTTCACTGTGGGTCGAATGTTCATCATTGTCAGTGTTGTCTGTTGGTCAAATGGTCAACATTGTCCATTATAACATGGCCAATGAGTCAACATTGGCCATGTTATCTGTGGGTCGATGGGTCTGCATTGTCCATGTTCACTGTGGGTCGAATGTTCAACATTGTCCATGTTATCTGCGGGTAGATGAGTCAACATTGTCAGTGTTCTCTGTTGGACGATGAGTAAACATTTTCCATGTTGTCTGTGGGTTGATGGGTCAACATTGTCAGTGCTGTGTGTGGGTAGATGGGACAACATTGTCCATGTTATCTATGGGTTAATGGGTCAACATTGTCCGTGTTTTCTGTGGGTCGATGGGTCAACATTGTCCATGTTATCGGTGTGTCGATGGATCAACTTTGTCCATGTTGTCTCTGGGTCGAGGGGTCAACAGTGTTGGTGTTGTCTGTGTATCGATGGGTCAACAGAGTCGGTGTTGTCCGTGGTTCGATGGGTCAACATTGTCAGTGTGTATGTGGGTCGATGGGCCAACATTGTCAGTGTTGTCTGGGGTCGATGGGTCAGCATTGTCCGTGTTGACTGTGCGTCGAATGGTCAACTTTGTCAATGTCGTCTGTAGGTCGATGGGTGAATATTGTCAGTGTTGTCTGTCGGTAGATGGGTCAACATTGTCCATATTGTCTGTGGGTTGATGGGTCAACATTGTCCATGTTGTCTGTGGGTCGATGGGTTAACATTGTCAGTGTTGTCTGTGGGTCGATGAGTAAACATTTTCCATGTTGTATGTGGGTCGATGGGTCAACATTGTCGGTGTCTCTGGGTTGATGGGTCAACATTGTCAGTGCTATCTGTGGGTCGATGGGTCAACATTGTCCATATTATCTGTGGGATGATGTGTCAACATTGTCAGTGTTGTCTGTGGGTCGATGAGTAAACATTTTCCATGTTGTATGTGGGTCGATGGGTCAACATTGTCTGTGTCTCTGGGTTGATGGGTCAACATTGTCAGTGCTATCTGTGGGTCGATGGGTCAACATTGTCAGTCTTGTCTGTGGGTCGATGTGTCAACATTGTCCATGATGTCTTGGGTCGATGAGTCAACATTGTCCATATTATCTGTGGGTCGATGGGTCAGCATTGTCCATGTTGACTGTGGGTCCAATGGTCAACATTGTCAATGTCGTCTGTAGGTCGATGGGTGAATATTGACTGTGTTGTCTGTGGGTAGATGGGTCAACATTGTCAGTGTGTCTGTGGGTCGATGTGTCAACATTGTCCATGTTGACGGTGGGTCGAATGGTCAACACTGTCAATGTCGTCTGTAGGTCCATGGGTGAATATTGTCAGTGTTGTCTGTGGGTAGATGGGTCAACATTGTCAGTGTAGTCTGTAGGTCGATTGGACAGCGTTATCCATGTTGTCTGTGGGTCGATGTTTCTGCATTGTCCATGTTCACTGTGGGTCGAATGTTCAACATTGTCCGTGTGTCTGTGCGTCGATGGGTCAACATTTTCCATGTTGTCTGCGGGTTGATGGGTCAACATTGTCAGTACTGTGTGTGGGTAGATGGGACTACATTGTCCATGTTATCTATGGGTCAATGTGTCAACATTGTCCATGTTATCTGTGGGTCGATGGGTCAACATTGTCAGTCTTGTCTGTGGGTCAATGGGTCAACATTGTCCATGTTGTCTGTGGGTCGATGTGTCAACATTGTCAGTGTTGTCTGTGGGTCGATGTGTCAACATTGTCCATGTTGTCTTGGGTCGATGAGTCAACATTGTTCATGATATCTGTGGGTCGATGGGTCTGCATTGTCCATTTTGTCAGTGGGTCGATCGGTCAACATTGTCAGTGTTGTCTGTGGGTCAAATGGTCAACATTGGCCAATTTATCTGTAGGTCGATGAGTCAACATTGTCCATGTTATCTTTGGGCCGATGGGTCAACATTGTCCATATTGTCTGCGGGTCGATGGCTCAACTTTGTCAGTGTTGTCTGTGGGCTGAGGGGTCAACAGTGTCAGTGTTGTCTTTGGGTCGATGGATCAACATTGTAAATGTTATCTGTGGGTCAATGTGTCAACATTGTCCATGTTATCTGTGGGTCGATGTGTCAACATTGTCAGTCTTGTCTTGGGTCGATGTGTCAACATTGTCCATGTTGTCTTGGGTCGATGAGTCAACATTGTCCATGTTATCTGTGGGTCGATGGGTCAGCATTGTCCATGTTGACTGTGGGTCCAATGGTCAACATTGTCAATGTCGTCTGTAGGTCGATGGATGAATATTGACTGTGTTGTCTGTGGGTAGATGGGTCAACATTGTCAGTGTGTCTGTGGATCGATGGGTCAACATTGTCCATGTTGACGGTGGGTCGAATGGTCAACACTGTCAATGTCGTCTGTAGGTCGATGGGTGAATATTGTCAGTGTTGTCTGTGGGTAGATGGGTCAACATTGTCAGTGTAGTCTGTAGGTCGATTGGACAGCGTTATCCATGTTGTCTGTGGGTCGATGTGTCTGCATTGTCCATGTTCACTGTGGGTCGAATGTTCATCATTGTCAGTGTTGTCTGTTGGTCAAATGGTCAACATTGTCCATTATAACATGGCCAATGAGTCAACATTGGCCATGTTATCTGTGGGTCGATGGGTCTGCATTGTCCATGTTCACTGTGGGTCGAATGTTCAACATTGTCCATGTTATCTGCGGGTAGATGAGTCAACATTGTCAGTGTTCTCTGTTGGACGATGAGTAAACATTTTCCATGTTGTCTGTGGGTTGATGGGTCAACATTGTCAGTGCTGTGTGTGGGTAGATGGGACAACATTGTCCATGTTATCTATGGGTTAATGGGTCAACATTGTCCGTGTTTTCTGTGGGTCGATGGGTCAACATTGTCCATGTTATCGATGTGTCGATGGATCAACTTTGTCCATGTTGTCTCTGGGTCGAGGGGTCAACAGTGTTGGTGTTGTCTGTGTATCGATGGGTCAACAGAGTCGGTGTTGTCCGTGGTTCGATGGGTCAACATTGTCAGTGTGTATGTGGGTCGATGGGCCAACATTGTCAGTGTTGTCTGGGGTCGATGGGTCAGCATTGTCCGTGTTGACTGTGCGTCGAATGGTCAACTTTGTCAATGTCGTCTGTAGGTCGATGGGTGAATATTGTCAGTGTTGTCTGTCGGTAGATGGGTCAACATTGTCCATATTGTCTGTGGGTTGATGGGTCAAAATTGTCAGTGTTGTTTGTGGGTCGATGGGTCAACATTGTCCATCTTATCTGTGGGACGATGGGTCAACATTGTCAGTCTTGTCTGTGGGTCGATGTGTCAACATTGTCCATGTTGTCTTGGGTCGATGAGTCAACATTGTCCATGTTATCTGTGGGTCGATGGGTCAGCATTGTCCATGTTGACTGTGGGTCCAATGGTCAACATTGTCAATGTCGTCTGTAGGTCGATGGGTGAATATTGACTGTGTTGTCTGTGGGTAGATGGGTCGACATTGTCAGTGTGTCTGTGGGTCGATGTGTCAACATTGTCCATGTTGACGGTGGGTCGAATGGTCAACACTGTCAATGTCGTCTGTAGGTCGATGGGTGAATATTGTCAGTGTTGTCTGTGGGTAGATGGGTCAACATTGTCAGTGTAGTCTGTAGGTCGATTGGACAGCGTTATCCATGTTGTCTGTGGGTCGATGTGTCTGCATTGTCCATGTTCACTGTGGGTCGAATGTTCAACATTGTCCGTGTGTCTGTGCGTCGATGGGTCAACATTTTCCATGTTGTCTGTGGGTTGATGGGTCAACATTGTCAGTACTGTGTGTGGGTAGATGGGACAACATTGTCCATGTTATCTATGGGTTAATGGGTCAACATTGTCCGTGTTTTCTGTGGGTCGATGGGTCAACGTTGTCCATGTTATCGGTGGGTCGATGGATCAACTTTGTCCATGTTGTCTCTGGGTCGAGGGGTCAACAGTGTTGGTGTTGTCTGTGTATCGATGGGTCAACAGAGTCGGTGTTGTCCGTGGTTCGATGGGTCAACATTGTCAGTGTTCTCTGTGGTCGATGGGTCCACATTGTCCATATAGTCGGTGGGCCGATGGGTCAACATTGTCAGTCTTGTCTGTGGGTCAATGAGTCAACATTGTCCATGTTGTCTGTGGGTCGATTGGTCAACATTGTCAGTGTTATCTTTGGGTCAATGGGTCAACATTGTCCATGTAGTCAGTGGGTCGATGGGTCAAAATTGTCAGTGTGTCTGTGGGTTGATGGGCAACATTTTCCATGTTGTCTGTGGGTCGATGGGTCATCAGTGTCGGTGTTGGCTGTGGGTCGATGGGTCAACATTGTCCATGTTATGAATGGGTCGATGGGTCAACATTGTCAGTCTTGTCTGTGTGTCGATGGGTCAAAATTGTCCATGTTGTCACTGGGTCGATAGTTCGACATTGTCGGTGTTGCCTGTGGGTTGATGGGTCAACCTTGTACAGGTTGCCTTGGGCCTGAGGAGTCAACATAGTCAGTGTTGTCTTTCAGTCAATGGCTCAACATTGTCCATGTTAGCTGTTGGTGGATGGGTCATCATTTTCAGTTCTGTCTGTGGGTCAATGGGTCATCATTGTCGTTGTGTCTGTGGGTCAATGGGTGAATGTTGTCAGTGTTGTCTGTGGGACAATGGTTCATCATTGTCGTTGTGTCTGTGGAACAATCTGTCAACATTGTCAGTGTTGTCTGTGGGTTGAATGGTCAACATTGTCAGTGTTGTCTGTGGGTCAAATGGTCAACATTGGCCAATTTATCTGTAGGTCGATGAGTCGACATTGTCCATGTTATCTGTGGGCTGATGGGTCAACATTGTCCATATTGTCTGCGGGTCGATGGCTCAACTTTGTCTGTGTTGTTTGTGGGCTGAGGGGTCAACGGTGTCAGTGTTGTCTTTGGGTCGATGGATCAACATTGTCAGTCTTGTCTGTGGGTTAATGGGTCAACATTGTCCATGTTGTCTGTGGGTCGATGTGTCAACATTGTCAGTATTGTCTGTGGGTCGATGTGTCAACATTGTCCATGTTGTCTTGGGTCGATGAGTCAACTTTGTCCATGATATCTGTGGGTCGATGTGTCAGCATTGTCCATTTTGTCAGTGGGTCGATCGTTCAACATTGTCAGTGTTGTCTGTTGGTCAAATGGTCAACATTGGCCAATTTATCTGTAGGTCGATTAGTCAACATTGTCCATGTTATCTTTGGGCCGATGGGTCAACATTGTCAGTGTTGTCTGTGGGCTGAGGGGTCAACAGTGTCAGTGTTGTCTTTGGGTCGATGGATCAACATTGTAAACGTTATCTGTGGGTCAATGTGTCAACATTGTCCATGTTATCTGTGGGTCGATGGGTCAACATTGTCAGTGTTGTCTGTGGGTCGATGTGTCAACATTGTCCATGTTGTCTTGGGTCGATGGGTCATCAGTGTCGGTGTTGGCTGTGGGTCGATGGGTCAAAATTTTCAGTGTTGGCTGTGGGTCGATGGGTCAAAATTTTCAGTGTTGTCTGTGGGTCGATGGGTCAGCATTGTCCATGTTGACTGTGGGTCCAATGGTCAACATTGTCAATGTCGTCTGTAGGTCGATGGGTGAATATTGACTGTGTTGTCTGTGGGTAGATGGGTCAACATTGTCAGTGTGTCTGTGGGTTGATGGGTCAAAATTGTCCATGTTGACGGTGGGTCGAATGGTCAACACTGTCAATGTCGTCTGTAGGTCGATGGGTCAACATTGTCAGTGTGTCTGTGTGTCGATGGGTTAACATTGTCCATGTTGACGGTGGGTCGAATGGTCAACACTGTCAATGTCTTTCTGTAGGTCGATGGGTGAATATTGTCAGTGTTGTCTGTGGGTAGATGGGTCAACATTGTCAGTGTAGTCTGTAGGTTGATTGGACAGCGTTATCCATGTTGACTGTAGGTCGAATTTTCAACATTGTCCGTGTGTCTGTGGGTCGATGGGTCAACATTGTCCATGTTATCTGCGTGTAGATGAGTCAACATTGTCAGTGTTCTCAGTTGGACGATGAGTAAACATTTTCCATGTTGTCTGTGGGTTGATGGGTCAACATTGTCTGTACTGTGTGTGGGTAGATGGGACAACATTGTCCATGTTATCTATGGGTTAATGGGTCAACATTGTCCGTGTTTTCTGTGGGTCGAATGGTCAACATTGTCCATGTAGTCGGGGGGTCGATGGGGCAAAATTGTCAGTGTGTCTGTGGGTCGATGGGCCAACATTGTCAGTGTTGTCTCTGTGTCGAGGGGTCAACAGTGTTGGTGTTGTCTGTGTATCGATGGGTCAACATTGTCCATGTTGTCTGCGGGTCGATGTGTCAACATTGTCAGTGTTGTCTGTGGGTCGATGTGTCAACATTGTCCATGTTGTCTTGGGTCGATGAGTCAACATTGTCCATGATATCTGTGGGTCGATGGGTCTGCATTGTCCATTTTGTCAGTGGGTCGATCGGTCAACATTGTCAGTGTTGTCTGTGGGTCAAATGGTCAACATTGGCCAATTTATCTGTAGGTCGATGAGTCAACATTGTCCATGTTATCTTTGGGCCGATGGGTCAACATTGTCCATATTGTCTGCGGGTCGATGGCTCAACTTTGTCAGTGTTGTCTGTGGGCTGAGGGGTCAACAGTGTCAGTGTTGTCTTTGGGTCGATGGATCAACATTGTAAATGTTATCTGTGGGTCAATGTGTCAACATTGTCCATGTTATCTGTGGGTCGATGTGTCAACATTGTCAGTCTTGTCTTGGGTCGATGTGTCAACATTGTCCATGTTGTCTTGGGTCGATGAGTCAACATTGTCCATGTTATCTGTGGGTCGATGGGTCAGCAATGTCCATGTTGACTGTGGGTCCAATGGTCAACATTGTCAATGTCGTCTGTAGGTCGATGGATGAATATTGACTGTGTTGTCTGTGGGTAGATGGGTCAACATTGTCAGTGTGTCTGTGGATCGATGGGTCAACATTGTCCATGTTGACGGTGGGTCGAATGGTCAACACTGTCAATGTCGTCTGTAGGTCGATGGGTGAATATTGTCAGTGTTCTCTGTGGGTAGATGGGTCAACATTGTTAGTGTAGTCTGTAGGTCGATTGGACAGCGTTATCCATGTTGTCTGTGGGTCGATGTGTCTGCATTGTCCATGTTCACTGTGGGTCGAATGTTCAACATTGTCCGTGTGTCTGTGCGTCGATGGGTCAACATTTTCCATGTTGTCTGTGGGTTGATGGGTCAACATTGTCAGTACTGTGTGTGGGTAGGTGGGACTACATTGTCCATGTTATCTATGGGTCAATGTGTCAACATTGTCCATGTTGTCTGTGGGTCGATGGGTCAACATTGTCAGTCTTGTCTGTGGGTCAATGGGTCAACATTGTCCATGTTGTCTGTTGGTCGATGTGTCAACATTGTCAGTGTTGTCTGTGGGTCGATGTGTCAACATTGTCCATGTTGTCTTGGGTCGATGAGTCAACATTGTCCATGATATCTGTGGGTCGATGGGTCTGCATTGTCCATTTTGTCAGTGGGTCGATCGGTCAACATTGTCAGTGTTGTCTGTGGGTCAAATGGTCAACATTGGCCAATTTATCTGTAGGTCGATGAGTCAACATTGTCCATGTTATCTTTGGGCCGATGGGTCAACATTGTCCATATTGTCTGCGGGTCGATGGCTCAACTTTGTCAGTGTTGTCTGTGGGCTGAGGGGTCAACAGTGTCAGTGTTGTCTTTGGGTCGATGGATCAACATTGTAAATGTTATCTGTGGGTCAATGTGTCAACATTGTCCATGTTATCTGTGGGTCGATGTGTCAACATTGTCCATGTTGTCTTGGGTCGATGAGTCAACATTGTCCATGTTATCTGTGGGTCGATGGGTCAGCATTGTCCATGTTGACTGTGGGTCCAATGGTCAACATTGTCAATGTCGTCTGTAGGTCGATGGATGAATATTGACTGTGTTGTCTGTGGGTAGATGGGTCAACATTGTCAGTGTGTCTGTGGATCGATGGGTCAACATTGTCCATGTTGACGGTGGGTCGAATGGTCAACACTGTCAATGTCGTCTGTAGGTCGATGGGTGAATATTGTCAGTGTTGTCTGTGGGTAGATGGGTCAACATTGTCAGTGTAGTCTGTAGGTCGATTGGACAGCGTTATCCATGTTGTCTGTGGGTCGATGTGTCTGCATTGTCCATGTTCACTGTGGGTCGAATGTTCATCATTGTCAGTGTTGTCTGTTGGTCAAATGGTCAACATTGTCCATTATAACATGGCCAATGAGTCAACATTGGCCATGTTATCTGTGGGTCGATGGGTCTGCATTGTCCATGTTCACTGTGGGTCGAATGTTCAACATTGTCCATGTTATCTGCGGGTAGATGAGTCAACATTGTCAGTGTTCTCTGTTGGACGATGAGTAAACATTTTCCATGTTGTCTGTGGGTTGATGGATCAACATTGTCAGTGCTGTGTGTGGGTAGATGGGACAACATTGTCCATGTTATCTATGGGTTAATGGGTCAACATTGTCCGTGTTTTCTGTGGGTCGATGGGTCAACATTGTCCATGTTATCGGTGTGTCGATGGATCAACTTTGTCCATGTTGTCTCTGGGTCGAGGGGTCAACAGTGTTGGTGTTGTCTGTGTATCGATGGGTCAACAGAGTCGGTGTTGTCCGTGGTTCGATGGGTCAACATTGTCAGTGTGTATGTGGGTCGATGGGCCAACATTGTCAGTGTTGTCTGGGGTCGATGGGTCAGCATTGTCCGTGTTGACTGTGCGTCGAATGGTCAACTTTGTCAATGTCGTCTGTAGGTCGATGGGTGAATATTGTCAGTGTTGTCTGTCGGTAGATGGGTCAACATTGTCCATATTGTCTGTGGGTTGATGGGTCAACATTGTCCATGTTGTCTGTGGGTCGATGGGATAACATTGTCAATGTTGTCTATCGGTCGATGGGTCAAAATTGTCAGTGTTGTTTGTGGGTCGATGGGTCAACATTGTCCATCTTATCTGTGGGACGATGGGTCAACATTGTCAGTCTTGTCTGTGGGTCGATGTGTCAACATTGTCCATGTTGTTTTGGGTCGATGAGTCAACATTGTCCATGTTATCTGTGGGTCGATGGGTCAGCATTGTCCATGTTGACTGTGGGTCCAATGGTCAACATTGTCAATGTCGTCTGTAGGTCGATGGGTGAATATTGACTGTGTTGTCTGTGGGTAGATGGGTCAACATTGTCAGTGTGTCTGTGGGTCGATGTGTCAACATTGTCCATGTTGACGGTGGGTCGAATGGTCAACACTGTCAATGTCGTCTGTAGGTCGATGGGTGAATATTGTCAGTGTTGTCTGTGGGTAGATGGGTCAACATTGTCAGTGTAGTCTGTAGGTCGATTGGACAGCGTTATCCATGTTGTCTGTGGGTCGATGTGTCTGCATTGTCCATGTTCACTGTGGGTCGAATGTTCAACATTGTCCGTGTGTCTGTGCGTCGATGGGTCAACATTTTCCATGTTGTCTGTGGGTTGATGGGTCAACATTGTCAGTACTGTGTGTGGGTAGATGGGACAACATTGTCCATGTTATCTATGGGTTAATGGGTCAACATTGTCCGTGTTTTCTGTGGGTCGATGGGTCAACGTTGTCCATGTTATCGGTGGGTCGATGGATCAACTTTGTCCATGTTGTCTCTGGGTCGAGGGGTCAACAGTGTTGGTGTTGTCTGTGTATCGATGGGTCAACAGAGTCGGTGTTGTCCGTGGTTCGATGGGTCAACATTGTCAGTGTTCTCTGTGGTCGATGGGTCCACATTGTCCATATAGTCGGTGGGTCGATGGGTCAACATTGTCAGTCTTGTCTGTGGGTCAATGAGTCAACATTGTCCATGTTGTCTGTGGGTCAATTGGTCAACATTGTCAGTGTTATCTTTGGGTCAATGGGTCAACATTGTCCATGTAGTCAGTGGGTCGATGGGTCAAAATTGTCAGTGTGTCTGTGGGTTGATGGGCAACATTTTCCATGTTGTCTGTGGGTCGATGGGTCATCAGTGTCGGTGTTGGCTGTGGGTCGATGGGTCAACATTGTCCATGTTATGAATGGGTCGATGGGTCAACATTGTCAGTCTTGTCTGTGTGTCGATGGGTCAAAATTGTCCATGTTGTCACTGGGTCGATAGTTCGACATTGTCGGTGTTGCCTGTGGGTTGATGGGTCAACCTTGTACAGGTTGTCTTGGGCCTGAGGAGTCAACATAGTCAGTGTTGTCTTTCAGTCAATGGCTCAACATTGTCCATGTTAGCTGTTGGTGGATGGGTCATCATTGTCAGTTCTGTCTGTGGGTCAATGGGTCATCATTGTCGTTGTGTCTGTGGGTCAATGGGTGAATGTTGTCAGTGTTGTCTGTGGGACAATGGTTCATCATTGTCGTTGTGTCTGTGGAACAATGTGTCAACATTGTCAGTGTTGTCTGTGGGTTGAATGGTCAACATTGTCAGTGTTGTCTGTGGGTCAAATGGTCAACATTGGCCAATTTATCTGTAGGTCGATGAGTCGACATTGTCCATGTTATCTGTGGGCTGATGGGTCAACATTGTCCATATTGTCTGCGGGTCGATGGCTCAACTTTGTCTGTGTTGTTTGTGGGCTGAGGGGTCAACGGTGTCAGTGTTGTCTTTGGGTCGATGGATCAACATTGTCAGTCTTGTCTGTGGGTCAATGGGTCAACATTGTCCATGTTGTCTGTGGGTCGATGTGTCAACATTGTCAGTATTGTCTGTGGGTCGATGTGTCAACATTGTCCATGTTGTCTTGGGTCGATGAGTCAACTTTGTCCATGATATCTGTGGGTCGATGTGTCAGCATTGTCCATTTTGTCAGTGGGTCGATCGTTCAACATTGTCAGTGTTGTCTGTTGGTCAAATGGTCAACATTGGCCAATTTATCTGTAGGTCGATGAGTCAACATTGTCCATGTTATCTTTGGGTCGATGGATCAACATTGTAAACGTTATCTGTGGGTCAATGTGTCAACATTGTCCATGTTATCTGTGGGTCGATGGGTCAACATTGTCAGTGTTGTCTGTGGGTCGATGTGTCAACATTGTCCATGTTGTCTTGGGTCGAGGAGTCAACATTGTCCATGTTATCTGTGGGTCGATGGGTCATCAGTGTCGGTGTTGGCTGTGGGTCGATGGGTCAAAATTTTCAGTGTTGTCTGTGGGTCGATGGCTCAGCATTGTCCATGTTGACTGTGGGTCCAATGGTCAACATTGTCAATGTCGTCTGTAGGTCGATGGGTGAATATTGACTGTGTTGTCTGTGGGTAGATGGGTCAACATTGTCAGTGTGTCTGTGGGTTGATGGGTCAACATTGTCCATGTTGACGGTGGGTCGAATGGTCAACACTGTCAATGTCTTTCTGTAGGTCGATGGGTGAATATTGTCAGTGTTGTCTGTGGGTAGATGGGTCAACATTGTCAGTGTAGTCTGTAGGTTGATTGGACAGCGTTATCGATGTTGACTGTAGGTCGAATTTTCAACATTGTCCGTGTGTCTGTGGGTCGATGGGTCAACATTGTCCATGTTATCTGCGTGTAGATGAGTCAACATTGTCAGTGTTCTCTGTTGGACGATGAGTAAACATTTTCCATGTTGTCTGTGGGTTGATGGGTCAACATTGTCTGTACTGTGTGTGGGTAGATGGAACAACATTGTCCATGTTATCTATGGGTTAATGGGTCAACATTGTCCGTGTTTTCTGTGGGTTGAATGGTCAACATTGTCCATGTAGTCGGGGGGTCAATGGGGCAAAATTGTCAGTGTGTCTGTGGGTCGATGGGCCAACATTGTCAGTGTTGTCTCTGTGTCGAGGGGTCAACAGTGTTGGTGTTGTCTGTGTATCGATGGGTCAACATTGTCCATGTTGTCTGTGGGTCGATGTGTCAACATTGTCAGTGTTGTCTGTGGGTCGATGTGTCAACATTGTCCATGTTGTCTTGGGTCGATGAGTCAACATTGTCCATGATATCTGTGGGTCGATGGGTCAGCATTGTTCATTTTGTCAGTGGGTCGATCGGTCAACATTGTCAGTGTTGTCTGTGGGTCAAATGGTCAACATTGGCCAATTTATCTGTAGGTCGATGAGTCAACATTGTCCATGTTATCTTTGGGCCGATGGGTCAACATTGTCCATATTGTCTGCGGGTCGATGGCTCAACTTTGTCAGTGTTGTCTGTGGGCTGAGGGGTCAACAGTGTCAGTGTTGTCTTTGGGTCGATGGATCAACATTGTAAATGTTATCTGTGGGTCAATGTGTCAACATTGTCCATGTTATCTGTGGGTCGATGTGTCAACATTGTCAGTCTTGTCTTGGGTCGATGTGTCAACATTGTCCATGTTGTCTTGGGTCGATGAGTCAACATTGTCCATGTTATCTGTGGGTCGATGGGTCAGCATTGTCCATGTTGACTGTGGGTCCAATGGTCAACATTGTCAATGTCGTCTGTAGGTCGATGGATGAATATTGACTGTGTTGTCTGTGGGTAGATGGGTCAACATTGTCAGTGTGTCTGTGGATCGATGGGTCAACATTGTCCATGTTGACGGTGGGTCGAATGGTCAACACTGTCAATGTCGTCTGTAGGTCGATGGGTGAATATTGTCAGTGTTCTCTGTGGGTAGATGGGTCAACATTGTCAGTGTAGTCTGTAGGTCGATTGGACAGCGTTATCCATGTTGTCTGTGGGTCGATGTGTCTGCATTGTCCTTGTTCACTGTGGGTAGAATGTTCAACATTGTCCGTGTGTCTGTGCGTCGATGGGTCAACATTGTCCATGTCATCTGCGGGTAGATGAGTCAACATTGTCAGTGTTCTCTGTTGGACGATGAGTAAACATTTTCCATGTTGTCTGTGGGTTGATGGGTCAACATTGTCAGTGCTGTGTGTGGGTAGATGGGACAACATTGTCCATGTTATCTATGGGTTAATGGGTCAACATTGTCCGTGTTTTCTGTGGGTCGATGGGTCAACATTGTCCATGTTATCGGTGTGTCGATGGATCAACTTTGTCCATGTTGTCTCTGGGTCGAGGGGTCAACAGTGTTGGTGTTGTCTGTGTATCGATGGGTCAACAGAGTCGGTGTTGTCCGTGGTTCGATGGGTCAACATTGTCAGTGTGTATGTGGGTCGATGGGCCAACATTGTCAGTGTTGTCTGGGGTCGATGGGTCAGCATTGTCCGTGTTGACTGTGCGTCGAATGGTCAACTTTGTCAATGTCGTCTGTAGGTCGATGGGTGAATATTGTCAGTGTTGTCTGTCGGTAGATGGGTCAACATTGTCCATATTGTCTGTGGGTTGATGGGTCAACATTGTCCATGTTGTCTGTGGGTCGATGGGATAACATTGTCAATGTTGTCTATCGGTCGATGGGTCAAAATTGTCAGTGTTGTTTGTGGGTCGATGGGTCAACATTGTCCATCTTATCTGTGGGACGATGGGTCAACATTGTCAGTCTTGTCTGTGGGTCGATGTGTCAACATTGTCCATGTTGTCTTGGGTCGATGAGTCAACATTGTCCATGTTATCTGTGGGTCGATGGGTCAGCATTGTCCATGTTGACTGTGGGTCCAATGGTCAACATTGTCAATGTCGTCTGTAGGTCGATGGGTGAATATTGACTGTGTTGTCTGTGGGTAGATGGGTCAACATTGTCAGTGTGTCTGTGGGTCGATGTGTCAACATTGTCCATGTTGACGGTGGGTCGAATGGTCAACACTGTCAATGTCGTCTGTAGGTCGATGGGTGAATATTGTCAGTGTTGTCTGTGGGTAGATGGGTCAACATTGTCAGTGTAGTCTGTAGGTCGATTGGACAGCGTTATCCATGTTGTCTGTGGGTCGATGTGTCTGCATTGTCCATGTTCACTGTGGGTCGAATGTTCAACATTGTCCGTGTGTCTGTGCGTCGATGGGTCAACATTTTCCATGTTGTCTGTGGGTTGATGGGTCAACATTGTCAGTACTGTGTGTGGGTAGATGGGACAACATTGTCCATGTTATCTATGGGTTAATGGGTCAACATTGTCCGTGTTTTCTGTGGGTCGATGGGTCAACGTTGTCCATGTTATCGGTGGGTCGATGGATCAACTTTGTCCATGTTGTCTCTGGGTCGAGGGGTCAACAGTGTTGGTGTTGTCTGTGTATCGATGGGTCAACAGAGTCGGTGTTGTCCGTGGTTCGATGGGTCAACATTGTCAGTGTTCTCTGTGGTCGATGGGTCCACATTGTCCATATAGTCGGTGGGTCGATGGGTCAACATTGTCAGTCTTGTCTGTGGGTCAATGAGTCAACATTGTCCATGTTGTCTGTGGGTCAATTGGTCAACATTGTCAGTGTTATCTTTGGGTCAATGGGTCAACATTGTCCATGTAGTCAGTGGGTCGATGGGTCAAAATTGTCAGTGTGTCTGTGGGTTGATGGGCAACATTTTCCATGTTGTCTGTGGGTCGATGGGTCATCAGTGTCGGTGTTGGCTGTGGGTCGATGGGTCAACATTGTCCATGTTATGAATGGGTCGATGGGTCAACATTGTCCATGTTGTCACTGGGTCGATAGTTCGACATTGTCGGTGTTGCCTGTGGGTTGATGGGTCAACCTTGTACAGGTTGTCTTGGGCCTGAGGAGTCAACATAGTCAGTGTTGTCTTTCAGTCAATGGCTCAACATTGTCCATGTTAGCTGTTGGTGGATGGGTCATCATTGTCAGTTCTGTCTGTGGGTCAATGGGTCATCATTGTCGTTGTGTCTGTGGGTCAATGGGTGAATGTTGTCAGTGTTGTCTGTGGGACAATGGTTCATCATTGTCGTTGTGTCTGTGGAACAATGTGTCAACATTGTCAGTGTTGTCTGTGGGTTGAATGGTCAACATTGTCAGTGTTGTCTGTGGGTCAAATGGTCAACATTGGCCAATTTATCTGTAGGTCGATGAGTCGACATTGTCCATGTTATCTGTGGGCTGATGGGTCAACATTGTCCATATTGTCTGCGGGTCGATGGCTCAACTTTGTCTGTGTTGTTTGTGGGCTGAGGGGTCAACGGTGTCAGTGTTGTCTTTGGGTCGATGGATCAACATTGTCAGTCTTGTCTGTGGGTCAATGGGTCAACATTGTCCATGTTGTCTGTGGGTCGATGTGTCAACATTGTCAGTATTGTCTGTGGGTCGATGTGTCAACATTGTCCATGTTGTCTTGGGTCGATGAGTCAACTTTGTCCATGATATCTGTGGGTCGATGTGTCAGCATTGTCCATTTTGTCAGTGGGTCGATCGTTCAACATTGTCAGTGTTGTCTGTTGGTCAAATGGTCAACATTGGCCAATTTATCTGTAGGTCGATGAGTCAACATTGTCCATGTTATCTTTGGGTCGATGGATCAACATTGTAAACGTTATCTGTGGGTCAATGTGTCAACATTGTCCATGTTATCTGTGGGTCGATGGGTCAACATTGTCAGTGTTGTCTGTGGGTCGATGTGTCAACATTGTCCATGTTGTCTTGGGTCGAGGAGTCAACATTGTCCATGTTATCTGTGGGGCGATGGGTCATCAGTGTCGGTGTTGGCTGTGGGTCGATGGGTCAAAATTTTCAGTGTTGTCTGTGGGTCGATGGCTCAGCATTGTCCATGTTGACTGTGGGTCCAATGGTCAACATTGTCAATGTCGTCTGTAGGTCGATGGGTGAATATTGACTGTGTTGTCTGTGGGTAGATGGGTCAACATTGTCAGTGTGTCTGTGGGTTGATGGGTCAACATTGTCCATGTTGACGGTGGGTCGAATGGTCAACACTGTCAATGTCGTCTGTAGGTCGATGGGTCTACATTGTCAGTGTGTCTGTGTGTCGATGGGTTAACATTGTCCATGTTGACGGTGGGTCGAATGGTCAACACTGTCAATGTCTTTCTGTAGGTCGATGGGTGAATATTGTCAGTGTTGTCTGTGGGTAGATGGGTCAACATTGTCAGTGTAGTCTGTAGGTTGATTGGACAGCGTTATCGATGTTGACTGTAGGTCGAATTTTCAACATTGTCCGTGTGTCTGTGGGTCGATGGGTCAACATTGTCCATGTTATCTGCGTGTAGATGAGTCAACATTGTCAGTGTTCTCTGTTGGACGATGAGTAAACATTTTCCATGTTGTCTGTGGGTTGATGGGTCAACATTGTCTGTACTGTGTGTGGGTAGATGGAACAACATTGTCCATGTTATCTATGGGTTAATGGGTCAACATTGTCCGTGTTTTCTGTGGGTCGAATGGTCAACATTGTCCATGTAGTCGGGGGGTCAATGGGGCAAAATTGTCAGTGTGTCTGTGGGTCGATGGGCCAACATTGTCAGTGTTGTCTCTGTGTCGAGGGGTCAACAGTGTTGGTGTTGTCTGTGTATCGATGGGTCAACATTGTCCATGTTGTCTGTGGGTCGATGTGTCAACATTGTCAGTGTTGTCTGTGGGTCGATGTGTCAACATTGTCCATGTTGTCTTGGGTCGATGAGTCAACATTGTCCATGATATCTGTGGGTCGATGGGTCAGCATTGTTCATTTTGTCAGTGGGTCGATCGGTCAACATTGTCAGTGTTGTCTGTGGGTCAAATGGTCAACATTGGCCAATTTATCTGTAGGTCGATGAGTCAACATTGTCCATGTTATCTTTGGGCCGATGGTTCAACATTGTCCATATTGTCTGCGGGTCGATGGCTCAACTTTGTCAGTGTTGTCTGTGGGCTGAGGGGTCAACAGTGTCAGTGTTGTCTTTGGGTCGATGGATCAACATTGTAAATGTTATCTGTGGGTCAATGTGTCAACATTGTCCATGTTATCTGTGGGTCGATGTGTCAACATTGTCAGTCTTGTCTTGGGTCGATGTGTCAACATTGTCCATGTTGTCTTGGGTCGATGAGTCAACATTGTCCATGTTATCTGTGGGTCGATGGGTCAGCATTGTCCATGTTGACTGTGGGTCCAATGGTCAACATTGTCAATGTCGTCTGTAGGTCGATGGATGAATATTGACTGTGTTGTCTGTGGGTAGATGGGTCAACATTGTCAGTGTGTCTGTGGATCGATGGGTCAACATTGTCCATGTTGACGGTGGGTCGAATGGTCAACACTGTCAATGTCGTCTGTAGGTCGATGGGTGAATATTGTCAGTGTTCTCTGTGGGTAGATGGGTCAACATTGTCAGTGTAGTCTGTAGGTCGATTGGACAGCGTTATCCATGTTGTCTGTGGGTCGATGTGTCTGCATTGTCCTTGTTCACTGTGGGTAGAATGTTCAACATTGTCCGTGTGTCTGTGCGTCGATGGGTCAACATTGTCCATGTTATCTGCGGGTAGATGAGTCAACATTGTCAGTGTTCTCTGTTGGACGATGAGTAAACATTTTCCATGTTGTCTGTGGGTTGATGGGTCAACATTGTCAGTGCTGTGTGTGGGTAGATGGGACAACATTGTCCATGTTATCTATGGGTTAATGGGTCAACATTGTCCGTGTTTTCTGTGGGTCGATGGGTCAACATTGTCCATGTTATCGGTGTGTCGATGGATCAACTTTGTCCATGTTGTCTCTGGGTCGAGGGGTCAACAGTGTTGGTGTTGTCTGTGTATCGATGGGTCAACAGAGTCGGTGTTGTCCGTGGTTCGATGGGTCAACATTGTCAGTGTGTATGTGGGTCGATGGGCCAACATTGTCAGTGTTGTCTGGGGTCGATGGGTCAGCATTGTCCGTGTTGACTGTGCGTCGAATGGTCAACTTTGTCAATGTCGTCTGTAGGTCGATGGGTGAATATTGTCAGTGTTGTCTGTCGGTAGATGGGTCAACATTGTCCATATTGTCTGTGGGTTGATGGGTCAACATTGTCCATGTTGTCTGTGGGTCGATGGGATAACATTGTCAATGTTGTCTATCGGTCAATGGGTCAAAATTGTCAGTGTTGTTTGTGGGTCGATGGGTCAACATTGTCCATCTTATCTGTGGGATGATGGGTCAACATTGTTAGTGTTGTCTGTGGGTCGATGAGTAAACATTTTCCATGTTGTCTGTGGGTCGATGGGTCAACATTGTCGGTGTCTCTGGGTTGATGGGTCAACATTGTCAGTGCTATCTGTGGGTCGATGGGTCAACATTGTCAGTGTGTCTGTGGGTCAATGGGTCAACATTGTCCATGTTGTCTGTAGGTCGATGTGTCAACATTGTCAGTGTTGTCTGTGGGTCGATGTGTCAACATTGTCCATTATAACATGGCCAATGAGTCAACATTGGCCATGTTATCTGTGGGTCGATGGGTCAGCATTGTCCATTTTGTCAGTGGGTCGATCGTTCAACATTGTCAGTGTTGTCTGTGGGTCAAATGGTCAACATTGGCCAATTTATCTGTAGGTGGATGAGTCAACATAGTCCATGTTATCTGTGGGCCGATGGGTCAACATTGTCCATATTGTCTGCGGATCGATGGCTCAACTTTGTCAGTGTTGTCTGTCGGCTGAGGGGTCAACAGTGTCAGTGTTGTCTTTGGGTCAATGGATCAACATTGTAAATGTTATCTGTGGGTCAATGTGTCAACATTGTCCATGTTATCTGTGGGTCGATGGGTCAACATTGTCAGTCTTGTCTGTGGGTCGATGTGTCAACATTGTCCATGTTGTCTTGGGTCGATGAGTCAACATTGTCCATGTTATCTGTGGGTCGATGGGTCAACATTGTCCATGTTGACTGTGGGTCCAATGGTCAACATTGTCAATGTCGTCTGTAGGTCGATGGGTGAATATTGACTGTGTTGTCTGTGGGTAGATGGGTCAACATTGTCAGTGTGTCTGTGGGTCGATGTGTCAACATTGTCCACGTTGACGGTTGCTCGAATGGTCAACACTGTCAATGTCGTCTGTAGGTCGATGGGTGAATATTGTCAGTGTTGTCTGTGGGTAGATGGGTCAACATTGTCAGTGTAGTCTGTAGGTCGATTGGACAGCGTTATCCATGTTGTCTGTGGGACGATGTGTCTGCATTGTCCATGTTCACTGTGGGTCGAATGTTCAACATTGTCCGTGTGTCTGTGCGTCGATGGGTCAACGTTTTCCATGTTGTCTGTGGGTTGATGGGTCAACATTGTCAGTACTGTGTGTGGGTAGATGGGACAACATTGTCCATGTTATCTATGGGTTAATGGGTCAACATTGTCCGTGTTTTCTGTGGGTCGATGGGTCAACGTTGTCCATGTTATCGGTGGGTCGATGGATCAACTTTGTCCATGTTGTCTCTGGGTCGAGGGGTCAACAGTGTTGGTGTTGTCTGTGTATCGATGGGTCAACAGAGTCGGTGTTGTCCGTGGTTCGATGGGTCAACATTGTCAGTGTTCTCTGTGGTCGATGGGTCCACATTGTCCATATAGTCGGTGGGTCGATGGGTCAACATTGTCAGTCTTGTCTGTGGGTCAATGAGTCAACATTGTCCATGTTGTCTGTGGGTCGATTGGTCAACATTGTCAGTGTTATCTTTGGGTCAATGGGTCAACATTGTCCATGTAGTCAGTGGGTCGATGGGTCAAAATTGTCAGTGTGTCTGTGGGTTGATGGGCAACATTTTCCATGTTGTCTGTGGGTCGATGGGTCATCAGTGTCGGTGTTGGCTGTGGGTCGATGGGTCAATATTGTCCATGTTATGAATGGGTCGATGGGTCAACATTGTCAGTCTTGTCTGTGTGTCGATGGGTTAAAATTGTCCATGTTGTCACTGGGTCGATAGTTCGACATTGTCGGTGTTGCCTGTGGGTTGATGGGTCAACCTTGTACAGGTTGTCTTGGGCCTGAGGAGTCAACATAGTCAGTGTTGTCTTTCAGTCAATGGCTCAACATTGTCCATGTTAGCTGTTGGTGGATGGGTCATCATTGTCAGTTCTGTCTGTGGGTCAATGGGTCATCATTGTCGTTGTGTCTGTGGGTCAATGGGTGAATGTTGTCAGTGTTGTCTGTGGGACAATGGTTCATCATTGTCGTTGTGTCTGTGGAACAATGTGTCAACATTGTCAGTGTTGTCTGTGGGTTGAATGGTCAACGTTGTCAGTGTTGTCTGTGGGTCAAATGGTCAACATTGGCCAATTTATCTGTAGGTCGATGAGTCGACATTGTCCATGTTATCTGTGGGCTGATGGGTCAACATTGTCCATATTGTCTGCGGGTCGATGGCTCAACTTTGTCTGTGTTGTTTGTGGGCTGAGGGGTCAACGGTGTCAGTGTTGTCTTTGGGTCGATGGATCAACATTGTCAGTGTTGTCTGTTGGTCAAATGGTCAACATTGGCCAATTTATCTGTAGGTCGATGAGTCAACATTGTCCATGTTATCTTTGGGCCGATGGATCAACATTGTAAACGTTATCTGTGGGTCAATGTGTCAACATTGTCCATGTTATCTGTGGGTCGATGGGTCAACATTGTCAGTGTTGTCTGTGGGTCGATGTGTCAACATTGTCCATGTTGTCTTGGGTCGAGGAGTCAACATTGTCCATGTTATCTGTGGGTCGATGGGTCATCAGTGTCGGTGTTGGCTGTGGGTCGATGGGTCAAAATTTTCAGTCTTGTCTGTGGGTCGATGGGTCAGCATTGTCCATGTTGACTGTGGGTCGAATGGTCAACATTGTCAATGTCGTCTGTAGGTCGATGGGTGAATATTGACTGTGTTGTCTGTGGGTAGATGGGTCAACATTGTCAGTGTGTCTGTGGGTTGATGGGTCAACATTGTCCATGTTGACGGTGGGTCGAATGGTCAACACTGTCAATGTCGTCTGTAGGTCGATGGGTCAACATTGTCAGTGTGTCTGTGGGTCGATGGGTTAACATTGTCCATGTTGACGGTGGGTCGAATGGTCAACACTGTCAATGTCTTTCTGTAGGTCGATGGGTGAATATTGTCAGTGTTGTCTGTGGGTAGATGGGTCAACATTGTCAGTGTAGTCTGTAGGTTGATTGGACAGCGTTATCCATGTTGACTGTAGGTCGAATTTTCAACATTGTCCGTGTGTCTGTGGGTCGATGGGTCAACATTGTCCATGTTATCTGTGGGTCGATGGGTCAACATTGTCAGTGTTGTCTGTGGGTCGATGTGTCAACATTGTCCATGTTGTCTTGGGTCGAGGAGTCAACATTGTCCATGTTATCTGTGGGTCGATGGGTCATCAGTGTCGGTGTTGTCTGTGGGTCGATGGGTCAAAATTTTCAGTGTTGTCTGTGGGTCGATGGGTCAGCATTGTCCATGTTGACTGTGGGTCCAATGGTCATCATTGTCAATGTCGTCTGTAGGTCGATGGGTGAATATTGACTGTGTTGGCTGTGGGTCGATGGGTCAAAATTTTCAGTGTTGTCTGTGGGTCGATGGGTCAGCATTGTCCATGTTGACTGTGGGTCCAATGGTCAACATTGTCAATGTCGTCTGTAGGTCGATGGGTGAATATTGTCAGTGTTGTCTGTGGGTTGATGGGTCAACATTGTCAGTGTAGTCTGTAGGTTGATTGGACAGCGTTATCCATGTTGACTGTAGGTCGAATTTTCAACATTGTCCGTGTGTCTGTGGGTCGATGGGTCAACATTGTCAGTGTTGTCTGTGGGTCGATGGGCCAACATTGTCAGTGTTGTCTGTGGGTCGATGGGTCAGCATTGTCCGTGTTGCCTCTGGGTCGATGGGTCAACATTGTCGGTGTTGTCTCTGGGTCGATTGGTCAACATTGTCAGTGTTATCTTTGGGTCAATGGCTCAACATTGTCCATGTAGTCAGTGGGTCGATGGGTCAAAATTGTCAGGGTGTCTGTGGTTCGATGGGTCAACATTGTCAGTGTGTCTGTAGGTCAATGGGCCAACTTTGTCAGTGTTGTCTGTGGGTCGATATGTCAGCATTGTCCATGTTGACTGTGGGTCGTATGGTCAACATTGTCAATGTCATCTGTAGGTCGATGGGTGAATATTGTCAGTGTTGTCTGTTGGTAGATGGGTCCACATTGTCCATGTTGTCTGTGGGTCGATGGGTCAACTTTGTCGGTGTTGTCTCTGGGTCGATTGGTCAACATTTTCAGTGTTATCTTTGGGTCAATGGCTCAACATTGTCCATGTAGTCAGTGTGTCGATGGGTCAAAATTGTCAGGGTGTCTGTGGTTCGATGGGTCAACATTGTCAGTGTGTCTGTAGGTCAATGGGCCAACTTTGTCAGTGTTGTCTGTGGGTCGATGGGTCAGCATTGTCCGTGTTGACTGTGGGTCGAATGGTCAACATTGTCCATGTAGTCAGTGGGTCGATGGGTCAACATTTTCCATGTAGTCTGTGTGTCGATGGGTCAACATTGTCCATGTTATCTATGGGTTGATGGGCAACATTTTCCATGTTGTCTGTGGGTCGATGGGTCATCAGTGTCGGAGTTTTCAGTGGGTCGATGGGTCATCAGTGTCGGTGTTGGCTGTGGGTCGATGGGTCAAAATTTTCAGTGTTGTCTGTGGGTCGATGGGTCAGCATTGTCCATGTTGACTGTGGGTCCAATGGTCAACATTGTCAATGTCGTCTGTAGGTCGATGGGTGAATATTGTCAGTGTTGTCTGTGGGTAGATGGGTCAACATTGTCAGTGTAGTCTGTAGGTCGATTGGACAGCGTTATCCATGTTGTCTGTGGGTCGATGTGTCTGCATTGTCCATGTTGACTGTGGGTCGATGAGTAAACATTTTCCATGTTGTCTTTGGTTCGATGGGTCAACATTGTCGGTGTTGTCTCTGGGTTGATGGGTCAACATTGTCAGTGCTATCTGTGGGTCAATGGCTCAACATTGTCTATGTAGTCGGTGGGTCGATGGGTCAACATTGTCAGTGTGTCTGTGGGTCGATGGGCCAACTTTGTCAGTGTTGTCTGTGGGTCGATGTGTCAGCATTGTCCATGTTGACGGTGGGTCGAATGGTCAACACTGTCAATGTCTTTCTGTAGGTCGATGGGTGAATATTGTCAGTGTTGTCTGTGGGTAGATGGGTCAACATTGTCAGTGTAGTCTGTAGGTTGATTGGACAGCGTTATTCATGTTGACTGTAGGTCGAATTTTCAACATTGTCCGTGTGTCTGTGGGTCGATGGGTCAACATTGTCCATGTTATCTGTGGGTCGATGGGTCAACATTGTCAGTGTTGTCTGTGGGTCGAGGTGTCAACATTGTCCATGTTGCCTTGGGTCGAGGAGTCAACATTGTCCATGTTATCTGTGGGTCGATGGGTCATCAGTGTCAGTGTTGGCTGTGGGTCGATGGGTCAAAATTTTCAGTGTTGTCTGTGGGTCGATGGGTCAGCATTGTCAATGTTGACTGTGGGTCCAATGGTCAACATTGTCAATGTCGTCTGTAGGTCGATGGGTGAATATTGACTGTGTTGGCTGTGGGTCGATGGGTCAAAATTTTCAGTGTTGTCTGTGGGTCGATGGGTCAGCATTGTCCATGTTGACTGTGGGTCCAATGGTCAACATTGTCAATGTCGTCTGTAGGTCGATGGGTGAATATTGTCAGTGTTGTCTGTGGGTAGATGGGTCAACATTGTCAGTGTAGTCTGTAGGTTGATTGGACAGCGTTATCCATGTTGACTGTAGGTCGAATTTTCAACATTGTCCGTGTGTCTGTGGGTCGATGGGTCAACATTGTCCATGTTATCTGCGTGTAGATGAGTCAACATTGTCAGTGTTCTCTGTTGGACGATGAGTAAACATTTTCCATGTTGTCTGTGGGTTGATGGGTCAACATTGTCTGTACTGTGTGTGGGTAGATGGGACAACATTGTCCATGTTATCTATGGGTTAATGGGTCAACATTGTCCGTGTTTTCTGTGGGTCGAATGGTCAACATTGTCCATGTAGTCGGGGGGTCGATGGGGCAAAATTGTCAGTGTGTCTGTGGGTCGATGGGTCAACATTGTCAGTGTTGTCTCTGTGTCGAGGGGTCAACAGTGTTGGTGTTGTCTGTGTATCGATGGGTCAACAGAGTCGGTGTTGTCCGTGGTTCGATGGGTCAACATTGTCAGTGTTCTCTGTGGTCGATGGGTCCACATTGTCCATATAGTCGGTGGGTCGATGGGTCAACATTGTCAGTGTGTATGTGGGTCAATGGGCCAACATTGTCAGTGTTGTCTGTGGGTCGATGGGTCAGCTTTGTCCGTGTTGTCTGTGGGTCGATGGGAGAACATTCTCAATGTTGTCTATCGGTCGATGGGTCAAAATTGTAAGTGTTGTTTGTGAGTCGATGGGTAAATATTGTCAGTGTTGTCTGTCGGTAGATGGGTCAACATTGTCCATATTGTCTGTGGGTCGATGGGTCAACATTGTCCATGTTGTCTGTGGGTCGATGAGTAAACATTTTCCATGTTGTCTCTGGGTTGATGGGTCAACATTGTCAGTGCTATCTGTGGGTCAATGGGTCAACATCGTCTATGTAGTCACTTGGTCGATCGGTCAACATTGTCAGTGTGTCTGTGGGTCGATGGGGCAACATTGTCAGTGTTGTCTGTGGGTCGATGGGTCAGCATTGTCCGTGTTGCCTCTGGGTGGAATGGTCAACATTGTCAATGTCGTCTGTGGGTCGATGGGTCAACTTTGTCGGTGTTGTCTCTGGGTCGATTGGTCAACATTTTCAGTGTTATCTTTGTGTCAATGGGTCAACATTGTCCATGTAGTCAGTGGGTCGATGGGTCAAAATTGTCAGTGTGTCTGTGGGACGATGGGTCAAAATTGTCCATGTTATCTATGGGTTGATGGGCAACATTGTCAGTGTTGTCTGTGCGTCGATGGACCAACATTGTTAGTGTTGTCTGTGGGTAGATGACACAACATTGTCCATGTTGTCTGTGGGTCGGTGGGTCAACATTGTCCATGTTCTCTGTGTGTCGATGGGACAACATTGACTATGTAGTCAGTGGGTCGATGGGTCAACATTGTCAGTGTGTCTGTAGGTCGATGGGCCAACTTTGTCAGTGTTGTCTGTGTGCCGATGGGTCAGCATTGTCCGTGTTGACTGTGGGTCGAATGGTCAACATTGTCCATGTAGTCGGGGGGTCGATGGGGCAAAATTGTCAGTGTGTCTGTGGGTCGATGGGCCAACATTGTCAGTGTTGTCTGTGGGTCGATGGGTCAGCATTGTCCATGTTGCCTCTGGGTGGAATGGTCAACATTGTCAATGTCGTCTGTGGTTGATGGGGCAACATTGTCCATGTAATCTGTGGGTCGATGGGTCAACATTGTCGGTGTGGTCTTTGGGTCGATTGGTCAACATTGTCAGTGTTATCTTTGGGTCGATGGGTCAACATTGTCCATGTTGTCTGTGGGTCGATGGGAGAACATTGTCAATGTTGTCTATCGGTCGATGGGTCAAAATTGTCACTGTTGTTTGTGGGTCGATGGGTCAACATTGTCCATCTTATCTGTGGGATGATGGGTCAACATTGTCAGTGTTGTCTGTGGGTCGATGAGTAAACATTTTCCATGTTGTCTTTGGGTCGATGGGTCAACATTGTCGGTGTTGTCTCTGGGTTGATGGGTCAACATTGTCAGTGCTATCTGTGGGTCAATGGCTCAACATTGTCTATGTAGTCGGTGGGTCGATGGGTCAACATTGTCAGTGTTGTCTGTGGGTCGATGGGCCAACATTGTCAGTGTTGTCTGTGGGTCGATGGGTCAGCATTGTCCGTGTTGCCTCTGGGTGGAATGGTCAACATTGTCAATGTCGTCTGTGGGTCGATGGGTCAACATTGTCGGTGTTGTCTCTGGGTCGATTGGTCAACATTGTCAGTGTTATCTTTGGGTCAATGGCTTAACATTGTCCATGTAGTCAGTGGGTCGATGGGTCAAAATTGTCAGGGTGTCTGTGGTTCGATGGGTCAACATTGTCAGTGTGTCTGTAGGTCAATGGGCCAACTTTGTCAGTGTTGTCTGTGGGTCGATGTGTCAGCATTGTCCATGTTGACTGTGGGTCGTATGGTCAACATTGTCAATGTCATCTGTAGGTCGATGGGTGAATATTGTCAGTGTTGTCTGTTGGTAGATGGGTCCACATTGTCCATGTTGTCTGTGGGTCGATGGGTCAACATTGTCAGTGTTGTCTGTGGGTCGATGGGCCAACATTGTCAGTGTTGTCTGTGGGTCGATGGGTCAGCATTGTCCATGTTGCCTCTGGGTGGAATGGTCAACATTGTCAATGTCGTCTGTGGGTTGATGGGGCAACATTGTCCATGTTATCTGTGGGTCGATGGGTCAACTTTGTCGGTGTTGTCTCTGGGTCGATTGGTCAACATTTTCAGTGTTATCTTTGGGTCAATGGCTCAACATTGTCCATGTAGTCAGTGGGTCGATGGGTCAAAATTGTCAGGGTGTCTGTGGTTCGATGGGTCAACATTGTCAGTGTGTCTGTAGGTCAATGGGCCAACTTTGTCAGTGTTGTCTGTGGGTCGATGGGTCAGCATTGTCCGTGTTGACTGTGGGTCGAATGGTCAACATTGTCCATGTAGTCAGTGGGTCGATGGGTCAACATTTTCCATGTAGTCTGTGTGTCGATGGGTCAACATTGTCCATGTTATCTATGGGTTGATGGGCAACATTTTCCATGTTGTCTGTGGGTCGATTTGTCATCAGTGTCGGAGTTTTCAGTGGGTCGATGGGTCATCAGTGTCGGTGTTGGCTGTGGGTCGATGGGTCAAAATTTTCAGTGTTGTCTGTGGGTCGATGGGTCAGCATTGTCCATGTTGACTGTGGGTCCAATGGTCAACATTGTCAATGTCGTCTGTAGGTCGATGGGTGAATATTGACTGTGTTGTCTGTGGGTAGATGGGTCAACATTGTCAGTGTGTCTGTGGGTCGATGGGTCAACATTGTCCATGTTGACGGTGGGTCGAATGGTCAACACTGTCAATGTCGTCTGTAGGTCGATGGGTGAATATTGTCAGTGTTGTCTGTGGGTAGATGGGTCAACATTGTCCATGTTGTCTGTGGGTCGATGGGTCAACATTGTCAGTGTTGTCTGTGGGTCGATGGGCCAACATTGTCAGTGTTGTCTGTGGGTCGATGGGACAGCATTGTCCATGTTGCCTCTGGGTGGAATGGTCAACATTGTCAATGTCGTCTGTGGGTTGATGGGGCAACATTGTCCATGTTCTCCGGGTGTCGATGGGTCAACATTGTCTATGTAGTCAGTGGGTCGATGGGTCAACATTGTCAGTGTGTCTGTAGGTCGATGGGCCAACACTGTCAATGTTGTCTGTGGGTCGCTGGGTCAGCATTGTCCATGTTGCCTCTGGGTGGAATGGTCAACATTGTCAATGTCGTTTGTGGGTTGATGGGGCAACATTGTCCGTGTTATCTGTGGGTCGATGGGTCAACATTGTCGGTGTTGTCTCTGGGTCGATTGGTCAACATTGACAGTGTTATCTTTGGGTCAATGGGTCAACATTGTCCATGTAGTCAGTGGGTCGATGGGTCAAAATCGTCAGTGTGTCTGTGGGTCGATGGGTCAACATTGTAAATGTTATCTGTGGGTCAATGTGTCAACATTGTCCATGTTATCTGTGGGTCGATGGGTCATCAGTGTCGGATTTTTCTGTGGGTCGATGGGTCATCAGTGTCGGTGTTGGCTGTGGGTCGATGGGTCAAAATTTTCAGTGTTGTCTGTGGGTCGATGTGTCAGCATTGTCCATGTTGACTGTGGGTCGAATGTTCAACATTGTCCGTGTGTCTGTGGGTCGATGAGTGAATATATTGTCAGTGTTGTCTGTTGGTAGATGGGTCAACATTGCCCATGATATTTGTGGGTCGATGGGTCAACATTGTCTGTGTTGTCTTTGTGTCGATGGATCAACATTGTAAATGTTATCTGTGGGTCAATGTGTCAACATTGTCCATGTTTTCTGTGGGTCGATGGGTCAACATTTTCAGTGTAGTCTGTGGGTCGATGGGTCAACGTTGTCCAGGTTTTCTTGGGCCTCATGGTTCAACATAGTCAGTTTTCTCTGTTGGTCGATGGGCCAGCATTGTCTGCGTTGTCTGTGGGCTGATAGGTCAACAATGCCCATGTTGTCAGTCGGTCAATGGGTCATCATTGTCAGTCTTGCCGTGGATCAATGTGTCAGTATTGTCAGTGTTGTCTGTGGACTGAATGGTCAACCTTGTCACTGTTTTCTGTGGGTCAATGTGTCAACATTGTCCATGTTGTCTCTGGATCGATGGGTCAACATTGGCCAATTTATCTGTAGGTCGATCTGTCAACATTGTCAGTGTTGTCTGTGGGTCGATGTGTCAACATTGTCCATGTTGTCATTGGTTGATGAGTCAACATTGTCCATGTTATCTGTGGGTCGATGGGTCAGCATTGTCTATTTTGTCAGTGGGTCGATCGTTCAACATTGTCAGTGTTATCTGTGGGTCCATGGGTCAACCTTGATAAGGTTGTCTTGGGACTGACGAGACAACGTAGTCAGTGTTCTCTTTCGCTCGATGGCTCAACATTGTCCATGTTATCTCTTGGTGGATGGGTCATCATTGTCAGTTATGTGTGTGGGTCAATGGGTCATCATAGTCGTAGTGTCTGTGGGTGAATGGGTGAACGTTGTCTATGGGTCAATTGGTCATCATTCTCAGTGTTGTCTGTGCGTCAACATTGTCCATGTTGTCTGTGGGTTGATGGGTCAAAATTGTTCGTGTTGTCTGTGGGCTGAGGGGTCCACATTGTCAGCGTTTTCTGTGCTTGGATGGGTCAACATTGTCAGTGTAGTCTGTGAGTCGATGTGTCAACATTGTCAGTGTTGTCTGTGGGTCGATGTGTCAACATTGTCCATGTTGTCCTGGGTCGATGAGTCAACATTGTCCATTTTGACAGTGGGTCGATTGTTCAACATTGTCAGTGTTGTCTGTGGGTCAAATGGTCAACATTGGCCATTTTATCTGTAGGTCGATGAGTCAACATTGTCCATGTTATCTGTGGGCCGATGGTCAACATTGTCCATATTGTCTGCGGTTCGATGGCTCAACTTTGTCAGTGTTGTCTGTGGGCTGAGGGGTCAACAGTGTCAGTGTTGTCTTTGGATCGATGGATCAACATTGTAAATGTTATCTGTGGGTCAATGTGTCAACATTGTCCATGTTGTCTGTGGGTCGATGGGTCAACATTGTCAGACTTGCCTGTGGGTCAATGAGTCAACATTGTCCATGTTGTCTGTGGGTCGATGTGTCAACATTGTCAGTGTTGTCTGTGAGTCGATGTGTCAACATTGTCCATGTTGTCTTGGGTCGATGACTCAACATTGTCCATGTTATCTGTGGGTCGATGGGTCAGCATTGTCCATTTTGTCAGTGGGTCGATCCTTCAACATTGTCAGTGTTGTCTGTGGGTCAAAGGGTCATCACAGTCGTAGTGTCTGTGGGTCAATGGGTGAGCGTTGTCTGTGGATCAATGGTTCATCTTTCTCGGTGTTGTCTGTTCGTCAACATTGTCCATGTTGTATGTGGGTTGATGGGTAAAAATTGTCCGTGTTGACTGTGGGCTGAGAGGTCAACATTGTCAGTGTTGTCTGTGAGTCGATGGGTCAACATTGTCCATGTTATGTATGGGTCGATGGGTCAACATTTTCAGTATTGTCTGTGTGTCGATGGGTCAACATTGTCCATGTTGTCACTGGGTCGATAGTTCGACATTGTCGGTGTTGCCTGTGGGTTGATGGGTCAACCTTGTACAGGTTGTCTTGTGCCTGAGGAGTCAACATAGTCAGTGTTGTCTTTCGGTCAATGGCTCAACATTGTCCATGTTAGCTGTTGCTGGATGGGTCATCATTGTCAGTTATGTCTGTGGGTCAATGGGTCATCATTGTCGTTGTGTCTGTGGGTCAATGGGTGAATGTTGTCAGTGTTGTCTGTGGGACAATGGTTCATCATTGTCGTTGTGTCTGTGGAACAATGTGTCAACATTGTCAGTGTTGTCTGTGGGCTGAATGGTCAACATTGTCAGTGTTGTCTGTGGGTCAATGGGTGAACATTGTCCATGTTATCTGTGGGTGGATGGGTCAACATTGTCAGTGTTGTCTGTGAGTCGATGGGTGTACATTGTCAGTGTTGTCTGTGGGTCTATGGGCAACATTGTCCACGTTACCTGTGGGTCGATGGGTCCACATTGTCAGTGTTTTCTGTGGTTGGATGTGTCAACATTGTCAGTGTAGTCTGTGAGTCGATGTGTCAACATTGTCAGTGTTGTCTGTGGGTCAAATGGTCAACATTGGCCAATTTATCTGTAGGTCGATCTGTCAACATTGTCAGTGTTGTCTGTGGGTCGATGTGTCAACATTGTCCATGTTGTCATTGGTTGATGAGTCAACATTGTCCATGTTATCTGTGGGTCGATGGGTCAGCATTGTCTATTTTGTCAGTGGGTCGATCGTTCAACATTGTCAGTGTTATCTGTGGGTCCATGGGTCAACCTTGATAAGGTTGTCTTGGGACTGACGAGACAACATAGTCAGTGTTCTCTTTCGCTCGATGGCTCAACATTGTCCATGTTATCTCTTGGCGGATGGGTCATCATTGTCAGTTATGTGTGTGGGTCAATGGGTCATCATAGTCGTAGTGTCTGTGGGTGAATGGGTGAACGTTGTCTATGGGTCAATTGGTCATCATTCTCAGTGTTGTCTGTGCGTCAACATTGTCCATGTTGTCTGTGGGTTGATGGGTCAAAATTGTTCGTGTTGTCTGTGGGCTGAGGGGTCCACATTGTCAGCGTTTTCTGTGCTTGGATGGGTCAACATTGTCAGTGTAGTCTGTGACTCGATGTGTCAACTTTGTCAGTGTTGTCTGTGGGTCGATGTGTCAACATTGTCCATGTTGTCCTGGGTCGATGAGTCAACATTGTCCATTTTGTCAGTGTGTCGATTGTTCAACACTGTCAGTGTTGTCTGTGGGTCAAATGGTCAACATTGGCCATTTTATCTGTAGGTCGATGAGTCAACATTGTCCATGTTATCTGTGGGCCGATGGGTCAACATTGTCCATGTTGTCTGTGGGTCGATGGATCAACATTGTCAGTCTTGCCTGTGGGTCAATGAGTCAACATTGTCCATGTTGTCTCTGGGTCGATGTGTCAACATTGTCAGTGTTGTCTGTGAGTCGATGTGTCAACATTGTCCATGTTGTCTTGGGTCGATGAGTCAGCATTATCCATTTTGTCAGTGGGTCGATCGTTCAACGTTGTCAGTGTTGTCTGTGGGTCAAAGGGTCATCACAGTCGTAGTGTCTGTGGGTCAATGGGTGAGCGTTGTCTATGGATCAATGCTTCATCTTTCTCGGTGTTGTCTGTTCGTCAACATTGTCCATGTTGTATGTGGGTTGATGGGTAAAAATTGTCTGTGTTGTCTGTGGGCTGAGAGGTCAACATTGTCAGTGTTGTCTGTGAGTCGATGGGTCAACATTGTCCATGTTAAGTATGGGTCGATGGGTCAACATTGTCCATGTTGTCACTGGGTCGATAGTTCGACATTGTCGGTGTTGCCTGTGGGTTGATGGGTCAACCTTGTACAGGTTGTCTTGGGCCTGAGGAGTCAACATAGTCAGTGTTGTCTTTCGGTCAATGGCTCAACATTGTCCATGTTAGCTGATGGTGGATGGGTCATCATTGTCAGTTATGTCTGTGGGTCAATGGGTCATCATTGTCGTTGTGTCTGTGGGTCAATGGGTGAATGTTGTCAGTGTTGTCTGTGGGCTGAATGGTCAACATTGTCAGTGTTGTCTGTGAGTCGATGGGTGTACATTGTCAGTGTTGTCTGTGGGTCTATGGGCAACATTGTCCACGTTACCTGTGGGTCGATGGGTCCACATTGTCAGTGTTTTCTGTGGTTGGATGTGTCAACATTGTCAGTGTAGTCTGTGAGTCGATGTGTCAACATTGTCAGTGTTGTCTGTGGGTCAATGGGTGAGCATTGTCCATGTTATCTGTGGGTGGATGGGTCAACATTGTCAGTGTAGTCTGTGAGTCGATGTGTCAACATTGTCAGTGTTGTCTGTGAGTCAAATGGTCAACATTGGCCAATTTATCTGAAGGTCGATGAGTCAACGTTGTCCATGTTATCTGTGGGCCGATGGGTCAACATTGTCCATATTGTCTGCCGGTGGATGGCTCAACTTTGTCAGTGTTGTCTGTGGGCTGAGGGGTCAACAGTGTCGGTGTTGTCTTTGGGTCGATGGATCAACATTGTAAATGTTATCTGTGGGTCAATGTGTCATCATTGTCCATGTTGTCTGTGGGTCGATGGGTCAAGATTGTCAGTCTTGCCTGTGGGTCAATGAGTCAACATTGTCCATGTTGTCAGTGGGTCGATGAGTCAACATTGTCCATGTTGTTGGAGGGTCAATGAGCCTACATTAAAGTGTTGTCTGTGTGTCGATGAGTCAATATTGTCCATGTTATCATTGTGCCGATGGGTCAACATTGTCCATGACATCTGTGGGTCGATGGGTCAACATTGTCCATGTTATCCGAGGGTCAATGAGCCTACATTGTCAGTGTTGTCTGTGTGTCGATAGGTCAACATTTTCAGTGTTGTCTGTGGGTCCATGGGTCAATATTGTCCATGTTATCATTGGGTCGAGGGGTCAACATTGTCCATGATATCTGTGGGTCGATGGGTCAACATTGTCTGTGTTGTCTTTGTGTCGATGGATCAACATTGTAAATGTTATCTGTGGATCAATTTGACAACATTGTCCATGTTTTCTGTTGGTCGATGGGTCAACATTGTCAGTGTTGTCTGTGTGTCGATGGATCAACATTTTCAGTGTTGTCTATGGGTTGATGGGTCAACCCTGTCCAGGCTTTCTTGGGCCTGATGGTTCAACATAGTCAGTTTTCTCTGTTGGTCGATGGGTCAGCATTGTCAATGTTGTCTGTGGGCTGATAGGTCAACATTACCCATGTTGTCAGTCGTTCAATGGGTCATCATTGTCAGTCTTGCCGTGGATCAATGTGTCAACATTGTCAGTGTTGTCTGTGGACTGAATGGTCAACCTTGTCACTGTTTTCTGTGCGTCAATCTGTCAACATTGTCCATATTGTCTGTGGATCGATGGGTCAACATTGTCAGTCCTGTCTGTGGATCAATGTGGCAACATTGTCAGTGTTGGCTTTGGGTCGATGGGTCAACATTGTCCATGTTATCTGTGGGTCGATGGGACAACGTTGTCTGTGTTATCTTCGGTTCAATGGATCAACATTGTAAATGTTATCTGTGGGACAATGTGTCAACATTTTCCATGTTGTCTGTTTGTCGATGCGTCCACATTGTCAGTGTTGTCTGTGGGTCGATGGGTCAACATTTTCAGTGTTGTCTGTAGGTCAGTGGGTCAATATTGTCCATGTTATCTGTGGGTCCATTGGTCAACATTGTCAATATTGTCAGTGGGACAATGGGTCAACATTGTCCATGTTATCATTGGGTCGATGGGTCAACATTGTCCATGTTATCTGTGGGTCGATGGGACAACGTTGTCTGTGTTATCTTCGGTTCAATGGATCAACATTGTAAATGTTATCTGTGGGTCAATGTGTCAACATTGTCCATGTTGTCGTTGGGTCAATGGGTCAGCATTGTCAGTGTTGTCTGTGCGTCGATGACTCAACGTTGTCCATGTTATCTTTGGGTCGATGTGTCAACATTGTCCATGTAATTTGTGGGTCGATGGGTCAACATCGTCTGTGTTGTCTTTGGGTCGATGGATCAACATTGTAATTGTTATCTGTGGGTCAATGTGTCAACATTGTCCATGTTGTCTGTGAGTCGATAGGTCCACATTTTCAGTGTTGTCTGTGGGTCAATGTGTCAACATTGTCCATGTTATCTGTGGGTCGATTTGTCAGCATTGTCAGTGTTGTCAGTGGGTCGATGAGTCAACATTGTCCATGTTGTTGGAGGGTCAATGAGCCTACATTGTCAGTGTTGTCTGTGGGTCGATGAGTCAATATTGTCCATGTTATCATTGGGTCGATGGGTCAACATTGTCCATGATATCTGTGGGTCAATGTGTCAACATTGTCCATGTTTTCTGTGGGTCGATGGGTCAACATTTTCAGTGTAGTCTGTGGGTCGATGGGTCAACGTTGTCCAGGTTTTCTTGGGCCTCATGGTTCAACATAGTCAGTTTTCTCTGTTGGTCGATGGGCCAGCATTGTCTGCGTTGTCTGTGGGCTGATAGGTCAACAATGCCCATGTTGTCAGTCGGTCAATGGGTCATCATTGTCAGTCTTGCCGTGGATCAATGTGTCAATATTGTCAGTGTTGTCTGTGGACTGAATGGTCAACCTTGTCACTGTTTTCTGTGGGTCAATGTGTCAACATTGTAAATGTTATCTGTGGGTAGATGGGTCAACATTGTCTGTGTTATCTGTGGGTCAATGTGTCAACATGGTCCATGTTGACTGTGGGTCGATGGGTCAACATTTTCAGTGTTGTCAGGGGGTCATTGGGTCAACATTGTCCATGTTGTCGTTGGGTCAATGGGTCAGCATTGTCAGTGTTGTCTGTGCGACGATGAGTCAACATTGTCCATGTTATCTTTGGGTCAATGTGTCAACATTGTCAGTGTTGTCAGTGGGTCGATGGGTCAACATTGTCCATGTTGTTGGAGGGTTAATGAGCCTACATTGTCAGTGTTGTCTGTGTGTCGATGAGTCAATATTGTCCATGATATCATTGCGTCGATGGGTCAACATTGTCCATGATATCTGTGGGTCGATGGGTCAACATTGTCCAGGTTATCGGAGGGTCAATGAGCGTACATTGTCAGTGTTGTCATTGGGTCGATGAGTCAACATTGTCAATGTTGTCGGAGTGTCAATGAGCCTACATTGTCAGTGTTGTCTGTGTGTCGATGGGTCAACGTTTTCAGTGTTGTCAATGGGTCAATGGGTCAATATTGTCCATGTTATCATTCGGTCGATGGGTCAACATTGTCCATGATATCTGTGGGTCGATGTGTCAACATTGTCTGTGTTTTCTGTGGGTCGATGGGTCAACATTGTCAGTGTTGTCTGTGTGTCGATGGGTCAACATTTTCAGTGTTATCTGTGGGTTGATGGGTCAACCCTGTCCAGGCTTTCTTGGGCCTCATGGTTCAACATAGTCAGTTTTCTCTGTTGGTCGATGGGTCAGCATTGTCAATGTTGTCTGTGGGCTGATAGGTCAACATTGTCCATGTTGCCAGTCGGTCAATGGGTCATCATTGTCAGTCTTGCCGTGGATCAATGTGTCAACATTGTCAGTGTTGTCTGTGGACTGAATGGTCAACCTTGTCACTGTTTTCTGTGCGTCAATCTGTCAACATTGTCCATATTGTCTGTGGATCGATGGGTCACCATTGTCAGTCCTGTCTGTGGATCAATGTGTCAACATTGTCAGTGTTGGCTTTGGGCTGAATGGACAGGATTGTCAGTGTTGTCTGTGGGTCAATGTGTGAACATTGTCCATGTTGTCTATGGATCGATGGGTCAACATTGTCAGTCTTGTCTGTGGGTCAATGGGTCAACATTGTCCATGTTATCATTGGGTCGATGGGTCAACATTGTCCATGTTATCTGTGGGTCGATGGGTCAAAATCGTCTGTGTTGTCTTTGGGTCGATGGATCAACATTGTAATTGTTATCTGTGGGTCAATGTGTCAACATTGTCCATGTTGTCTGTGAGTCGATGAGTCCACATTTTCAGTGTTGTCTGTGGGTCAATGTGTCAACATTGTCCATGTTATCTGTGGGTGGATTTGTCAACATTGTCCATGTTATTTGTGGGTCGATGGGTCAACATTGTCCATGTTGTTGTAAGATCAATGAGCCTACATTGTCAGTGTTGTCTGTGTGTCGATGAGTCAATATTGTCCATGTTATCATTGGGTCGATGGGTCAACATTGTCCATGATATCTGTGGGTCAATGGGTCAACATTGTCTGTGTTGTCTTTGTGTCGATGGATCAACATTGTAAATGTTATCTGTGGGTCAATGTGTCAACATTGTCCATGTTTTCTGTGGGTCGATGGGTCAACATTTTCATTGTAGTCTGTGGGTCGATGGGTCAACGTTGTCCAGGTTTTCTTGGGCCTGATGGTTCAACATAGTCAGTTTTCTCTGTTGGTCGATGGGTGATCATTGTCAGCGTTGTCTGTGGGCTGATAGGTCAACATTGTCCATGTTGTCAGTCGGTCAATGGGTCATCATTGTCAGTCTTGCCGTGGATCAATGTGTCAATATTGTCAGTGTTGTCTGTGGACTGAATGGTCAACCTTGTCACTGTTGCCTGTGGGTCAGTGTGTGAACATTGTCCATGTTGTCGATGGATCGATGGGTCAACATTGTCAGTCTTGTCTGTGGGTCAATGGGTCAACATTGTCCATGTTATCTGTGGGTCGATTGGTCAACATTGTCCATGTTATCTATGGGTCGATGGGACAACGTTGTCTGTGTTATCTTCGGTTCAATGGATCAACATTGTAAATGTTATCTGTGGGTCAATGTGTCAACATTTTCCATGTTGTCTGTTTGTCGATGCGTCCACATTGTCAGTGTTGTCTGTGGGTCGATGGGTTAACATTTTCAGTGTTGTCTGTGGGTCAGAGGGTCAATATTGTCCATGTTATCTGTGGGTCCATTGGTCAACATTGTCAATATTGTCAGTGGGACAATGGGTCAACATTGTCCATGTTGTCGTTGGGTCAATGGGTCAGCATTGTCAGTGTTGTCTTTGCGTCGATGACTCAACATTGTCCATGTTATCTTTGGGTCGATGTGTCAACATTGTCCCTGTAATTTGTGGGTCGATGGGTCAACATCGTCTGTGTTGTCTTTGGGTCGATGGATCAACATTGTAATTGTTATCTGTGGGTCAATGTGTCAACATTGTCCATGTTGTCTGTGAGTCGATAGGTCCACATTTTCAGTGTTGTCTGTGGGTCAATGTGTCAACATTGTCCATGTTATCTGTGGGTCGATTTGTCAGCATTGTCAGTGTTGTCAGTGGGTCGATGAGTCAACATTGTCCATGTTGTTGGAGGGTCAATGAGCCTACATTGTCAGTGTTGTCTGTGGGTCGATGAGTCAATATTGTCCATGTTATCATTGGGTCGATGGGTCAAAATTGTCCATGATATTTGTGGGTCGATGGGTCAACATTGTCTGTGTTGTCTTTGTGTCGATGGATCAACATTGTAAATGTTATCTGTGGGTCAATGTGTCAACATTGTCCATGTTTTCTGTGGGTCGATGGGTCAACATTTTCAGTGTAGTCTGTGGGTCGATGGGTCAACGTTGTCCAGGTTTTCTTGGGCCTCATGGTTCAACATAGTCAGTTTTCTCTGTTGGTCGATGGGCCAGCATTGTCTGCGTTGTCTGTGGGCTGATAGGTTAACAATGCCCATGTTGTCAGTCGGTCAATGGGTCATCATTGTCAGTCTTGCCGTGGATCAATGTGTCAATATTGTCAGTGTTGTCTGTGGACTGAATGGTCAACCTTGTCACTGTTTTCTGTGGGTCAATGTGTCAACATTGTCCATGTTGTCTATGGATCGATGGGTCAACATTGTCAGTCTTGTCTGTGGGTCAAAGGGTCAACATTGTCCATGTTATCTGTGGGTCGATTGGGCAACATTGTCAGTGTTGTCTGTGGGTCGACGGGTCAACATTGTCCATGTTATCATTGGGTCGATGGGTCAACATTGTCCATGTTATCTGTGGGTCGATGGGACAACGTTGTCTGTGTTATCTTCGGTTCAATGGATCAACATTGTAAATGTTATCTGTGGGTCAATGAGTCAACATTTTCCATGATATCTGTGGGTCAATGGGTCAACGGTGTCAGTGTTGTCTTTGGGTCGATGGATCAACATTGTAAATGTTATCTGTGGGTCAATGAGTCAACATTTTCCATGATATCTGTGGGTCAATGGGTCAACATTGTCTGTGTTGTCTTTGTGTCGATGGATCAACATTGTAAATGTTATCTGTGGGTCAATGTGTCAACATTGTCCATGTTTTCTGTGGGTCGATGGGTCAACATTTTCAGTGTAGTCTGTGGGTCGATGGGTCAACGTTGTCCAGGTTTTCTTGGGCCTCATGGTTCAACATAGTCAGTTTTCTCTGTTGGTCGATGGGCCAGCATTGTCTGCGTTGTCTGTGGGCTGATAGGTTAACAATGCCCATGTTGTCAGTCGGTCAATGGGTCATCATTGTCAGTCTTGCCGTGGATCAATGTGTCAATATTGTCAGTGTTGTCTGTGGACTGAATGGTCAACCTTGTCACTGTTTTCTGTGGGTCAATGTGTCAACATTGTCCATGTTGTCTATGGATCGATGGGTCAACATTGTCAGTCTTGTCTGTGGGTCAAAGGGTCAACATTGTCCATGTTATCTGTGGGTCGATTGGGCAACATTGTCAGTGTTGTCTGTGGGTCGACGGGTCAACATTGTCCATGTTATCATTGGGTCGATGGGTCAACATTGTCCATGTTATCTGTGGGTCGATGGGACAACGTTGTCTGTGTTATCTTCGGTTCAATGGATCAACATTGTAAATGTTATCTGTGGGTCAATGAGTCAACATTTTCCATGATATCTGTGGGTCAATGGGTCAACGGTGTCAGTGTTGTCTTTGGGTCGATGGATCAACATTGTAAATGTTATCTGTGGGTCAATGTGTCAACATTTTCCATGTTGTCTGTTTGTCGATGCGTCCACATTGTCAGTGTTGTCTGTGGGTCGATGGGTTAACATTTTCAGTGTTGTCTGTGGGTCAGAGGGTCAATATTGTCCATGTTATCTGTGGGTCCATTGGTCAACATTGTCAATATTGTCAGTGGGACAATGGGTCAACATTGTCCATGTTGTCGTTGGGTCAATGGGTCAGCATTGTCAGTGTTGTCTTTGCGTCGATGACTCAACATTGTCCATGTTATCTTTGGGTCGATGTGTCAACATTGTCCCTGTAATTTGTTGGTCGATGGGTCAACATCGTCTGTGTTGTCTTTGGGTCGATGGATCAACATTGTAATTGTTATCTGTGGGTCAATGTGTCAACATTGTCCATGTTGTCTGTGAGTCGATAGGTCCACATTTTCAGTGTTGTCTGTGGGTCAATGTGTCAACATTGTCCATGTTATCTGTGGGTCGATTTGTCAGCATTGTCAGTGTTGTCAGTGGGTCGATGAGTCAACATTGTCCATGTTGTTGGAGGGTCAATGAGCCTACATTGTCAGTGTTGTCTGTGGGTCGATGAGTCAATATTGTCCATGTTATCATTGGGTCGATGGGTCAAAATTGTCCATGATATTTGTGGGTCGATGGGTCAACATTGTCTGTGTTGTCTTTGTGTCGATGGATCAACATTGTAAATGTTATCTGTGGGTCAATGTGTCAACATTGTCCATGTTTTCTGTGGGTCGATGGGTCAACATTTTCAGTGTAGTCTGTGGGTCGATGGGTCAACGTTGTCCAGGTTTTCTTGGGCCTCATGGTTCAACATAGTCAGTTTTCTCTGTTGGTCGATGGGCCAGCATTGTCTGCGTTGTCTGTGGGCTGATAGGTTAACAATGCCCATGTTGTCAGTCGGTCAATGGGTCATCATTGTCAGTCTTGCCGTGGATCAATGTGTCAATATTGTCAGTGTTGTCTGTGGACTGAATGGTCAACCTTGTCACTGTTTTCTGTGGGTCAATGTGTCAACATTGTCCATGTTGTCTATGGATCGATGGGTCAACATTGTCAGTCTTGTCTGTGGGTCAAAGGGTCAACATTGTCCATGTTATCTGTGGGTCGATTGGGCAACATTGTCAGTGTTGTCTGTGGGTCGACGGGTCAACATTGTCCATGTTATCATTGGGTCGATGGGTCAACATTGTCCATGTTATCTGTGGGTCGATGGGACAACGTTGTCTGTGTTATCTTCGGTTCAATGGATCAACATTGTAAATGTTATCTGTGGGTCAATGAGTCAACATTTTCCATGTTGTCTGTTTGTCGATGCGTCCACATTGTCAGTGTTGTCTGTGGGTCGATGGGTCAACATTGTCAATATTGTCAGTGGGACAATGGGTCAACATGGTCCATGTTGTCGTTGGGTCAATGGGTCAGCATTGTCAGTGTTGTCTGTGCGTCGATGACTCAACGTTGTCCATGTTATCTTTGGGTCGATGTGTCAACATTGTCCATGTAATTTGTGGGTCGATGTGTCAACATCGTCTGTGTTGTCTTTGGGTCGATGGATCAACATTGTAATTGTTATCTGTGGGTCAATGTGTCAACATTGTCCATGTTGTCTGTGAGTCGATAGGTCCACATTTTCAGTGTTGTCTGTGGGTCAATGTGTCAACATTGTCCATGTTATCTGTTTGGTCGATTTGTCAGCATTGTCAGTGTTGTCAGTGGGTCGATGAGTCAACATTGTCCATGTTGTTGGAGGGTCAATGAGCCTACATTGTCAGTGTTGTCTGTGGGTCGATGAGTCAATATTGTCCATGTTATCATTGGGTCGATGGGTCAACATTGTCTGTGTTGTCTTTGTGTCGATGGATCAACATTGTAAATGTTATCTGTGGGTCAATGTGTCAACATTGTCCATGTTTTCTGTGGGTCGATGGGTCAACATTTTCAGTGTAGTCTGTGGGTCGGTGGGTCGATGGGTCAACGTTGTCCAGGTTTTCTTGGGCCTCATGGTTCAACATAGTCAGTTTTCTCTGTTGGTCGATGGGCCAGCATTGTCTGCGTTGTCTGTGGGCTGATAGGTCAACAATGCCCATGTTGTCAGTCGGTCAATGGGTCATCATTGTCAGTCTTGCCGTGGATCAATGTGTCAATATTGTCAGTGTTGTCTGTGGACTGAATGGTCAACCTTGTCACTGTTTTCTGTGGGTCAATGTGTCAACATTGTAAATGTTATCTGTGGGTCAATGTGTCAACATTGTCCATGTTTTCTGTGGGTCGATGGGTCAACCTTGTCCAGGTTTTCTTGGGCCTGATGGGTCATCATTGTCAGTCTTGCCGTGGATCAATGTGTCAACATTGTCAGTGTTGTCTGTGGACTGAATGGTCAACCTTGTCACTGTTTTCTGTGGGTCAATGTGTTAACATTGTCCATATTGTCTGTGGATCGATGGGTCAACATTGTCAGTCCTGTCTGTGGATCAATGTGTCAACATTGTCAGTGTTGTCTTCGGTTCAATGGATAAACATTGTAAATGTTATCTGTGGGTCAATGTGTCAACATTTTCCATGTTGTCTGTGGGTCGATACGTCCATATTGTCAGTGTTGTCTGTTGGTCGATGGGGCAACCTTGTCCAGGTTGTCTTGCACCTGATGGGTCATCATAGTCAGTGTTCTCTGTTGGTCGATGGGTCAACATTGTCCATGTTATCTGTGGGTCGATGGATCAACATTGTAAATGATATCTGTGGGTCAATGTGTCAACATTGTCCATCTTGTCTCTCGGTCGATGGGTCAACATTTTCAGTGTTGTCTGTGGGTCAATGGTTGTATTTTGTCCCTGTTATCTGTGAGTCGAATGGTCAACATTGTCAGTGTTGTCAGTGGGTCGATGCGTCCATATTGTCCCTGTTATCTGTGGGTCAATGTGTCAACATTGTCAGTGTTGTCTGTGCGCCGATGAGTCAACATTGTCCATGTTATCTTTGGGTCGATGTGTCAACATTGTCCATGTTATTTGTGGGTCGATGGGTCAACATTGTAATTGTTATCTGTGGGTCAATGTGTCAACATTATCCATGTTATCTGTGGGTCGATTTGTCAACATTGTCCGTGTTGTCAGTGGGTCGATGGGTCAACATTGTCCATGTTGTTGGAGGGTCAATGAGCCTACATTGTCCGTGTTGTCTGTGTGTCGATGAGTCAATATTGTCCATGTTATCATTGGGTCGATGGGTCAGCATTGTCCATGATATCTGTGGGTCGATGGGTCAACATTGTCCATGTTGTAGGAGGGTCAATGAGCCGACATTGTCAGTGTTGTCAGTGGGTCAATGTGTCAACATTGTCAGTGTTGTCTGTGCGTCAATGGGTCAACATTGTCCATGTTGTCGGAGTGTCAATGGATCTATATTGTCAGTGTTGTCTGTGGGTCGATGAGTCAATATTGTCCATGCTATCATTGGGTCGAGGGGTCAACATTGTCCATGATATCTGTGGGTCGATGGGTCAACATTGTCTGTGTTGTCTTTGTGTCGATGGATCAACATTGTAAATGTAATCTGTGGGTCAATGTGTCAACATTGTCCATGTTTTCTGTGGGTCGATGGGTCAACCTTGTCCAGGTTTTCTTGGGCCTGATGGTTCAACATAGTCAGTTTTCTCTGTTGGTCGATGGGTTAGCATTGTCAGTGTTGTCTGTGGGCTGATAGGTCAACATTGTCCATGTTGTCAGTCGGTCAATGGGTCATCATTGTCAGTCTTGCCGTGGATCAATGTGTCAACATTGTCAGTGTTGTCTGTGGACTGAATGGTCAACCTTGTCACTGTTTTCTGTGGGTCAATGTGTTAACATTGTCCATATTGTCTGTGGATCGATGGGTCAACATTGTCAGTCCTGTCTGTGGATCAATGTGTCAACATTGTCAGTGTTGTCTGTTGGCTGAATGGTCAACATTGTCACTGTTTTCTCTGGGTCAATGTGTGAACATTGTCCATGTTGTTTATGGATCGATGGGTCAACATTGTCAGTCTTGTCTGTGGGTCAATGGGTCAACATTGTCCATGTTGTCGGAGTGTCAATGGGTCTATATTGTCAGTGTTGTCTGTGGGTCGATGGGTCAACATTGTCCATGTTGTCGGTGGGTCAATGGGTCTACCTTGTCCATGTTTTCTGTGGGTCGATGGGTCAACATTTTCGGTTTTGTCTGTGGGTCAATGGGTCAACCTTGTCCAGGTTTTCTTGGGCCTGATGGTTCAACATAGTCCGTTTTCTCTGTTGGTCGATGGGTCAGCATTGTCAGTGTTGTCTGTGGGCTCATAGGTCAACATTGTCCATGTTGTCGGAGTGTCAATGGGTCTATATTGTCAGTGTTGTCTGTGGGTCAATGTGTCAACATTGTCCATGTTGTATGTGGGTCGAAGGGTCAACATTTTCAGTGTTGTCTGTGGGTCACTGGGTGTATATTGTCCCTGTTATCTGTGGGTCGAATGGTCAACATTGTCAGTGTTGTCAGTGCGTCGATGGGTCAATATTGTCCCTGTTATCTGTGGGTCGATTGGTCAAAATTGTCAGTTTTGTCTGTGGGTCGACGGGTCAACATTGTCCATGTTGTCGGAGGGTCAATGGGTCTATATTGTCAGTGTTGTCTGTGGGTCGATGAGTCAATATTGTCCATGTTATCATTTGGTCGATGGGTCAACATTGTCCATGTTATCTGTGGGTCGATGGGTCAACATTGTCTGTGTTATCTTCGGTTCCATGGATCAAAATTGTAAGTATTATTTGTGCGTCAATGTGTCAACATTTTCCATGTTGTCTGTGGGTCGATGCGTCCACATTGTCAGTGTTGTCTGTGGGTCGATGGGTCAACCTTGTCGAGGTTGTCTTGCACCTGATGGGTCATCATAGTCAGTGTTCTCTGTTGGTCGATGGGTCAACATTGTCCATGTTATCTGTGGGTCGATGGATCAACATTGTAAATGTTATCTGTGGGTCAATGTGTCAACATTGTCCATCTTGTCTCTCGGTCGATGGGTCAACGTTTTCAGTGTTTTCTGTGGGTCAGGGGGTGTATATTGTCCCTGTTATCTGTGGGTCGAATGGTCAACATTGTCAGTGTTGTCTGTGCGCCGATGAGTCAACATTGTCCATGATACCTGTGGGTCGATGGGTCAACATCGTCTGTGTTGTCTTTGGGTCGATGGATCAACATTGTAATTGTTATCTGTGGGTCAATGTGTCAACATTATCCATGTTATCTGTGGGTCGATTTGTCAACATTGTCCGTGTTGTCAGTGGGTCGATGGGTCAACATTGTCCATGTTGTTGGAGGGTCAATGAGCCTACATTGTCCGTGTTGTCTGTGTGTCGATGAGTCAATATTGTCCATGTTATCATTGGGTCGATGGGTCAGCATTGTCCATGATATCTGTGGGTCGATGGGTCAACATTGTCCATGTTGTAGGAGGGTCAATGAGCCTACATTGTCAGTGTTGTCAGTGGGTCGATGGGTCAACATTGTCAATGTTGTCGGAGGGTCAATGAGCCTACATTGTTAGTGTTGTCTGTGTGTCGAAGGGTCAACATTTTCAGTGTTGTCTGTGTGTCGATGAGTCAATATTGTCCATGATATCTGTGGGTCGATGGGTCAACATTGTCTGTGTTGTCTTTGTGTCGATGGATCTACATTGTAAATGTTATCTGTGGATCAATTAGTCAACATTGTCCATGTTTTCTGTGGGTCGATGGGTCAACATTTTCAGTGTTGTCTGTGGGTCGATGGGTCAACATTGTCTGTGTTGTCTTTGCGTCGATGGATCAACATTGTAAATGTTATCTGTGGGTCAATGTGTCAACATTGTCCATCTTGTCTCTCGGTCGATGGGTCAACATTTTCAGTGCTGTCTGTGGGTCAATGGGTGTATATTGTCCCTGTTATCTGTGGGTCGAATGGTCAACATTGTCAGTGTTGTCAGTGGGTCGATGGGTTGATATTGTCCCTGTTATCTGTGGGTCAATGTGTCAACATTGTCAGTGTTGTCTGTGCGTTGATGAGTCAACATTGTCCATGTTATCTTTGGGTCGATGTGTCAACATTGTCCATGTTATTTGTGGGTCAATGGGTCAACATCGTCTGTGTTGTCTTTGGGTCGATGGATCAACAGTGTAATAGTTATCTGTGGGTCAATGTGTCAACATTGTCCATGTTATCTGTGGGCCGATTTGTCAACATTGTCAGTGTTGTCAGTGGGTCGATGGGTCAACATTGTCCATGTTGTTGGAGGGTCAATGAGCCTACATTGTCACTGTTGTCTGTGTGTCGATGAGTCAATATTGTTCATGTTATCATTGGGTCGATGGGTCAACATTGTCCATGATATCTGTGGGTCGATGGGTCAACGTTGTCTGTGTTGTCTTTGTGTCGATGGATCAACATTGTAAATGTTATCTGTGGGTCAATGTGTCAACATTGTCCATGTTGTCAGTCGGTCAATGGGTCATCATTGTCAGTCTTGCCGTGGATCAATGTGTCAACATTGTCCATATTGTCTGTGGATCGATGAGTCAACATTGTCAGTCCTGTCTGTGGGTCAATGGGTCAACATTGTCCATGTTATCTGTGGGTCGATTGGTCAACATTGTCAGTGTTGTTTGTGGGTTGACGGGTCAACATTGTCCATGTTGTCGGAGTATCAATGGGTCTATATTGTCAGTGTTGTCTGTGGGTCGATGAGTCAATATTATCCATGTTATCATTGGGTCGATGGGTCAACATTGTCCATGTTATCTGTGGGTCGATGGGTCAACATAGTCTGTGTTATCTTCGGTTCAATGGATCAACATTGTAAATGTTATCTGTGGGTCAATGTGTCAACGTTTTCTATGTTGTCTGTGGGTCGATGCGTCCACATTGTCAGTGTTGTCTGTGGGTCGATGGGTCAACCTTGTCCAGGTTGTCTTGCACCTGATGGGTCATCATAGTCAGTGTTCTCTGTTGGTCGATGGGTCAACATTGTCCATGTTATCTGTGGGTCGATGGATCAACATTGTAAATGATATCTGTGGGTCAATGTGTCAACATTGTCCATCTTGTCTCTCGGTCGATGGGTCAACATTTTCAGTGTTTTCTGTGGGTCAGGGGGTGTATATTGTCCCTGTTATCTGTGGGTCAATGTGTCAACATTGTCAGTGTTGTCTGTGCGTCAATGAGTCAACATTGTCCATGTTATCTTTGGGTCGATGTGTCAACATTGTCCATGTTATTTGTGGGTCGATGGGTCAACATCGTCTGTGTTGTCTTTGGGTCGATGGATCAACATTGTAATTGTTATCTGTGGGTCAATGTGTCAACATTGTCCATGTTGTCTGTGAGTCGATGAGTCCACATTTTTAGTGTTGCCTGTGGGTCAATGTGTGAACATTGTCCATGTTATCTGTGGGTTGATTTGTCAACATTCTCAGTGTTGTCAGTGGGTCGATGGGTCAAAATTGTCCAGGTTTTCTTGGGCCTGATGGTTCAACATAGTCAGTTTTCTCTGTTGGTCGATGGGTCAGCATTGTCAGTGTTGTCTGTGCGCTGAATGGTCAACCTTGTCACTGTTTTCTGTGGGTCAATGTGTCAACATTGTCCATAATGTCTGAGGATCGATGGGTCAACATTGTCAGTCCTGTCTGTGGATTAATGTGTCAACATTGTCAGTGTTCGCTGTGGGCTGAATGGTCAACATTGTCACTGTTTTCTGTGGGTCAATGTGTGAACATTGTCCATGTTGCTTATGGATCGATGGGTCAACATTGTCAGTCTTGTCTGTGGGTCAATGGGTCAACATTGTCCATGTTGTCGGAGTGTCAATGGGTCTATATTGTCAGTGTTGTCTGTGGGTCGATGAGTCAATATTGTCCATGTTATCATTGGGTCGAGGGGTCAACATTGTCCATGATATCTGTGGGTCGATGGGTCAACATTGTCTGTGTTGTCTTTGTGTCGATGGATCAACATTGTAAATGTTATCTGTGGGTCAATGTGTCAACATTGTCCATGTTTTCTGTGGGTCGATGGGTCAACCTTGTCCAGGTTTTCTTGGGCCAGATGGTTCAACATAGTCAGTTTTCTCTGTTGGTCGATGGGTTAGCATTGTCAGTGTTGTCTGTGGACTGAATGGTCAACCTTGTCACTGTTTTCTGTGGGTCAATGTGTTAACATTGTCCATATTGTCTGTGGATCGATGGGTCAACATTGTCAGTCCTGTCTGTGGATCAATGTGTCAACATTGTCAGTGTTGTCTGTTGGCTGAATGGTCAACATTGTCACTGTTTTCTCTGGGTCAATGTGTGAACATTGTCCATGTTGTTTATGGATCGATGGGTCAACATTGTCAGTCTTGTCTGTGGGTCAATGGGTCAACATTGTCCATGTTGTCGGAGTGTCAATGGGTCTATATTGTCAGTGTTGTCTGTGGGTCGATGGGTCAACATTGTCCATGTTGTCGGAGGGTCAATGGGTCTACCTTGTCCATGTTTTCTGTGGGTCGATGGGTCAACATTTTCGGTTTTGTCTGTGGGTCAATGGGTCAACCTTGTCCAGGTTTTCTTGGGCCTGATGGTTCAACATAGTCCGTTTTCTCTGTTGGTCGATGGGTCAGCATTGTCAGTGTTGTCTGTGGGCTCATAGGTCAACATTGTCCATGTTGTCGGAGGGTCAATGGGTCTACATTGTCAGTGTTGTCTGTGGGACAATGGGTGTATATTGTCCCTGTTATCTGTGGGTCGATTGGTCAAAATTGTCAGTTTTGTCTGTGGGTCGACGGGTCAACATTGTCCATGTTGTCCGAGGGTCAATGGGTCTATATTGTCAGTGTTGTCTGTGGGTCGATGAGTCAATATTGTCCATGTTATCATTTGGTCGATGGGTCAACATTGTCCATGTTATCTGTGGGTCGATGGGTCAACATTGTCTGTGTTATCTTCGGTTCCATGGATCAAAATTGTAAGTATTATTTGTGCGTCAATGTGTCAACATTTTCCATGTTGTCTGTGGGTCGATGCATCCACATTGTCAGTGTTGTCTGTGGGTCGATGGGTCAACCTTGTCGAGGTTGTCTTGCACCTGATGGGTCATCATAGTCAGTGTTCTCTGTTGGTCGATGGGTCAACATTGTCCATGTTATCTGTGGGTCGATGGATCAACATTGTAAATGTTATCTGTGGGTCAATGTGTCAACATTGTCCATCTTGTCTCTCGGTCGATGGGTCAACATTTTCAGTGTTTTCTGTGGGTCAGGGGGTGTATATTGTCCCTGTTATCTGTGGGTCAATGTGTCAACATTATCAGTGTTGTCTGTGCGTCAATGAGTCAACATTGTCCATGTTATCTTTGGGTCGATGTGTCAACATTGTCCATGTTATTTGTTGGTCGATGGGTCAACATCGTCTGTGTTGTCTTTGGGTCGATGGATCAACATTGTAATTGTTATCTGTGGGTCAATGTGTCAACATTGTCCATGTTGTCTGTGAGTCGATGAGTCCACATTTTTAGTGTTGCCTGTGGGTCAATGTGTCAACATTGTCCATGTTATCTGTGGGTTGATTTGTCAACATTCTCAGTGTTGTCAGTGGGTCGATGGGTCAAAATTGTCCAGGTTTTCTTGGGCCTGATGGTTCAACATAGTCAGTTTTCTCTGTTGGTCGATGGGTCAGCATTGTCAGTGTTGTCTGTGCGCTGAATGGTCAACCTTGTCACTGTTTTCTGTGGGTCAATGTGTCAACATTGTCCATAATGTCTGAGGATCGATGGGTCAACATTGTCAGTCCTGTCTGTGGATTAATGTGTCAACATTGTCAGTGTTCGCTGTGGGCTGAATGGTCAACATTGTCACTGTTTTCTGTGGGTCAATGTGTGAACATTGTCCATGTTGCTTATGGATCGATGGGTCAACATTGTCAGTCTTGTCTGTGGGTCAATGGGTCAACATTGTCCATGTTGTCGGAGTGTCAATGGATCTATATTGTCAGTGTTGTCTGTGGGTCGATGAGTCAATATTGTCCATGTTATCATTGGGTCGAGGGGTCAACATTGTCCATGATATCTGTGGGTCGATGGGTCAACATTGTCTGTGTTGTCTTTGTGTCGATGGATCAACATTGTAAATGTTATCTGTGGGTCAATGTGTCAACATTGTCCATGTTTTCTGTGGGTCGATGGGTCAACCTTGTCCAGGTTTTCTTGGGCCTGATGGTTCAACATAGTCAGTTTTCTCTGTTGGTCGATGGGTTAGCATTGTCAGTGTTGTCTGTGGGCTGATAGGTCAACATTGTCCATGTTGTCAGTGGACTGAATGGTCAACCTTGTCCAGGTTTTCTTGGGCCTGATGGGTCATCATTGTCAGTCTTGCCGTGGATCAATGTGTCAACATTGTCAGTGTTGTCTGTGGACTGAATGGTCAACCTTGTCACTGTTTTCTGTGGGTCAATGTGTTAACATTGTCCATATTGTCTGTGGATCGATGGGTCAACATTGTCAGTCCTGTCTGTGGATCAATGTGTCAACATTGTCAGTGTTGTCTTCGGTTCAATGGATAAACATTGTAAATGTTATCTGTGGGTCAATGTGTCAACATTTTCCATGTTGTCTGTGGGTCGATACGTCCATATTGTCAGTGTTGTCTGTTGGTCGATGGGGCAACCTTGTCCAGGTTGTCTTGCACCTGATGGGTCATCATAGTCAGTGTTCTCTGTTGGTCGATGGGTCAACATTGTCCATGTTATCTGTGGGTCGATGGATCAACATTGTAAATGATATCTGTGGGTCAATGTGTCAACATTGTCCATCTTGTCTCTCGGTCGATGGGTCAACATTTTCAGTGTTGTCTGTGGGTCAATGGTTGTATTTTGTCCCTGTTATCTGTGAGTCGAATGGTCAACATTGTCAGTGTTGTCAGTGGGTCGATGCGTCCATATTGTCCCTGTTATCTGTGGGTCAATGTGTCAACATTGTCAGTGTTGTCTGTGCGCCGATGAGTCAACATTGTCCATGTTATCTTTGGGTCGATGTGTCAACATTGTCCATGTTATTTGTGGGTCGATGGGTCAACATTGTAATTGTTATCTGTGGGTCAATGTGTCAACATTATCCATGTTATCTGTGGGTCGATTTGTCAACATTGTCCGTGTTGTCAGTGGGTCGATGGGTCAACATTGTCCATGTTGTTGGAGGGTCAATGAGCCTACATTGTCCGTGTTGTCTGTGTGTCGATGAGTCAATATTGTCCATGTTATCATTGGGTCGATGGGTCAGCATTGTCCATGATATCTGTGGGTCGATGGGTCAACATTGTCCATGTTGTAGGAGGGTCAATGAGCCGACATTGTCAGTGTTGTCAGTGGGTCAATGTGTCAACATTGTCAGTGTTGTCTGTGCGTCAATGGGTCAACATTGTCCATGTTGTCGGAGTGTCAATGGATCTATATTGTCAGTGTTGTCTGTGGGTCGATGAGTCAATATTGTCCATGCTATCATTGGGTCGAGGGGTCAACATTGTCCATGATATCTGTGGGTCGATGGGTCAACATTGTCTGTGTTGTCTTTGTGTCGATGGATCAACATTGTAAATGTAATCTGTGGGTCAATGTGTCAACATTGTCCATGTTTTCTGTGGGTCGATGGGTCAACCTTGTCCAGGTTTTCTTGGGCCTGATGGTTCAACATAGTCAGTTTTCTCTGTTGGTCGATGGGTTAGCATTGTCAGTGTTGTCTGTGGGCTGATAGGTCAACATTGTCCATGTTGTCAGTCGGTCAATGGGTCATCATTGTCAGTCTTGCCGTGGATCAATGTGTCAACATTGTCAGTGTTGTCTGTGGACTGAATGGTCAACCTTGTCACTGTTTTCTGTGGGTCAATGTGTTAACATTGTCCATATTGTCTGTGGATCGATGGGTCAACATTGTCAGTCCTGTCTGTGGATCAATGTGTCAACATTGTCAGTGTTGTCTGTTGGCTGAATGGTCAACATTGTCACTGTTTTCTCTGGGTCAATGTGTGAACATTGTCCATGTTGTTTATGGATCGATGTGTCAACATTGTCAGTCTTGTCTGTGGGTCAATGGGTCAACATTGTCCATGTTGTCGGAGTGTCAATGGGTCTATATTGTCAGTGTTGTCTGTGGGTCGATGTGTCAACATTGTCCATGTTATCTGTGGGTTGATTTGTCAACATTCTCAGTGTTGTCAGTGGGTCGATGGGTCAAAATTGTCCAGGTTTTCTTGGGCCTGATGGTTCAACATAGTCAGTTTTCTCTGTTGGTCGATGGGTCAGCATTGTCAGTGTTGTTTGTGCGCTGAATGGTCAACCTTGTCACTGTTTTCTGTGGGTCAATGTGTCAACATTGTCCATAATGTCTGTGGATCGATGGGTCAACATTGTCAGTCCTGTCTGTGGATTAATGTGTCAACATTGTCAGTGTTCGCTGTGGGCTGAATGGTCAACATTGTCACTGTTTTCTGTGGGTCAATGT